>NC_141690.1:312381191-312686191 GCF_964263255.1 Lissotriton vulgaris
AGTTGCGCTCAGCTTAAAGCCAAATGCAATGCAGCCCTCATAGTTAGTGTAGGAAACATGGAGCCATATGTACAAAAACATTTTTACTGTCAGAAATGACCTGAATCGCAATATCAGGTCGTTTACGACTGCAAAGATGCATTTTCATACGCACAAAACACAAATTGCAATTCTGTAACATGTTCCCTAACTGCAATTTGTGTTTAGCAATTCCATATTTGGAAGGGGCGTGTGTAGGGCATTCCTTCCAAATGCTGAATTGCAGTGCTATGTATGAATTTTTTGCGACCGAGTTATAGTCACAAAGCATTCACTTTTTACTGACACCTGAAGGGTGGTGGTACCCATTTGTAAATTGGACCGGTCCCCACATGACTCTTTCCTCTTGGTGAATGTCGGAACAAAGGGGCATATTTACAAGCCCCTTGTGCTGCTTTTGCGCCACTTTTGTGATGCAGCAGCGGCGCAAAAGATGCGCCATGGTGCGGGGTATTTACAACGTGGTGCATCTGAGATATGCGTCACGTTGTAAAGCTCTGCGCCAGAAGGAGGCGTTCCTGCACAGGGGGGGGGGGGCGTTCCGGCGCAGGAATGCCTCCTGAAAGTGGCTGAGTGAAATCTACAAGATTTCACTCAGTCATTTTGGGGCCCATGCTGCATCAAAACCCTGCGCCTGCTTGAAGCAGGCGTAAGGATTGATGCAGCATTGGAAGAATAGGGCCCCCCGAGCATTGCTGGAGCTGCGTCGTGCTTGCGACGCAACTCCAGCAATGCAACACTTTTATGGCGCGGATGCGTGACGCATCTGTGCCGTTTTTGCCCCATGGTGCGCCGCATTGTAAATGCGGCGCAACCATGGTGGCGGAGCCGCAGCGCACAATAAGTGGCGCATCCCTGCTGATATGCAGGGATGCGCCACTTATTGTAAATATACCCCAAAGTGTATTTAGGAGCAGTAAGTGGTACAAGAGACAACTGTGAAGTCCTAAAAACATCAAACCTCATTGTTTCATTTAATTTTTTTAAACACCTCCCATTTTCCCTTAAGGGAAATAGGCTGGTTTAAAAAAAAATTGCTTCATTAAAAAGCAATCACAGACATGGTGGTCTCTTGACCCCAGCAGACCACCATTCCTGTGATGGCTGCAATTCGTAATGTGTGGCAAACCTCCTACCTCATTAATATTCATGAAGTAGGTCTATTTTCAACTCCAGTAGGAATCACTAGCTGAAGTTTGTAAGCTGTCTTACAATAGGAATTGCAATTTCCCTATTGTGATTTGGTCAAAACTGCAATCAGGAAATCATAATTCAGATTTTTTTGTAACTCTGACCCTTGATTGTTCAACTGTGGGAGATAGAGACCACATTCGACTGTGGAGCTTACAGAGATCAAAAACACCTTAAATCATCATTGTGGCTAAGAAATAAATTCCTGCACAATTTGATCAAAATGTGAAAATTATAATGATCTAAATTACATAAAAATGACTACAGTTGAGTGTATGGAGACAAATTACTGAACAAATTCCCATTAAAAACAAAGGGTACTAAAAACCAATAGAGGTCAATGGGGTGCAGTCAACAAGGACCTAAGTTCTATCTGCAGCTGACTGACAGTGGTGACCACTGTCAGTCAGCGTTGGGGAAGCGTTGGTAGTACAGCTAATTCAAAAGCTTTAAATTCTCCTTAGACACATTCTGGAGCTCAAAAATGTCAACATGACAAGGCTTGGGCTGTAAGCAGACAGGGCTGAGCTGTGTTGACACCTCTTTTTGGTTCTGGTGATAACCTTGGCTTCTATGGGAATTCACAAGGCCATATTATCAAGCCCATTATCGCCGCTTTAGCTGTAGTTTCCTGCCGATAAAAGCGGCGATATTGTATCGCCCTTTCTTGATAATATGGCCCTTTGAAACTTACTCCCTCGTTATGCTGGACGTCTTTTAGAGTACCACTGGACCCTTTAAAAGACCAAGGTGCATAATGCTCGATTTAATTTTTACAACTTTTTATTGTATTTTCAATCTTTTTGTTCCGAAATAAAGTTATTTCATGTTAATTACTTTCTACCTGATGTTAGCTTAGCCAGAGACATAGTAAATCATGAAAAGTCCAGCAAAATGACGACCCCCGACGAAAGAAAGGCGTAGACTAGTCTTTCCCCATTGGAATTCGTGCGTAAACAGGGCGTGGGTGAGAAAAGACAGTTGGGGTTGATAGTTGTTGTGAGAAGCGATTGGACGCTGGATGTTTGGGGGATTGCTGTTTTAGGTATAATTTGATGTTAATGGTTAATAAAGTTATTGATATGCAACCATATCCTGATAAATTGGCCTTTCACACTATTCATGGGTCATGGAGTGTTTATTGTGGCACAAACTCATTTCTATGCGTATTTGTACGACCAAGTAATGCAATTTTATATTGCATGCAGTTTTTCTTGCCAGTTGTGCTGGTGACACTATGAACAGAGGTCAGGTGTATATCAGAGGCCTTTACAGTATAATGTGGTATGTTCAAGTTTGGTTTCTCTAGTTACAATTTTGCTCAAATGTCACATGTGGTTCATCCATAGCTCACAGAAAACTTTCCTTACATGCAAAATGTTATCTTAAGTTTTATGCATAGAAAGTATTGCAATCAACGTAAACGAACCATGGCCATTGCCAGTTCATAGAACAATACTGTAAATGATCACAGGTACAGAGAGAGAGAAGGCGAACCGGCAGCTAATTAGCATGTGATGTCTTATTCCTGGAAGGAGGTGTTTTCCAGGCTACTGAGGTGAAGGAACACCCTATGGCAGATTCTTACTTGCGACATAATGTCCTGGTTTAAAAGGCGGGAGTAATTACACACCTAATGAATGCCTTGAACAATCTCTAATTACGTTATAACATAATTATTTTCCGAGAAAGGTTAAAGTAACTCTGTGTTGTAAAAACGACTTTAATAACGTTATGATTACACCTAAAACAGGAAAGAGGTGAAAAAGAAATGTTAATGCCTCGTGCACGTCAAGTTGAAGCCGTTCTGACCGATAACATGACAGCTGAAAGAGGCTGTTTTCTAAGTAGCTGATTGTGTACACGGACATTGCACCATTATACTATGCACATCACAAGGAAAGGCGGGGCCGACATGGGCCCTGCCGCAGTTATTGCGGGGCACACCGGCCCCCACCCGCCCCGGGTCCCCTGGTGATCCGGAAGTGATCAAGTCACTTCCGGGTCACAAAGGGAACAAAGACCAGGCCGGTTAGATCCTGCCTGGCGGATGAGGGGTTAAAGGGCAGTGGAGCGCGAGAGTCTGCCTCTTTCACTCCTGCGTGCCACGGCCTGCCCCTCCAGCCTCTAGGAGGCTGTAATTATTTTCAGTTTTATTTTGCAGGCGGGGGGTCTTGTCTTGAGTTTCTCCAGATGGTTTTCTGAATGCTGGCAGGGGGCGTGTTGAGCAGCTGTGGCGGGAAGACGGAGCAAGCGCCGGACCACCTGAGGCATAGCAGTGGCGGAGAGGCAGGGGCGCGTCCAGCAGCTGTTTTTTGAGACAGAGGAACAGCTGATACAGTCCGAAGGTTTCGCTGTGCAGCATGACCAACTTTGGGACAGCACGGTCCGGAGTAAGTATTTCCGCTCCCACCGCGGAATCGTTTGTTGTGTCACTTGGCTGGTAGCGAGGCCCCTGCCCAGAGAGAGCCCGGTTTAAAATGTTTCTCACTAATCGTTGTGGCTGTGGTGTACGGTTGCATGGAGTTTGCGGCGGCTGTGGGAGGCTGCAGGCGCGGGTGGAGCGCGGGCCCTGATGTTGAGAGCCTTTTAAAGGAGAGTGGTTCTTCGTGACGTTGTAGGGAACCTTCCGCATGTGGAGGGCAGCATGTCCTGGGCCTGTGAATGCGGTACACGGAATCAGAGGTATGACTTTGTAAGCTGAAGGTGCTCCAAAGTGGCTGGCTGGCTCAGTTGCTCGGAGCGGATGTTTAATAGTGTCGATGTTGTGATTTCAGGCAATTCATGTCCTGTATGAAAGTTGTGTTTGGGGCGCGGCAGCTCATGTGGCCCGAATTGAATGTTGATATGCAGAGGCGCAGGTTTGCATCGTGGGGTGAGCTGGGATCAGGAGGGTAATTGGTCGTGGCGTCGTGCGTTGTGTGCCACCGTTCTTTCCCCCGGGGTTATGCTGTGCGGTGAAGCGCTCTAGTCACGTGCACCGGGGCTCCCATGCGACGGCTTTCATTCCTTCATGAAGGTTGGTTTTGGCAGTGAGGGGTTCCTTGGTGAGGGAGAGGATCAGCTGTGTGTCGTCGGCATAGGAGACGATGTTGAGGTCTTGCAGTCTGGCGACGTGAGCGAACGGGCCATGTTGATGTTGAACAAAGTCGGGCTGAGGGATGATCTTTGGGGTACGCCGCAGATGATCTTGGAGGCCTCGGACCGGAAAGGGTGGAAGCTTACGCTCTGGGTTCTGCCGGAGAGGAAGGAGGTGGTCCTTTCCAGAGTGTTGTCTCAGATACCTGCGTTGTGGAGGCGTTTGCTTCGGGTGTGGTGGCAGACAGTGTCAAAGGCAGCTGATAGGTCCAGGAGGATGAGGGGCGTGGTTTCGCCCTGATGTCGCCGGTGGGGGCGATGAGGGGGGTTTCGATCTGTGGATGCTGCGGAATCCAGACTGGGATGGGTCCAGGATGTTGTTCTCCTCGAGGTAGCAGGTTAGCTGTTTGTTGACAGCTTTCTCGATGACCTTTGCCGGGAACGGGAGCAGAGAAATGGTCCAGATGTTCTTGAGGTCTCTCGGGTCTACCTGGGGTTTTTTGAGCAGGGGTTGATCTTGGCGTGCTTCTAGCTCTCCGGGAAGGTTGCGGTCTCGAAGGAGATGTTGATGGCCTTGCGGAGATGGGGTGCGATAGTGGCGCTGGCTTTTTTGAAGATGCAGTGTGGGCATGGGTCTGATGGGGAGCCTGAGTGGATGGTGTTCATGATCTTGATGGTGTCGTCGTCATTGATGTGGGTCCAGGTGAGCAGGGGGTCGCTGTGGGTGGTGGCCCTGGGGTCTGGGGTATCATTGGTTGTTGGGGTGGTCAGGTTGTTGAAGCTGTCATAGATGTCGGCGATCTTGCGGTAGAAGAAGGTTGCAAGGGAGTTGCACAGGTCTTGCGATGGTGGGATGTTGTTTGTGTTGGAGCTGGGGTTGAAGAGTTTCTTCACGATGTTGAAGAGCTCTTTGCTGTTGTGTGCGTTGTTGTCGAGGTGGTCTTTGAAGGAGGTCCTTTTTGCGGCTCTGATGAGGTGATGGTGTTGGGGCAAGGCGGTCTTGAGGGCTTCTTAGTTCTCCAGTATCTGTTCGCAGTGCCACTTCTTCTCTAGTTTTTGACAGGTTTGTTTGGAGGTCTGGAGTTCTGCGGAGAACCAGCTGGCATTCTTGGTGGTGTTTTTGAGCGGGGCGAGACTTTTGCGCAGTCGGTGATCCAACGCCTGAGGTTGCTGGCGGCTGTGTCGGGTCGACGGGTGGGCTTCGGGCGAGGGCGGTGTTTAGCTGGTCTTTGGTGATTTTACTCCAGCTACGGTTGGTGACCTGCTGGGTGCAGTGGTGCGTGGTGTGTTTCTGGAAGGTGAAGTGGATGCAGCGATGGTCGGTCCAGTGGAATTCGGTGGTGTGGCTGAAGGAGACGCGGGTGCTTGCGGAGAAGATGGGGTCAAGCGTGTGGCCGGTGGAGTGGGTGGGTGCAGTGATGATCTGTCTGAGTCCGTGGTTAACAAGATTGTCAGTCAGGGTGGTGGAGTTGGTGTTGTTGTTGTTCTCGAGGTGGACGTTCATGTCTCCGAGGAGGATATAGTCCGTGGAGGCAAGGGAGTGCGTGCTGTCGAAATCGGCGATGAAGTTGCTAAACTGAGTTTGTGGTCCGGGGGTCTGTAGATCAGTGTTCCTCTGAGGGTGGTGTTCGGATCAGTGTGGATCTGGAAGTGCAGGTGTTCTGCGGTGCTGAGGGTGTCATCGGAGTTGGTCAAGACCATGAGGGTGGTCTTGTGAATGATGGTGAGTCTGCCTCTATTCCATTGGTGCGGTCTCCGCAGGTGATGTTGTAGCCGTCCAGGATGGCTATGGTGATGTTGACTGCCAAGGAGTCGTTCATCCAGGACTCTGTCAGGAAGCCTATGTCTATGGAGGATGTGTCGACCAGGTCCCAGAGTTCGACGGCGTGTTTGCGTGCGGAGCGAGTGTTCAGTAGTATGCATCTCAGGTTGTTGCGTCCTGTACTGGTGGGCGGGTTGGAGGCTCGGAGACTGGTGAAGCTGCAGTTCTGACATGAGAAGGGTCTTTTGGTGCACTTCGGGGGGGCGAGGAGGCAGGCGTGTGCTGGTCCGGTGTTGAGTGCGAGGAGGGTGTTGGCGTTGTAGTGGCGTCGGATGTCGCAGTGTTTGTGGGGGGCAGGGGTTCTGGTGCTGGGTGCGGTCCAGGCGCAGACGGGCACAGACGGGCTTGACTTAGGCACACCTTCGGCGCTCCAGCGGCTGCAGGCATTAGGAGGGGAGGTGGGAGTGAGGAGCAGCTGGGAGGTGGGGGCGGATGAATGGGAGAGCTGGGGCAGGGTCACAGCGGTGGGAAAACAGGAGTGAGGAACGGTGAGGGGTACAGAAGGCAAAAAGGGCACAGTAATGGCACAAGCAGGAAGGAGGAAAAACAAACCAAGACAATTAAACAAATAAAACAAAATTCAGAGAGCACGAGCAAGAGCAAACCTTTGGCCTACCACTGGACACCAGGGATGAGGTGCAGGTGGGTTAAGGAGGCCCTTGAATGCCATCAGCAGCAGCAGCAGCGGCAGCTGGGATTGGGGCACGGGCACACAGGTGGTGCTATGCGACGTGGGGAGCGACTTGCCTAAATGGAGAAGCGGTTGTCAGCGGGAGTCCAGCAAAGATGACCGCAGACCTAATCACGATTTGGCTGTCCGTCGAGGCAACTGTGGCAGGAATACCTCCTACTTTGAGTTTGCGGAATCAAAGTAAATGAGGTAAGAAATGTCCTTTTTTACTGTTTGCCACTTCCATTTCTGACTTGTACCCCGTTATCCAGGTCCCTTCTTTGCTGCTCCGACTCCACCACAACGCCAAATGACTCCGTTGTCATCGGGATCTAAGGCAGGCAACGTTTACAATCATCTTACTATGAATCGTGTGCTGAGAACTGCTGTAAACTTGTGTCTTTTTGCATTGCTCTTTCATACAGTTTTTTCTTATGTGTAATGCAGTACATTTTACAACTTATCAAGGTAAGATGAACACACCTGTGTTTACACTTAGATAAATGTTGTTGTTGTGGTGCTTGGGGTTGTGCTTGTGGTGCCTCTGAATTTACATTCAATAGTTAAAGTATGTTGTGTGGCATGCAATATGTTGCAAAAAGGAGCATAACACATTACCTACATATGTTTTTGAGGAACACACAACATATATGTGTATTGTCACGGTAATAAGTTGGACTTACCAGTCCTTGCTTCACCAGGGACTCACTCTGTTAGCAAACCGGCACTGGGACTGCGCCAGCACAACAGGGACTTTTAAATAAAAGTGACAGTTACCGCTTGCCTAATGGCGATGGAGCAGAAGAGTCAGCATGCATCGAAATATGGTGAGCAGTACACCATCAACTAGATGCAAGCAAAACTTGAAACCGCCACCATGGAAGGACAGCAGGAGTTGCACCAAGATCTAAATCAAGCCCTTAGTCTAGGCTGACCTGCAACATGTTCTTACAAAAACAAATACAGTGAGAAGAATAGTTTTTTGGGTTCAAGTGAAGTGAGAAGCTATTATATGCTACTGCTTGAGAATGGAATGAGGGCTGCTGATTTAGGATGCCAGGGAAGGGTAGTCCCAATATATATGAAAGGCCGGAACAATTTGCTTTTTAGGTTGAGCCTCCGCAGTGCGCATGCGCTGTCTGCAAGACCTGATGTAATTGCTACAAGGACTGTAATCCCGCCTGCTGCTTACAATTGGTTCACTCCTGCTTTTCTTTATTTTCCTGGCTCCTTATTGATTGGTGCTGTGGAAAATGACTAAACTAGGTATACATAAGCGGCGTTCATTTATGTTCACCACAGCCACTGTTGAAAGTGAAGTGAAAATCGTGAAACAGTGGCCACTCCATCTTGTCCCTTTTCAGGCCCCTTCGTGCGCGTAAGTGGCAGCCATTTTGAAAGCCATGGCCCCTCTGCCCATTGCCGATAGCCAGCGCGTCTCTCTCTCCCCCTCTCCTAACCTCGCGAGCATCAACCGCGCACTGACAGCCCCCGCTCTCTCATACCTGAGCCATAAACCTCCCCTCCAGCGCGACTCTGCCTCGGAAATGCATTTCGCTCCCGGCCAACACCTCCCCATCCTTTGATGAAACCCCCTTTTCTCTCTGCCCAATTGTCCTGCCCGTTCCCAGGCAACCACCTGGCCCTGCGGATGCCATTTATTGGCCCCCCCTTACAGTAAGCAGCTGCCCCGATTCAAAGGATCTCCAACTGATCAAAGCCCCCCCCCCACCCCACGAGATCCGATCAGACACACATTCCGGGAATCAACGGAATGTCCTGCTGTGCGATAGTCATCACCTACTGTGACCGGGGTGGGCACTTCTACTGTAAATGCGTGTGGGAACAGGCTTGAAGTGGGAATTCCTAGGATGTCTTTTCCGTACATCAAAGTATTGACAGGAATGTGTTTCATGCAATAAAGCTATAAACTTGTGTATAAGAGGCCAGGCCTCAAGGATGCGTTTAGAGCACCTCAAGAAGATACCCTGTTGTCTGATTTGACGTGTTCTGCTCCGTCGGAATAAACTTCTGTTTCCTGCCTTCCAGTCTCCAGCGCCTGCCTCTTTATTTGGTAAATATCGGATGGTATGAAGGGCGGCTAACGCCGGGCAAAATATTGAAGGGTTCTTGGTCGAAATCGGCCCTACCTTTCCACAGTGCTCCTGATACATCACTTCCGGTTTTAGCTGAGGAGCACTGGCCCAGGACAGTTTTCTTACACTTGTAGATGTTTATACTTGTGTTAATTTATTTCCTGCTAGTGTAACTGTGTGGTGTGAGTGCCTGTCACACACCGCATAACTTCTGTCGACTCGGGCATCGTGCTATATTTTTAGCACAATGCCTGCTTTAATGGTTTTTTTATTACCATGGCGCCCGCTTCATGGGCCGCCATGCGCAAAAGTTTTATGTACACAGGCACCACACTTTATTTCAGCATGCTCCTGCTTTCTGGTTTATGAGCTTCGTAGCGTTTCCATGGCAGGGCAGCCTCCAGAGTCCTATCAAAAGTACTTTAAATGGCTGCTGTTTTGTCAGAAAATACCAGTCGCTTTATATTATTGGAACACACCCTCACCGGACCCAGCGTGCTTTTAAGTCTACCATTTAACTTCCTTGTTAACATCTTGCATACCAGAAGCCCAGACTGTCGCCCCTCCGAACCTATGGACCTTATACTCTTCCTGTTATCCACAGTGACGTAACACAAAATGACCCACACAACTCCCCCCCCCCCCCACACGATGCAGTATCTGATGAGGGGACAGATAATTACTGGTCTTAGGCTGAATGGGGTTTACCTAAAGGGTTGGGGCCCTTGCACCACACCCCTAGTTTTCCCACGTGATGACATATTTATTCCTTCTAACTTCCCCAATTGCTTGACGCGCAGTCAAGGCACAAGAAGTACCCTTCATCAACAGAGCCTTATTCCCATCCTCTCCTACTCCCTTCACCCACTCCAGACCACCCACGCATGAGAGCACACATAGCACATGAACCTGCTCAAACAGTTCATCTTTTACTTTGGCACCCTTCCTAGTTGCTGCCACCTGTCTTCGCCCAAAAGGCTCTGGTGCTCCTCTGACATAACCTGGTCCTTCATGTCTTCGCTGGGCCTCATACTAGAGGAGGCATCACCACTAGAGAAACCTGAGCACTAGGGGTTAAATCCGTCCTAGAACCATCCTCCTGTTTTATTCATGTGGCTAACAGGTATCTCTTCCTCTATTGCCCTCATCCCACTGCCCCGGACATTTGTTTGATGTTTGTTGGCATGCTTTATAATCGGGTGAATGTCTTATTTCATTACTCTCACCTCCACATTGCCTGAACCAAGCACACATACACGCCGCAGTCAGCATAGCTTGCATAACACAAGACCAAACTTGCACTGATTTGTAAATGTGGGCCACCTTGCTAGTGGCCACAGGCCATGGGTGGGAGAGGCCCACCAAAGCCAGAAGGGCTGGTGAACTGTCAGCCCCCTGTTAATTATGATTGGTCCCAGGCCTGCCAGCCTTATGTTGACACAATCTCACCATTCTCAGTAGCCAAATGCTGCTTTGCCTTTAACTATTGCTAGAAAGGCAGTCTTTGTTTACTGTATTCTTCAATGGCCACATCTTGGCAGCTGGCACGGCCAGCTAACGCTGGTGGTGCACTTGAAGTGGTTGTAATTCCGCCTGAAGCTTGCAATTGGTTTGCTTTTATTTCCTGGTTCCTTACTGGTTATCGCTCCTGGTACATTACTTCTGGTTTTAGCTGAGGAGCACCGGCCAACTACAGTTGTTTATGTTTTCCTTTGAGGACTACTTGTTTTATTTTATTTTATGCTAGTGGTAATGTGTGGTGTGAGTGCCTGTTGCAGTGCACATACCTTGGATGTACCCGGGCGCTGTGCTTTATATTTACCACGTCGGCCGCTGAGTGCCTTTTCCAAGTACCTTGTGCTGTTTATTTTATCACCACAGCGCCCGCTTTACGGACCGCTGTGCACATAACTAGTAAGTACACGCAAGCAATAGTTTCATGTTTCTTTGCAACCGCATCACTTTTTTTACATGGGCGCCGCACGTTACATATTTAGCACATCGCCTGCTTTTATGTTTTTGGTTTATTACCAAGGCCTTTGCCTCATGTGCTGCCATGCGCATTTTTATGTACATGGGCTCCGCCCTTTGTTTCAGCAGAGCACCCACTTTCATGTTTATAACTTCAATAGTACTAAGTCTCGCAAATGTGAGACCTTTTGCATTGCAAATGCTTGTTCAAGGTTATGGTGGAGTGCTCACGGAGCCAAAGTTCTGTTTTACTTGGAGCCTTGAAAATTCTTTCAAAGTTTCAAACTAGAATCTCACCTGCTTATTTACCCATCTGTCAGAAGGCCAACAGCAGCAGAGAGCACTTTCAAACCCAAAGGTGAACATCTATTACAATGACACCCTCCTTTAACTTTTCTGATGTAATGTGTGACTTTCATATTTCCAGGTAAACCACCTATTATGTCAAATCTCAAGGCCTATTTTAAAATCGTCTTTAAATCATAGCTCGGTATATTGCACAGCTGCCTTGACACTCACACTCATTTAGATGAAGCATAAACGTTTCCAAAGAAGGATAAGAAGCTACTAAAACCTTGGCACAGTATTTCCATGTTGTCTTTTTAATTCATATGTATTTGATTGTCGAGTGATGATCCTTTCGATTTCTTAAATGACTACCAGCCAGTTGTTTACACATTTATGTTGTCACTCTCAAATTGGCTGGCAGCAAAAGGGCACTTTCTAAGTCACTCATAAATCGTAAAACTCAGCACAACATTTTTCGGTAATTTCGCAGCCATGTCTTGAAACCAGGGGCACTTACACTGAAATGTTATCATCATAATTCCCTTACTGACTACTGTACATTTATCTTCACAGAATGAGGGTTATTCAGGCCTTTACATTTTATTTTTAGCACCCTGTCAACTAACACAGGAGGACATGTGAGAGCTGGCTGATTTATTAAGTATTCAAGAGGGGAAAAAAAGTTGTGTATCTTGCTGTTACACAATCGTTTAACCATTAAAAAAAAAAGATAATCACTGGCTCGGAGCAGTGTTTAGCGGAGGGACATTTATATTGTTAACTGCAATCCGATAATAGAGCTGTTCAGAAACCAGTCCCTCGAACCGGTAAATGGAAGTTCCCCATCACCCCCAGTGACCTCTTTATTAGCAGGAACCTTGGGAGGCTCGACGCCATTACTTGTGTATTCCATTAGAAGGTGAGCCCTCGGTGGCCACTAAACCATCCTTTATCCTGGCAGGCAGTAAAGAAGTGAGATTATCCCCCAGTGAGCTGCAGCGGGCTCACTGAACAGGCGGCTCCGCCATTGTTTCTTCCTCTCAGTAAAAAGCAAAGCAAGTAAGGAGCAAACGAGAACGCTGTTAGAAAGCACTGTCTGCTGGCTGGCGAAACTCTAAAGCATGCCTCTGTTGCAAACAAACACTTGTAAGTCAATTTGCAAGCTAAGTCATTAAACCAATGCTACATTTGTAAAAAAATTAATTGAAAAAAGTGCCAGGGTCCTTGTCAGGAAGCCACCCTGGCCTGCACCACCCATTGCGACTACTGTCAATCTCACTGACAGTACTAACACAACTACTAGCTATCACACTGTTACAGGTGTGACAATTCAGACTGTTCGAGGCCCCTCCAAGCTATAAGAATGGCTTGAGAGGCAGGTTGTTTTAATGTCTATTATCTTAATAAACAGCTGTTGATGTGGTGATCTCTATATTACACAAACAGCGCCACCATGCGGTAGCTATCATAAGTTATAGTGTTGTCAATGAAGTGCTGGCACTGAGTACTAGAAACCACTGTCTCAAATTAAGCACTGCATTAAACATACAGCTTTTATACATTCAATACAAATAGACAAGTGAATCAATGCTGCACACTTCAGGCACTTGAGTGGTGTCTGCCCAGTGAAACCTGACTGCATATTAAAAAAACTGAGGAGTAAACCAGACCAATGTATTCTGAAGTGGACGATCTATGGATGCTCAGTCTCCGCCTTCTTGTCTCCTTGTTCTGTGCCTAAAGTAGATGATCACTGGTAAGTTGGTTTAAAATAGCTAAGTTGCTATGTGAACAGTCAACACCTGACAAAAATCGCTAAAAAGAAGAATGTTCGTGTAGCTTTATTCATTTTCTCATTCCTCAGACAACCGTGTTATAAGATGCAATACTGGAAAGCTTTTGTAAAAAAACATTTTTGCTTGAGCAAATAGGCACGTCTAGAGTTGTTCATTGCAAAAATCTGCCAAGCATGTGAAAATGCTCTTGCTTTTTCTTTCTACACAGTGCACATGGAATATTTTTCATAGTAGGAAAAACCCTTCCCTTACAACCCCACTGTGAGCAATGGGGTTTTTGGTTGACAGGGGTGTTAGCCCTAGTCATGCAACAACCACAATCCCTGTCAGAGTGAACCACAAAAGTCACTAAAAACTTGGGCACAAAAAACAGTCAGGCTTAACTTGGAGGCAATGTGTAAATTATGTATGCAGCACACAACCAGTAATAAAGTGAAAACACAACACAAGAAAGAATCTGCACCAGTTAAAAAAATAGAAAAAATTGAAATAACTTAATTGACTCAAAAAGATAAAAATCCAATCAGTAGAAACAGAGTTAAGCAGTTTTTAAAGTTTAAGATAAAAGCCAGCGCCTAAAAGATCAAAAGATCAACCATGGATATTTAATCAGACTGGACAGGGTCAAATTCGAAAAATATGGCCGACCGCGATGTTATGTTATATTAATGTTATTGGTATTTCTATAGCGCCAACTGTTACCCGAAGGTGTCCTGGCGCTGTGTGATGGCCTACAGATGATTGGGTGGCATGGGAGAAATAGCATGATCAGTTTGAAAACAACCATGTTTTTAGTGCCTTCTTAAAGGCCAAAAGATTGGTCATGCTTCACAGATATGGTGGCATAGCATTCCATGATCTGCCTGCAATCGCTGTAAAGCCTCTTCCACCCACGGTGGCCTTTTTCACCCTCGGGACCGTTATGAGTCTTGCATCTGAAGACTGCAGTGGTCTTTGAGGTGTATACCAGCGAAATCTCTGCTTTAAAAATTCTGGTCTGGTGCCCTGAAGGGCTTTAAAAACCAGACAGAGAGACTTAAATTGAGTGTGCTTCCTAACCAGCAGCCATTGAAGTTTTTTTGTTTTGGCTGAAATTGAATCGAACTTTGGTGTGCCTGTATGCAGTCTAGCTGCTGCATTCTGCAGAATCTGAACTTTATTTAAAGACCCTTCCTGGTTATTAAGATATAGACTGTTGCAGTTGTCTAATCTGGACATTATTACTGCAGTAACAACAGTTTGTTGCGCATCTTTGGATAGTAGTGGCATCATTTTTTGCATGATCTGAGGATATATGCAAATTAGCTTTCCTGAGCACTCTCAGTTTGTAAAGTTCAGTATCAGAAATAATAAAGTTCCACTGAATTCATCCAAAGCAGTCCCAGGTGGGTAGTCCAAAATATATCAACAAAGTCCTTCAAATCATGGGTTTTTATTTTTCTCTTTTCTCCGAATTCAAATCCTCCACAATCCACATACAGAAGTCATTGGATTATTCAGCCTGAACTGAACTTTACAAACTGAGAGTGCTCAGGAAAGCTAATTTGTTTTGTAGACCTACTGGATAGGTTGTGTGGGGTGTTGGTGACCACACCCTTCCTTAGGAGCACCGACATATACTGGGAAACTCATACCACTCCCTTACTTGCAGAGCGCCCCTCTAACCTGGGTTACCGATTGTTTGTTGTGAGGATATATGCAGTTGATGAGGCCACTGTGTTCACCTGGTCTCTGAAACTCAGTTTGTCGCCTATCCAAATTCCCAAATTCTTCACTTTCCTTAACCCGTTCCCAGCGTCGAACATTTAGCGCCCAGTGCTGAACGTTCGGAGAACGAATGCTGACCCGACAGCCAACGGTCGTGCGCAGCACTGGGGAGGTAGCGCTCGTGACGACCGTTGGCCGTCGGCAGCAATTAAAGGGTTAAAGGCGTCGGGAGCTGACCTGACACCTCGGGCCAACAATCAGGGGTCCAGAAGTTGGGGTTGTTGCTAAACACACAACCACCGTTTTGCTGGAGTTGAGTTTCCAGCAATTTTGTGCCATCCACTTACCCACAGTGTTCATACAGTCCTGTTGTCTCGACGCAGTTTCCTGGAACATGTCTGGTTGAATGGACACCACAATTTGGGTGTTATTCACATAGGACGTCAGGACAAATCCAAAGGATTCGATAAGGGGTGCCAATAAGGACACGTAAATATTAAATAGTGTTGGGCTTAATGACTACCGGCACACCGCAAGGTAGGGAAAAAGATTCTGCTTCAAATTCTTCCATGGTCACTGTTTGCTTTCTATCAGAAAGAAAGGATCGAAAGAGGTTTTCAAGCAGTGCCCCTGACTCCTATCTCATCCAATCGGTCCATCAGCAAAGCATGATGGACCATGTTGAATGCTGCAGATAGGTCCAACATGATCAATGCAGCTTTTCCTCCCTGATCCAAGATGATCCTAAGCTCCTCTGTGGACTTGAGAAGCACGCTTTCCGTACAGTGGCCCTCTCTGAAACCATACTGAGTTGGGTTCAGCACCTGAGAGTCGAGCAGAAATTTGTTGAGTTGCACATTCATATTTCTTTCAATGATTTTTGCTGGCAGTGATAGTCTGGATATTGGTCTAAAATGTATTGGATCATTAGCGTTAAGGCTGGTTTTCTTCAGTGGGGCAGGATTGATGCATGTTTCCATACTCTAGGAAAATATCCTTCTGAATACATTATGTAAAAAATGGAGGTCAGTGTGAGAAGGTGGCCTGATATGCAGTGGTCACTATTCTAGTGCCCACTATGTATCAGTCCAGCAACCCTTATTGATGATTGGTTGTAAGTCAACCTTATAGACCAGCTATCCTAGTAGCGTGGACAAGAGCAGTCTAAGGCTAAAGACTCGAGAGGGCGTGTTAAGCCAGCTGTTCACCACACATATACCCCTTGAATACCCAGTGAAAGGACACCACACAAGTGTTATGAAAATAAACAGTTATTTATTAAAGATCACAACAGCCCTGTACTCTTTATGAGGACAGGGTACTAAGCACAAACCAAAACTCTTACAAAAATACTTAAGTTAGCACAGTATATACAAATGCCCGAGGGGCACGGAAAACCATATACTCTGAAAGTGGAATGTGAAATTCCTAGCAGGTAAGTACAGTACTAATAGCTTTTGGAATCGCTAGGACTTGACTAGGGAATCGTTAGATTACTTCTAGGAGGCCTAGGGGACTCGGGTGCAGTGTGTGCACTCTCACGCGAGATGCGGACAAAAGTCTATGGTAGCTAGGAAATAGAAAGTTAGTGTTCTCGGGCGAACCCGACCTGGTAGGGAGAAAACGAAGATAGATTCTGACCCTTGGATAGTGAGGCTATGCTGGGGCACCGAAATGCCGAAGTTACCTAGCCCAGGGGCTGCAGCTGCATAGGTCTGAAAAGACGTCGGGAATCCTCGTAGACGGACCAGGAGCCGGAAGAAAAGATGCTGGCCGGTGACCAGTGAAGAAAGTTCAGTTGGATCCAAGCCTGGATCTCGAAGATTGATGACACCTGAAAGCAGAGGGGACCAAGTTCGAGACTACTAGCCAGTAGTCAGTGGGCACCAGGAGGGCACCGGATGGTAGCCACCTCGACAAGGTGAGTGGGTGACGCTGGAGCTCGAAGATCTCACGGACCAGGAGGCGTTGTCGGCGACCAGGATGGAGGATCGAGCTGTCCCACGAAGATAGAAGCTGTCGGCGTCGCTGGACCCAGGATTGGGCAACAAAGCCTTGGCAAATTCAAGCCCACGCGGTGGACCTAAAATGGCGTCTGGAGTGGACCAGGAGGGTCCGGGGTGCCTCTCTTGAAAAAGGAAGCAAGGGCCAGCCTGGAGCAACCAGACCAGCAGTCGTGAAGTCGTTGGGCGTCGTTCAGAAGGCCACAAGCCAGCCGGCTAGTAGCCAAACAACGCGGTGCACAGCAAACAGCAGAAGGGCCCCACGCAGATCGTGGAGATGCAGGGAGGCTGACCTTGGGTGCTGGAGCTGCGCTGGGTCGGGGCTTCTCGGACCCCAAAGCACTCACCAGTGGAGGACACGGTGGGCTTGCAGTAAAGATGTCGTGCAGTCTTGGCGATCGTCGGTCCCTCGAGGTCTCGTCGCACTCACGGTTCTCAGCTTGGCTGTAGAGGTGAGTAGAGGTCAGAGGTGCCAGGGAAGCCGGGTCTCGTCGAGCTGGGTCGTCGGATTCGTGATGAAGGACTTGCAGCAGACCGCAGTGTTCTTTAGGATGGTGCCCGCTTGATGCAGGGTGACTACTCCTTAGCCACAAGGGAGAATCTTGAAGAAGAAATCGTGAAGTCCTTTCGAAGAAAGTGGTATCTTGATTCCAAAGATGATCTAATTTGAACAGGGGGCCCGCTCCTATCTTTATACTAAAAAAAGGGGGCTGACCCGGTGACTAGGTCCTGCCTATGGGTGGGACCAGGAGGGGGGTGGTTACACCCCTCTCCCCTGCCGGACTTCCCCAGGCCAGGGGCTGGTGTGCCCCTGGAACTGGTTCTGACTGGCCTATGCGTAGTGAGCACCGGGGTGCCACTCAGCAGTCACCTTCCTGAAAAGCCCTGCCTACCCAGGATACACAAAACCATGTCTGGGACGGTGCTAGCACCGCCCCTGACAGGAAACCCTTTGTCCAGGCTCCCCTCACTGGGAGGACTCCCAGCTGCAGGGGGTCAGACTCGTGTCTGTGGTGGCAGCATCCATTTTGTGGAGCTGAGGCTTTGCTTAACTTTAACCGGGGTTCACAGTTACATACATGTCGTGTCCCTCTAGAAGGGTGGAATGCTAACCCCGTCGCCAGAATTGGCGAGGGGTTAGTATTCCAATTCGTATGACACCTTACTCGACATGTTTTGATAAAGCAATACCAAAGTTAGCATTTAACCGCGAGGATTATAATGCACTTAAGAGTATATGGTATGCGATATCATGGAACAGCTATTAGGACTTGGTTCCGCAAGCTGCAGACAGGCTCAGCTCATGCCAGAGCACCATCTCACACGATTCCAAGCACTCTGCCTTCAGGATTGTCAAGGCCTGCCATAGGAGTGACTGATAGGAATCTGTGTGTCCATTTTAGGGTTAGGTAGGGGTATACTACACCTACAGCAAAGGGTGATTACACGACTTTGCCCCAGCTGTCATGCAGCCAGTTGTGTCAAATTTAGGAGGCCAGCCAGGGGTGGCATAATACATGCTTCAGCCCCTGGCAGCCCTGGGTACACCCATGCCCTGAGTTACAGGGTCTGATAGGGTGGCCCAGTACCAATTGGAAATGTACCTAGGGTACATGGAATCCATTTTAAAGAGAGAGCAGTAGGCCTGGGGTCCTGATTGGCAGGGTCCCAGGTCGACTATGTCCAAAACCAGCTAAAACACAGGGCAAAAAGTTGGGGGCAACCATAGTCAGGATGTACCTTCCTACACAACCCCCCCCCCCCCCCCCAAACGAAAGGAGATAAGGCTATCCTTGTCCAGGTAAGCCTCTATTACCTAAGTGGCCATATAAGGAAGGACCAGCTCTGGCTTGGTTTCCCCCTGTGTCATGGTCCACTAGGCAACCCCTCACCCTAAGGGTATCTGAGGGTCTCCACCATAGGGAATCTCTGTCTCTGGTGTGTCTTGGGAAAGAAGAAGGCTGATGCTGGGATGGAGTACTGAAGTGAGGCTCCTCTACCTTTGGGCTCAACTTCCTCCAATCACCATTCATCATGTGTGCCTTTCTTTCTTTAGCTGAGATGCACTGAGCTCTCAGGGTCAGCCTCTGGCTACCTAAAGCTGGAGGCTGAGTCCCTCTGTTTGGCTTACTGGAGGGACAGGTCAGGTCTGGGGTTTTTAGGCCCCATGTTTGGCTGTGCCCAACAGTGTCCAGCTGTGGGAGTTCCCTAACTACTTTTAAGGGGGATCCCTCAGGAGTCTGTTCTATTTTCACTTGGCTAGGTTTACCAGCTTCAGTGATCCTAATCTGCTGATTAAGGGGTTCTTTTGGACAGGGGGCCCTTTTGGGTCCACCACTGGCCTCCCTGTCCTCTTCAGCCCTGGGCTGACTGAGGCAGGGTAGAGAGGTGCAGGTTACCTGCTCCAGACTGGGTCCCACCTGGGAAGGTTCCACTGCCATCAGGGGCTCTGCCAGGCTAGGCCTGACTACCTCTGGGGCAGTTCCTTCAACAGGGGTAGAGTCAGTTCCCTGAGGAGGCTGGCTCTCACCTAGTGTCTGGGAGGGGGAAGACTCTTCTTCCTCCTCAATGCTCTCTGTTTGAGTGGAGTGATCCATTGTTTCAGGCTTCACAACCTCACTATCTGTCTGAGTAGAGGCTGAGACCATTTCAACCTTGCCAACCTTTTCAGGAGGGCACTCAGTCTGTGTTTGGGCTGTGACTGTCACAGCCCTCCTATCCTGTTCTGAAAAGTCTGTCTGAGCCTGGGCAGTGGCTACCACTGCCCTTCCAACCTTTTCAGGGAGGAATGATGCTTGGACTGGGGCTGTAGCTATTACTGCCCCACTAACCTGTCTGGATAGGCCTATCATTCTGGAGTGAGTTTCCTGCTCCACCTCAGCCCATGCTGAGAGTTCCAGGTCATTCCCCAGTAAGCAATCTACAGGTAGGTTATCTGTCACTGCCACTCTCATGGGCCCTGTGACATTACCCCAGCTGAGCTTGACTACTGCCATGGGATGCCTTCTCTTCACTCCATGAATGTCTGTCACCTGATAAGTAAAACCAGGGGTCAGTTGAGCAGAGGGGACCAGATGGTCACTCACCATGGTGAGGCTGGCCCCTGTGTCTCTGAATGCCTCAACTTTCTGACCATTCAATAAAACTTCTTGTCTATACTTTCCCAAAATGTGGGGTCCAGTAGTGAAGTTGGCAAACCCCATGCCAGTCTCACAGACAAGAGTGTGGTCAGGGAACCTGGCTAGGCCATAGTCCTCCTGATTGCCCAAAGTAATGCCCACCACATTCTTGGGGGCACTCCCACCACCTGGGGGATTACCACTAGTGGTAACAGGAGGTCTGGGAGTGTTACTTGGGGGTATATTTTCCTTATTGCTATTTTTAGGGCACTTGGCATCACTTTTGTAATGGCCCACCTGTTTACAGGTATGGCAATAAGGTTTCTTCTGTTCTGAAGGAGTGTTCTGGGACCCACCACCCTTGTTGGAGTTTTGGGGCCCTTGGGAAGTCTTCTCTGTGGATTTATCCCCACCCTTCTCTTGAGGCTTGGTTGATTCCTTTTTCTGGTCACCACCCTGGTTTTTAGGCCTAACCCTGGTTCTGACCCATTTGTCTGCCCTCTTACCCAATTCCTGTGGAGAGGTCAACTCAGAGTCTACCAGGTGCTGGTGTAATAGCTGGTTCTGACAATTATTTAAGATTTGCTCCCTCATAATTAGATTATACAATCCTTTAAAATCAGTAACCTTACTACCCAGTATCCAGCCTTCAAAAGCCTTAGTGGCACAATCAACAAAGTCAGTCCAATCTTGAGACTGAGTTTTCTGGGTGTCTCTGAACAGCATCCTGTATTGTTCAGTGGTTAAACCAAACCCATCAACCAGTGTATTCTTCAAGATTTTGTAATTGTTAGCATCCTCCACCCTTGTGGTGAGGAGCTTATCTCTACCTTTACCATCAAAGGAGAGCCACAAGATAGCTGCCCACTGACTTTGGGGAACACCCTGCACAGTGCAGGCTCTCTCCAAAGCAGTAATCCATTTGTGGATGTCATCCCCTTCTTTAAAGGGGGGCACTATCTTATTCAGGTGCTTTGTATCAAAACTCCTTTCCCTATTGCTAGGTATATTGCTGCCACCAGTGGGCTGTAGCCCACATAATTTTTGCTCTCTAGCAAGGGCAAGTCTCTCTTTGGCCAGGGCAAGTTCTTCCCTTTCAATCCTCAGTTTGACTGCCCTTTCTTCAGCTTCATACACTCTCCTCTTAGGGGACGACATCCCTCTGTGAGAAGAGTTGAGAGAGCCATTGGTTCGAAGGGATCTGTTAGAGCCTCTTGATAGAGACCTAACTCGTCCATTCCCAATGTTAAGCTGACCTGAGAGTGGCCCCAGGGGTCCCCCAGTACCAATCTCATGTCTGCTTAAGTTGGACCTGCTTAGTCTTCTGACTTCTACCTGTCCCTTATCTGCCTCATCCCCTGACAACTCATCCTCCTCCTCAGCATCATCTGCCTCATGGAGGGGATGGATATCAAAGGGACCCTGTAAGGAGGGCAAACTTCCATCTGGATTAGAAGGGTCTGGGTTACCAGCCCTACTGGCATCATAAGCCTCTAAGAGACCAATCAGAAAGGAAGTGGTGGGGTTAGACCCCTGTTTTAGTTTCCTGAGAGTACACACTTGTCTCATCTCATGGAAGCTAAGAGCAGCATATTTAGAAGTGACCTGTGGAGGGTCCACTGACACAAGGGGAGACTCAGAGTTTCCTCCTTTGTCTGACATGCTGATTCTAGTGTGGTGTAAGTGATGCACCTACCTACACTATGTGTTACCTACTGATCCCTTGCTAGAGTTGCAGCCAAGGTGTGCTAAGCCTTGAGGAGCTACAACAGCTGGTTCAGTAGAACTCAGAGTATTCTAAGCTTTAGTTATATGTACCTAACAGTACTTATGTGATCTTTCAACAAGATATTTTTAGGATACGTGTGGTAAAACAACAGCAAGCTCAAATCCCAACCGCTGCTCACCAATGTGAGAAGGTGGCCTGATATGCAGTGGTCACTATTCTAGTGCCCACTATGTAGCAGTCCAGCAACCCTTATTGATGATTGGTTGTAAGTCAACCTTATAGACCAGCTATCCTAGTAGCATGGATACGAGCAGTCTAAGGCTAAAGACTCGAGAGGGCGTGTTAAGCCAGCTGTTCACCACACATATACCCCTTGAATACCCAGTGAAAGGACACCACACAAGTGTTATGAAAATAAACAGTTATTTATTAAAGATCACAACAGCCCTGTACTCTTTATGAGGACAGGGTACTAAGCACAAACCAAAACTCTTACAAAAATACTTAAGTTAGCACAGTATATACAAATGCCCGAGGGGCACGGAAAACCATATACTCTGAAAGTGGAATGTGAAATTCCTAGCAGGTAAGTACAGTACTAATAGCTTTTGGAATCGCTAGGACTTGACTAGGGAATCGTTAGATTACTTCTAGGAGGCCTAGGGGACTCGGGTGCAGTGTGTGCACTCTCACGCGAGATGCGGACAAAAGTCTATGGTAGCTAAGAAATAGAAAGTTAGTGTTCTCGGGCGAACCCGACCTGGTAGGGAGAAAACGAAGATAGATTCTGACCCTTGGATAGTGAGGCTATGCTGGGGCACCGAAATGCCGAAGTTACCTAGCCCAGGGGCTGCAGCTGCATAGGTCTGAAAAGACGTCGGGAATCCTCGTAGACGGACCAGGAGCCGGAAGAAAAGATGCTGGCCGGTGACCAGTGAAGAAAGTTCAGTTGGATCCAAGCCTGGATCTCGAAGATTGATGACACCTGAAAGCAGAGGGGACCAAGTTCGAGACTACTAGCCAGTAGTCAGTGGGCACCAGGAGGGCACCGGATGGTAGCCACCTCGACAAGGTGAGTGGGTGACGCTGGAGCTCGAAGATCTCACGGACCAGGAGGCGTTGTCGGCGACCAGGATGGAGGATCGAGCTGTCCCACGAAGATAGAAGCTGTCGGCGTCGCTGGACCCAGGATTGGGCAACAAAGCCTTGGCAAATTCAAGCCGACGCGGTGGACCTAAAATGGCGTCTGGAGTGGACCAGGAGGGTCCGGGGTGCCTCTCTTGAAAAAGGAAGCAAGGGCCAGCCTGGAGCAACCAGACCAGCAGTCGTGAAGTCGTTGGGCGTCGTTCAGAAGGCCACAAGCCAGCCGGCTAGTAGCCAAACAACGCGGTGCACAGCAAACAGCAGAAGGGCCCCACGCAGATCGTGGAGATGCAGGGAGGCTGACCTTGGGTGCTGGAGCTGCGCTGGGTCGGGGCTTCTCGGACCCCAAAGCACTCACCAGTGGAGGACACGGTGGGCTTGCAGTAAAGATGTCGTGCAGTCTTGGCGATCGTCGGTCCCTCGAGGTCTCGTCGCACTCACGGTTCTCAGCTTGGCTGTAGAGGTGAGTAGAGGTCAGAGGTGCCAGGGAAGCCGGGTCTCGTCGAGCTGGGTCGTCGGATTCGTGATGAAGGACTTGCAGCAGACCGCAGTGTTCTTTAGGATGGTGCCCGCTTGATGCAGGGTGACTACTCCTTAGCCACAAGGGAGAATCTTGAAGAAGAAATCGTGAAGTCCTTTCGAAGAAAGTGGTATCTTGATTCCAAAGATGATCTAATTTGAACAGGGGGCCCGCTCCTATCTTTATACTAAAAAAAGGGGGCTGACCCGGTGACTAGGTCCTGCCTATGGGTGGGACCAGGAGGGGGGTGGTTACACCCCTCTCCCCTGCCGGACTTCCCCAGGCCAGGGGCTGGTGTGCCCCTGGAACTGGTTCTGACTGGCCTATGCGTAGTGAGCACCGGGGTGCCACTCAGCAGTCACCTTCCTGAAAAGCCCTGCCTACCCAGGATACACAAAACCATGTCTGGGACGGTGCTAGCACCGCCCCTGACAGGAAACCCTTTGTCCAGGCTCCCCTCACTGGGAGGACTCCCAGCTGCAGGGGGTCAGACTCGTGTCTGTGGTGGCAGCATCCATTTTGTGGAGCTGAGGCTTTGCTTAACTTTAACCGGGGTTCACAGTTACATACATGTCGTGTCCCTCTAGAAGGGTGGAATGCTAACCCCGTCGCCAGAATTGGTGAGGGGTTAGTATTCCAATTCGTATGACACCTTACTCGACATGTTTTGATAAAGCAATACCAAAGTTAGCATTTAACCGCGAGGATTATAATGCACTTAAGAGTATATGGTATGCGATATCATGGAACAGCTATTAGGACTTGGTTCCGCAAGCTGCAGACAGGCTCAGCTCATGCCAGAGCACCATCTCACACGATTCCAAGCACTCTGCCTTCAGGATTGTCAAGGCCTGCCATAGGAGTGACTGATAGGAATCTGTGTGTCCATTTTAGGGTTAGGTATAGGTATACTACACCTACAGCAAAGGGTGATTACACGACTTTGCCCCAGCTGTCATGCAGCCAGTTGTGTCAAATTTAGGAGGCCAGCCAGGGGTGGCATAATACATGCTTCAGCCCCTGGCAGCCCTGGGTACACCCATGCCCTGAGTTACAGGGTCTGATAGGGTGGCCCAGTACCAATTGGAAATGTACCTAGGGTACATGGAATCCATTTTAAAGAGAGAGCAGTAGGCCTGGGGTCCTGATTGGCAGGGTCCCAGGTCGACTATGTCCAAAACCAGCTAAAACACAGGGCAAAAAGTTGGGGGCCACCATAGTCAGGATGTACCTTCCTACAGTCAGTTTTCGAGAAACTGGTTCTGCTGCTAGTTTTACTACAGAACTCAGGCAAGGATCATAAGGAGAGCTTAACTTTACCTTCGCCAAAAGATTGAGGGTGACTGAGTATGGAAAAGCTGTCTAATTGTGGGGCATCGTCTTTTGCTTTCCTTTGATCGGTTGCCAAGTCACTACTAGTATTGGATGAGTAATCCGAAAAGATTTGGAAGATACCGTTTACTTTCTAAAAGTGCAATTTTCAAAACTGTAACTTAAAATTGGACATTAACATGAAAGAGGATTTTGTGTTACAATTTAATAGATACCAAACATGAAATGCTGATCTGCTAACATACAAAGGTTAGCACAGCCTGTTCATTTGCAAGTGGGACTGTGCCCAGGTCTGCCCCAATCCTGTCCACAGATGTCCCATTCAGGCATACCTAATCACTCTATTGTGTGACTGTCGGGTAGGAATTCACAAACTCTAACTGCCAACTACACACAGTCATGTGACCTAGGAAAGGCTGCAGTCATCAAATGGCAGAGGGCAGGAAAATATCAACTTTTTATAATTGGCATTCAAGAGGATTTTTAATTATATATAGAATACAAACATGAAATTGTTATCTGTCCCGGTCAATAGTTAGCACTTACTAAATGTAATAAAGCAACCCAATGGTATCCTTTGGTACAGTTAGGCCTCACAGAGTTTTTACCTACCACGATATGTAAAACCTAATCACACATGTCCAACCTTTTAAATACAACGCATGCACTCTGTCCTATGGACTACCTAGTGCTACCTTAGACTGAGCAAGGGAGTAATTTTGCCAAGTCAACTTAGTAGTTTAAAACAGCATTGAGGCAGCAATGGCAGGCCTGGGGTATGTTTTAAGAGGCTAATTAAGTGGGTAGTACAATAAGTGCTGGAGACCGACTAGTAGCATTTAATTTAGTGGCCTTGGATATATGTATACTACTCTACACAGAACATATAAGTAAATTAAATATGTTAATCAGGTGTAAACCAATTTAATCATGTTAAAGGGAGTAAGCACAAGCAGTTTTGCACTGATTAGCAGAAGTAAAGTGTTCAGAGTCAAAGCCCAACAAAAATGAATTTCAGCAGAAAAATGGGGGGAAACAAGCAAGAGGTTTGGGGAAAGACCAATGTAAGGCTGAAAGGTCTAACATCCCCCAATGTTGGTGTATTTTTATTACTATTTTTTTAGAGTGGGAAGAGGTCTAAGAGAAACTTGTAAATCTCGAAAAACATGTAGGTACAGATTTATTACCATATTGCGCTAGGCTTGCCACACAAAAGTGATGCAAACTAGCACAAAATATTTATTTGGTGCTTGGTTTTGCACTTGAAAGTTGCCTGAAAGTTACACTTTAGTGGGATCAAGTTTACCATTTTCTCTCCAATCTAAAGTGATGGGGGGGGGGGGGGATTCCCCACTCCAACCTAAGCAACTTTGGTGAAATTATTACATTTGTGAGGGTTTGGATATACTATCCCCATTTCAACTTAAGCAACAGTAAGGAGAGCACTAGATTTTGGATGGGTAAGATTGACTATTCCGACTCCCACCTAAGTAACAGGAGGGAAAACATTGGACTTTGGAATGGTCAGATATGCAATTGTCTCTCCAAACAGGGTAACAGTAGGGAAAATGTTGGACTTGCGTGGGGGCCAGATTTACTGTGCCTACTCCAACCTAAGTACCAGTAGTGAAAGTGCTGAACTTTGGAGGGCATTGATTGTCTTTTCCCATGCCAATCTAAGCAACAGAGGGAAAAGTGTTGGTTGTTAAAGGGGTCAGATTTACTACTCCAATTCCAACCTGTTCGAAGCTGGAGAAAGCAATGGTCTTTGGAGGTGTCACATTTGCTATTCCTACACTAACCTACGCAACAGTAGGGGAAGCATTGGGCTTTAGGTGGTGTAAGATTTAAAATACCTACTCAATTTTTTGTAACAATGCTAAAAGTATTGGAATTGGAGTGTTGAAATGTACTATTTCTCCTGCAACCTAAGCAACAGTAGATAACATTTTGAAAAAATATTTGACAATTATTATTATATATATTAAAGAGTCACAATGTTAAAATTAGTATGAAATGCATATAATTGTTAATTTTTAATTAAAAAAGGAATTAACAAAAAATCGAAAAAAAGATTACTTATAAAAAGTGACTAATTTAATATAATTTACCAATTTAAAACACTTAACAAATTTACAATGAAAAGACTTCCACCCTACAGCGCTATAATCATAAAATCACACAAAAATGTGAATGGATACTAAGAAACTGAAAAATATCACTTTAATTAATGTCTATTCATGGCCATTTTGCCATGGACAAGTTTCCCCCACTCTAAATCACTTGACCTCCTTTCTCCCAACTATTCTGGAGAGTTATTGGAACATTATAGGTGGGGACTTTAACTGTCAATTTGAGGCCCTGAACAGCTTGTCCCCAAGTATCACAAGTGAGGAGGATTCAGTTTGGGCAATTCCAGATTCTAATATTTCACCTACACGGATTTGGACTCTCCTGGTCCTACAAATGAACACACTTGTATTAAGCCATTCACTGAGGGCCTGTAATGGTCGATCAGTATCTGATAGTACTGGGAATTTTACTTTCAATAGACCCGTGCAGGCATTGATCCTAGATTATATTCTGGTAGACATCAGATCATGGCATAGGGTCCTTGACTTCAAGGTCACGTCTCGTCACTAGAGTGACCTTAATGCTCTGGGTTTAGAAGTATTCTCACTGCTAGCTGAAGGTCATCATGCTACATCTCCAAAATCTGAATCTGGCCTAGTATTGGCCAAAGGAGGGAGGAGAGTGCACTGGGGGAAATTTGCACAATCACAGGACAAAGTGGCTTCCCTATATCAACAAATCCTTGCCTTTCTTGATGCTGCGTCCCAATTTTCTGTGACTAGCGGCACTTTTACCTCCCAAACCAGAATTGCAAACAACCATCAAGAACTGCTCTCTGTCCTGGAATCTTTTTCTTTAATAGCAAAAGGTCTAAGTTAAATTCCAAACCAAAGCATTCATGGTTTAATAGACATTGCAAGGGAGCCAAGCAAGCTCTCCTAGTTTCTATAAGATCTAATGATAGGTTACAAATCAAGGAAGCCAGGGAACATTATACAACTACTGTAGCTGATAAAAGCCACTGGGAAAGTGAAAGTGTAAAATGGGATGCCATTAAAATTGCACTCGACAACCATGACATGAGGGCATTTTGGAATCGAATTAATACAGGTAAATCCGAAGGTAAATTGGCCATTGCGCCAAATGTAGGGGAAGAAGTTTGGAGAGCCCATTTTAAATCTATATATATATATATATATATATACGGACAACTGAGGAAGTCGGTTGGGTGGAAACAAACTCTATCTATTCGGAATTGCCAAATCAAGATGTGCCACTCTGCTCATTGAAAGAGATCACAGAGGCACTGGATAAGCTATTGCCAGCTAAGGCGCCAGGACTGGATAAGATTCTTGGTTGTGTATAGGCATTTATATAGCGCACTACTTACCCGGAGGGTCCCAAGGCGCTTCGACCGCTGCGAAACCCTTCCTGGCTTCCCTGAGAGATGGTCCCTTAATGGGTATCTCCAGGGTGAGACCAGGCATCCCCGGCGGTCTGGTGGGGCCGTTAGTGAAGATGAGGCAAGCTAATGCCCAGAGTTGCCGAGTGTGATCGCTGATCAGAGTGGGCACCGAGGCGAGAGAATTATCGAGTCCGCTGACCCTGGTCCAGAAACCTGCCGCGCCGGGAATCGAACCCTGGTCCCGGGCCGTCCTCTGCTCTCGGGTCTGCCGCCTCTAACCAGTGAGCCACACATTTTCGCTACGTGCCCTCAGTCTGGGCACCCTACCTGTGGTCCCTTTTTAACACAGTTTTGCAGGGCATGGCACTGCTCTCTACTTGGTCAGGGGCGGAAATTATCCCAATCTATAAAAAGGGCTCACTGCTTATTCCAGCCAACTATCGCCAAATAAGTCTTTTAGACGTTAGCCAAAAAATGTTAGCACAGGTGCTTTTGGGGCATTTACAACCTTGGATAGAAGAGAGTAATGTATTAACAAAACTACAAGCAGGGTTTAGGGCCAAGATCTCCACTATTGACCAGATCTTTAAATTACAACATATCCATTGGAAAACCGTGGTCTTAGAGGGTGGCAGCCTCTATTTCACATTTGTGGATCTTAACTCCACTTTTGATCTAGTCCAGAGTGATTAATTGTGGGGTATACTTCTGGACCTGGGATTTCCAGAGTATCTCTGCTATAAGCTAAAAAGCCTTCACCAAGATAATTATGCACAAATAAGATATGGCAAAAATTGTGAACTTTCTGCCCACTTCCCCGTAGAGAAAGGGGTGTGCCAAGGATGAGTCTTTGTCCCGACACTCTTATTCCTTTTTATTAATGGCATAATAAAATCCTTGCTCGCTCAAAAAGATATTGATGCACCTAGGTAAGCGAACCGCAAAATTCCTGCACTTATGTTTGCAGATGATACGCTTTTACTTTCTAAATCTCCGATGGGCATGCAACAGGTTTTTGATGTATTTAGCACTTTCTGTAGAAGCCGGAGATTGGAAATCAACTTACAAAATCCAAGTATATGGTTTTTAATGCAAACACTACGAACTGCCCAAATCCCCCACTAGATGGAAGGGCCCTAGAGAGGGTGTCTATTTTTGAATATTTAGGGATTAAATGAACTGAAAAAATGGAATGGGGACACAAATAAAGAAAGCTAGTTTAAAACTGACCAAGTCTACAGGAGGTATTATAAAGGTATATAAGAGCTGTATGCATAAGGTAATAGGTCCTGTAGCAGAAATTTACAAGACACAGGCAAGGAGTGCGGCCCTGTATGGGGTAGAGTTATGGGGACACTGTTCATCTACCTCTTTATCAATGGCAATTGTTGGGTCTTCCTACTAGTTCTCCTTTAACACCGCTCAGGATGGATTTAGGGATTAGCCCTATAGCAGTTGTAGCCTCTTCTAGAACTCTCCTATATTGGCGACGCCTCTGGAGTACCCCCAAATTAGGCGAATACAAAGAAGAGTTGAAGGATGTTATGAGCTGCAAGGTGCAGGGAAACTCCCCTGGTTAGCCTATATTAGGAATACCAGCCAGGCTTTGGGAATGGTAAACAGGTGGACTGCTGCCGGAGAAATCTGTCCTAAAACCCCCAGAAAGGCAGTCCTCAAGACCAATAGAGAATTTAAACTGGCAAAATTATGTCGGGGACCAAGCTTGGTGGTCTAACTTCCAGGTTCTTGGAAGGAAAACAGCAATATAGCCTAGAACCGGTGCTAGAATATATTCAAACTCTTCTAGTGAAGAAGGTTTTTCTCCAATTTAGACATGGTGTGCTCCCGCTTCGATCATTTACCAATAAGTGGGAGGGCACACACACTCTGAATTGCCCACGGTGTGATCAAGCACAGGAAACCAAAATGCACGTTCTCTTCTTCTGCCCTGCCCATGGGAAGTCAAGGTCTCGGTGGTTGTTGCAAATGTGCAGGAATATGGGGACTAGACATTGTTCTGAGGCGTTTAGTCTTTTTAAGTAAGATACCGATATGCCTATTGTTTTCTCCATCTCGTGGTTTTTATATTCTATGTGGTGCATTCGTAGAGCTATTCTAAAGAAAGTTTCCATAGGATATCCTTACATTCATAACACCTATCAGTCTCGCTATGTTTTGCACCTTTGACTTAGAGTAATGATTGTATGTAATCACTGTAATGTATGTTTAGCCCTACAACAATCTACCCATTGCCAAGGTGTTTTGTAATTCTTATAATTTTATCTATTTTAAATTGGTATCCTTATTACTTCCTCTTTTAGTATTTATTAGATAAGAAAAACTTTTTAAGTATCAAGAAGGTGTTCCAATTGTGAATGAAATAGTTACCTGTTAAAGCACGTGTTACTGTCCCTCACCCTGTATTCAATGTAGATATCATGTACTGTATGCATATTGCACACTTTCCTGCTATAGAATACTGAGCAGGCTTGGGGGAGCTAACTCAAGATCGCATTTATGAATGTATAGTTATAGAGTTTTTAAGAAAAAAACACTAAATTTTTACATGACGTGCTTCTATTTAGCTATACATCGCTTTGTTTTATGTGCTTTTATGGCCTGTATGGCCTAAAAAAAGATTTTCCGACTGACTAAATTAATTAACAAATAATCAAAAAAAATTACTTCGAAAAAGTGACTCATTTATACATAATTTACCAATTGAAAACACTTAACGAATTTACAATAAATAGACTTTCACCCTACCGCGCTCGAATCCTAAAATCCCTCAAAAATGTGAATGGATACTAAGAAACTATCACAATACATTTTTTTTTTAATTGAAATGTTTTAACAAAAACAGAGATACCTTTAAAAAATATATATTGTAATAAAATAAATAATGGCCATAATAAAACAATTATTCAATTAGAAAAAGAAATTGAAAATGAAGAAAAATAATAAAAATAATAAAATGTTAGATAGCTAATATTATAAATAAACAATTGGATACAATAAATACCAATTTATGATAATTTAAAGAAATAATGCAATTAAATAATGACTATGTATTAATCTAATAAAAACTTTACATTTCGCAGATTGTGAAAAATGGATAAAGAAATGCTAAATATGCATTCAAATGTTTTCACACATTCCTCCCCTACAAACTCAACAATGCACCAATAATTAAAAATATAAAAATAAACTCAAAAACAACACTTTAAAAAAATGTCCTAAACAATTAAATAATAAAAATAAAACAATTGCAAACAACTATAATTGACCTAATAATAATTAATAACATATCAAATTATGACATAATAAAATAACACAAACTCAATATTAGTTATAACTATATTTAAACAATGTTAAACATTTAAAAACAATAATTTCAATTACAATATTCTACCATTATGTCACTCCGATATGTTTAGATGATATTTGCGTCTGACAATATGTTTCAGAAGATTTTAATGTTGAGTTGTTTGGAAATTTTACATTTGCATAAAGCAAGGGGTACATTTGTGGTGTAAAGTCCTGTCTACCTTTTTCAGCAGATTGTGTTTTGTGTCAAAAACCATGGATGGGTGCCTGAGAATACTGATGTACCACCCATGGTACGCCCACTTGACACAATTGTTGAAACGTACTGCATAGCTTAGCGCTGCATTACTTCAAGGCTACTTTTCAATGGAAACCAGGATTTGGGTTGGAAAGGTAATCTGAAAACATCAGTTTGCTTTTTGTGATGCTAATCCATCACAAAGTGTAATATTCACTTAGATGGTTTTGCTTCTACTCCTAACTTACCCAATTAATTTTCTAGACCTGGGTGAGTCACATCACAACCTTTTCCACAGAAATATTTGCATCAGTCCCTGCCTGGGAACTTGCTGATGGGACACAGCTGGTTCCCTATATTGGAACCCAGAGGGAGATGCTGAGCACACAGTCCTTTGAACGAGTTTGAATTGATGCTATAAATACTACCCTGAATAATTGTGATTTTGGAATAAAAGGTCCTGTGAAGAAAAGATAAGTTGTGCTTTATTGGAAGAATTTCTTTCTATACTGTGAAGTGCTGAGAAGGTCAGAGCAGGCTAGTCAGCTTGTAAGATGTCCCCAAATCATTTTGCCATGAGAGATTAGCAGTGTAAAACTCATCCTCCTTTTGATGAAGAGCAGTGTAAATCACACCAAGGTAAGTAACTAAGACCCTTCTGACCTATTTGAAGCCTTGTTTAAAACATTCCTGTGGCTGGTTACATTTCCTCTTATGAACAATTTCAATGCACTGATTTCCCAATTTAGGATTTTGTGGACTAAAAAACTTATTTTCTTTTGCTTTAATTACAATACTTTCTTGTTATTGTCCTTATCTATATCCAAATCATTTCTGCTGAAAATGCTCATCCTTTAGTCTTGTCTGTTCCTCTTTTGAAACATGTTGCTTAGTATTGTGAGGTAATTTGGATTTTTATAGTCATGAAATGTCCCCTAACGTGTACCCCACCGTCTCCATGTACGAGCTTAAAGTGCATGTAACTTCCCTCCTCGACCAGCTATGAAGACGCAAATACATTTGCGTCTAACGTTAACATGTCCTCTTTCAGATCCACCATGAATGGATTAATAATTCAGTTCCTAAGTATGCCTTGCCAACGTCTCTTCATGGTGCACTTTCACGTTTTCCTAGCCCTGCAGAGCTAGGCCCTGATCTCTGCCATCGAGCCCTTTCTGCATTCTGTCTCCTGACAGCTGCAACGTGGGATACATCCCTGACCTCTGTCCTACTCCCTGCGTGGCGAGCGGTGCCCGGCTCAGCCTGCTTGCCTGCCAAAGACAGTATTTTGCCTTCGAGTTATCAGTATAGCCGAGCTCAGCTCCTCGAAAACACATTCCAGTCTAGCAGAATAGATAAACAATTCCCCGGCTGCAGAGCAAAGGGCCCGGCCTTCCTGTCTCCATGCAAGTAATTCATTGCTCCCGTTACCATGGTAGGCCCATGGCCCCTCTCATTACACGCAGACACGTAGTCGCATATGCACGCATTAATAGTCAGTATAGAGTAGCCTCTGCCCAAGAGACCTTTACTTCTAGATAATATAGTTCCCCAAACACAAGATATCAGATATGATTTAGGAACGAGTCGATCTGACATGCCAGACTTCTGTCTCTACCTCTAGTGCTAAATGTCAAGTCCCCTGCACCCTCCAGCACCACGTCAGTCACACGTCATGCTGCTGCGCGCGCATCCTTGCTACAAATTTCTGCTGACACTGCAAGATTCCTCTATGTATCCACCCACTTGTGACACTTTCATGTGACGTTTCTAGCACACACCTCTGTGTACGCCCTCGTGCACGCCTTTCTGTTACGCACATGTGTTCTTATCTCGTTTCTCTCAGCTGTTACGCCTTCTGTATCCATCACCATTATATGCATTTACTATAAATATTGTATTCTGTCAATAAAGTATTGTCTATCCCTTCCTGATCCTTGATGGTGAAAGGAACATGATACCTGGTTCGAACCATTCCATTTTATGGAATAAACCCCTTATAAACTCAGATACCACGGATTCTGCCTCTTATTTCCGATTGAGTTATTTTATTGAACTTTACCGCATAGAAATTCCGACGGTAAATATTTATTTACCACATTAATTTGGCGCCCGAATAGGGACCCCTCCCCCACCTTACGCGCCAGCGGTGCGTTGCAGGCCTAGCCCCCTGCCACAGCCGAGACGGACAATTACGCGTACCCGCAGGATTTCCTGTATCTCCCTCTGGCCAACGGAGGTGACTGAGACTGCAATCGACACCCAGACGAGGCGGTGTGGAGTGCGGAGGATCCCGACCAGAGCCCAGCCAAGAGAGCAAGATCCGAGGTGTCTAGAGGCCCACCAGTTCCGACGTGCCTGTGACGTCACGAGTCGAGTCGAGTCCAGTCCGGTCCAGTCCAGACGAGTTTTCCGAGGCCTTCCGTTCCGTGCTTCCCGGTGAGTACCGTTGCTGGGGACGCATCTAGACGGGTGCATTACTATGCATCCGGTCAAGATGGGTTTGGGTACACAGACCCGGTCTGCACTGTTTTAGCAGTGTATCTGTACTGTTTAGCAGTATATCAAGTAATTCGTGTCAAGTAATTCGTGTCTTAAACGGTTCGATTTTGTTTTCGTTATAGTTGATATGTGTTCAAAATGTTTCTGTGTGATTAATGCCGTGGTGTGAGTGACTGTTTGATATACATTACCGTGTTTCTGTGTCAAAAGTGTGTTCAGGTTCAAGTAAGTGTCAAGTACCAAATATCAAGATGCCATTGTTTTCCAAATTAAGACAGATAGGAACTAGGAAAGGGATACTAGAGGAAGCGATTCCTGTCCCACCTAGGGACACTCCCGGAAATTTTATGTACCATAAGCATGGCTTAGATGCCATCTTATATCTAGATTTATGGGCCGATTATACTAAGAACCTAGACGAGAAATATAGATGGCCCGTTACAGGGACATGGGATGCAGATTGCATCATGAGAATAGAAGAGGTACTATGGAAAAAGAAGGCCAGACAATCTCAGAAAGACGCCATAGAATTGTGGCGTAAAGAATCTCATAGACGTACAGAGAAAGAATTCAGGAAAGCAGAGAAACATAGAGAAGATTCAGATAAAGCCCGAGAAAACGTACTAGTTGAAGAAGGGATTCGAGTTAAAGCAGAGCAAGTAGACCGACAACGAAACACTCTTGTGAATGGTATGTATCCTCTTTTGGCCGAGGGTTTACCTAAGGCCACTCCGGAAATACCAAAAGATCTGCCCCCTCCATTGGTTCCGACTAAATTACGTCACAAGACCGCAGCAGACATTTTTATTTCTTCCTATTTAGACGATGTAGCTCCTACATATACTACTGCACCTGCCCATGTACCCGTACCACCTGCACCTGCTGACGGCCTCCTACCCCATGATCATCCGCCCCCAGGTCAGCAACAGCAGATCCTTCTAGCTCCGTTACGCGCACCCGTTCCCGTTGTCCCCCCCGGGGCCCAACAACTGCATCCATTAAATCCTTTTGGGACTGGCGTGGTCCAGGACCCAACCCAGCTACAGCAAGTACCGCCAGGTTATGCTCAAGCCTCCGGTTCAGGAGGTGCTACAGGAGGTTATCAAACACCCCCACAGATACACCGAGTTACAATGAGAGATTTAGCAAAGGCGCGGACACCGAAAGGCGTCCCGGCCGAACTACTTAAAAGAGAACTTACAGACTGCAGATATGACTCAGTGCCTGGTACGTCAGGCCCCTTGTTATTAGCGTCCATCCGTTTGAGGCGTGTTACAGACTATTTGATGCTACTACCAGGAATGCCAGAACATCTAGACAAATTGTATTATTTTATTAGAACAGGAGAAGGGCCGGAGTCTGTTGCTGAAGCCATGTCACGTCAGAAAGTTGAGACTAAAGGTTTAATAATGCGATTTTTGGTTAATTGTTTAATAAGAGAACAAGATCAGGCAGGCTTCCCGCAAAGTGAGATGGATAGACTGATTAGATGGAGCCAGAATATGTCGGAGGGTAAACATGATAGGGAGAAACAAGTACATCATATGGTTAAAAAGATCCGCAAAGAAATAGTAGATATACATGCCGAGCGAGCACCTGACGAAGATCTTGAACTAGACGATCCAACTTCCTCGCAAGACGAGGAGGAAACAGAGGATCTAGCAGAAACTTCGCAACAGTCAGATAAAGGGACAATAGCATATGTAGGTAAGGGAAAATACCTTAAGAAAACAATACGTCCGGAGAGCAAACGACTTTTTCTCTCTGCCATATCAAATCCGAGTTCTCCTGAACATATGTTTCAGGCAACAGATAAAATACTTCAAGATCGAATGGGGTACCATGTACTCAATTCCATGGATGAGCAAGAACTAGCCCGGTCCGCAGTACAATGGGCTAACAATTCCAGTACCTATAATGATGATACAGTAGCACAGACGTTTTTGAACCTTTCCCCTGATGAACAAAAATTAGCTAGTATATACATGATTCAAAATCTCATTACGCTATTTAAAAGCCAACACTCTGATCCAGGTCCCTTACCGGATATATTAGTAGAACTGCTCTCTAATAGATGGAGAGGCCTAGGTACTGATTTGATTAAAGAAATCCTAGAACATAGACACAAATATAGCGCTTTTCTGAAACCCCAGTTTATGTCAGCTCCACCATCCTCAGAAAGAAAAATGTTCTACTTTGACCGACAGAATCCCTTACGGGAAGTGCATCCGGTCAGAAAAGACGATAACACCCTAGAACGTGTATTCGTATATACACCCATCACTAAAATGGAATTATTGGAAATGAAGAAAATAGTGCCCAGTCATGATAAAGACCCTGCAGGCTTTCACCGAGAGATTAAAGATATGTTACTCATGGGCGATTACACGTATACAGATATTATGAAAATGTTAAAAGTACTGTTACCTGCTGGAATTTACGAGAAGCTAAAGGAGAAAGAATGGGAGGTGGGAGACACAAAGATCGATTGGGCTGCATTAGAAGTCGAAGAAAATGGTCATACCGCAGGTTTAGGCCTTGGGGATAAAGCTAAAGCATTACCAGGTTTATTAGTACAGGTTTTGCCTAGACTGTTAACAACTAAAAAGGAAGACTGGGACGCAATCTCCGCCTGTAAACAGAAACACGATGAAGATACTAGTGATTTTTATTCCAGATTCGAGAAATGTTTTATTATTAACAGTGGCCTGAAAACAAGTAGCGAGTCATACCCACACCTCTTTGTTTCAAAATTAGTCGAAAATTCCCTGCCTCAAGTTAAGAACCGTGTTTTGAAAGTAGAAAGTACATGGCAAGCAAATACGCCTTCCCAAATGTTACAAATGTTACAGTTCCACCAGAATCGAATTAGGGAAGAACAAGATCACGAACAGAGACGTATGAAAGATACGAAAATGAAAATGTTAGTTGCTCAGTCAGTTCCAGCTGACGGTCAGAAGAGGGGTATGACACAGTCTAATAATACGGCGGCTCCCGTTAAAGGGACATGCAACTATTGTAAACAGCCAGGTCACTATGTGAATGAATGTACAGTTCTGAAACACAATATAGCAACAGGTAAAACTAAAGAGAGACCACGTCAGCCTAGACAAGACCCAGTCCAAAATCAGGTTCAGCAACATATTCCACAGAACGTGCAGCCTATGCCTGCTCCACAACAGACAGTACAGACAGTAGCGGTACCACATCCACAGCCCATTGCCGCAACACAGCAAGTTTCACAGCAGATGTACCAGTATGCCCAATCTGATTACCCCGATTATCAGCGATATTCATGAAACAGCCTAGAGAGTGAGGTTGGCTTGCCTCTCATTGAAGTTCCTGTAGATCAAGAGGGTCCTTATGTACATAGTCAAGTATTAGGAAAAGACAGAAAGTTTTTGATTGACACAGGGGCAAGTCGAACAACAATAAGTCACGACGAGGTTCCAGGGGCACCCCTCTCAGGCTCACAGAATGTTTCCCTTGGATTTTCAGGACAGCCTATTGTTAATGAAGTATCAAAACCTGTTCCCCTAGCAGTTGGTCCATTGTCACGCACTACAGACTTATTGCTCACGAAGTCATGTCCAGAAAACTTGTTAGGTATCAAGACACTGAAGGCTCTAGGAGCTGTAATATGTTGTTCTCCGGAAGGAGTTAGACTGTTTTTGCGTGACTTTAAGGGTCACTATGTATTACGAGATTTTGATGTCAGATTGAAAAATGTACCAGAACATTTGTGGGCGAAAGGCCCAACTGATGTAGGTTGTATGCACATTACACCATACCGAGTTACACTCAAGCCAGGAGCTGTACTGCCCCGAATCCGACAATACAAGTTACCACCCGATGCTGTAGTGGCTTTGCTGAAAATCATTGAAGAGCTCATTGCACAGGGAGTGGTTGTAGAAACCGACTCCAATCTATGTAATTCCCCTATCATTCCGATTCTTAAACGTACTGACCCGAATGCACCTCCAGTCTATCGGTTGGTGATCGATTTACGAGAATTAAATAAATGCATTGTGCCACAGTATCCTGTGGTCCCTGACATCTCATCATTATTGACTGCTATTGATTCAGAGGCGACGTTCTTTACTGTAATTGACCTCAAGAACGCCTTCTTCAGTGTCCCCATTGATCCGGAAAGCCAATATCTTTTCGGATTCTGTTTAAATGGCCGTAGCTTCAAATTTGCACGCGCACCTCAAGGATTCACAGAAAGCCCCAGCATCTACAGTCAAGCTTTAAAAAGACAACTTGATAGTATACACATGCCAGTTAACACTGCCCTACTCCAGTATGTCGATGATCTGTTGATCACCGCCCGGAGCGAACCTGAATGTGAACAAGCATCACTGACGGTTCTGCATTTTCTGGCTGACAAGGGACACAAGGTGTCCCCTTCAAAGCTACAATTCTGTGTTCAGCAAGTGGTGTACCTTGGGCACTTGTCCAAGAGGGGGAGAGAGCTAACACCTGACCGTATTCAGTTAATTGCACACTTACCGCAACCCAAGACACAAAAGGAAGTGCGGGCCTTCATTGGCCTCACCTCTTACTGCAGACAATGGATTCCCCAGTACGCATTTCTAGCCAAGCCACTTATACAGTTGACAACACAGGAGGCAGCGACTTCGATTGTCCTCCCTTGGACTCAGGAACACACACAGGCTTTTGATGAATTAAAGAAAGCATTATGTCAAGCACCAGTTTTAGCAACACCATGTTACAGCAAGCCTTTTACACTTTTCGTTACAGAACGTGATGGCACAGCATTATCTGTCCTCACACAAGACCAAGCAGGTTCACATAAGCCGTGTGCTTATTTTTCGAGTACATTAGATCCAGTAGCCCAGGCCCTGCCTGCGTGCCTAAAATCAGTTGCAGCGACAGCCCTAGCAATCAGACAAAGCGATTCCATAGTGTTAGGACATCCCCTGACAGTGCAAGTTCCACACTCTGTGGAAGTTCTTTTAAATAGAACACAGACTCAACACTTAACTATAGCACGACTGACAGGTTATGAATTGACATTGTTTCAGCCACACATAGAAATCAGACGCTGCAATACACTTAACCCTGCCACACTGTTACCCTCGAACATAACAGATTCAGCTACACATGACTGTATAGAGATCATTAATGCAGTAACAAAGCCCCGACGAGACTTGACAGATGTTGCACTGACCAACCCAGACCTGACACTTTACGTGGATGGTTCATGTATGAGAACAAGCACAGGAGAATTAGTGGCCGCATATGCAGTGACCACTGAAACTGAAGTCAAAGAAACACACCGTATTGATACACTGTCTGCTCAAGCTGCAGAGCTCATTGCTCTGACTCGAGCCTGTATAGTAGCCAAGAACAGGAATGTCAACATATACACAGATTCACGTTATGCATTTGGAGTCGTACACGACTTCGGTGTACTCTGGCAGGAAAGAGGTTTCTTGACCTCTCACGGAGACAAAATCCAACATGGTCCGCTCATTCAAGAATTATTGGAAGCAATACATTTGCCATCAGCCATAGCTATCATGAAGTGCAAAGCACATATTAAAGTTACAGATACTATTTCCCCAGGGTAACGACCTGGCCGATCGAACTGCGAAACACACAGCTCTGACTCACACACACGCAGCTGATATGACAAAGACAATAGTTCCGACACTGACACATTGCATGACAGTTAAGGATCCCGCACTAGATGTAATTGACATACAGACACATGCTACTCCAGACGAAATAAAGAAATGGACTGAACTAGGAGGGATCCAGACAGATCAGGGATGGATGACGAAGGGAAAAGCCACATGGTTTCTCCCCGACTCGATGGTTCAAGTTATGATTAATACCGCACACAGTCCAGCACACTTAGGAGAGAAAGCCATGTTAGACAGTTTACAGAATCTCTGGTACAACAAACATTTACGAGCAGCAGCAAAACAGAAAGTGCGTACTTGCATGATCTGTTGTCAGTTCAATCCAGGCAAAAGTATTCCTGTAGAGCAAGGTGGATTCAATCCTCCAGATCACCCTTTTGAAGTCCTCCAGATGGATTATATCCAGATGGAACGATGTCGAGGATTCAAATATGTCCTCGTAGTTGTATGTGCACTCTCCCGTTGGACAGAAGCATACCCAGTGCCAGATTACACTGCTCCGACCACTGCCAAACAGTTGGTTCGTGAATTTTTCCCACGATACGGTTTGCCTCGTGTCGTGTACTCAGATAATGGTCAGCCATTCTCGTCCGAGCTTATGAAGCAGGTATCACTCCTGCTAGGTTATCAGTGGAAATTCCACTGCGTTCGACATCCCGAGGCAGCAGGTCTCGTGGAACGACACAATCAGACACTAAAAACACGTCTTGCTAAGATTTGTGTCGAGAAAGGGGTAGACTGGATAGTCGCCTTGCCAGTTGCATTGTTTTACATGAGAATGGTTGCACACTCCAGAACAGGGCTATCCCCGTACGAGGTGGTCTTTGGTAGGCCACCGAATATGTGGGGGACGCCTCTGCCTCGTAAAATAACCGATGTTGACTGTAATATGCTGACAGATTACCTTGCTTCCTTGATGTCTGCACTACAATCATGTCGTTCACAGGTGGCTGCAGCCTTTCCCGACAACACCGAGGTGAAGCCACACAAGATTGTTCCGGGGGACCTCGTCTTCGTGAGAAACTTCGACAGGAGGAGTCCGCTGGCGCCCCGCTGGCAGGAGCCGAAGCTTGTTTTATTAACTACAAGGACAGCCGTGAAAGTGGAGGGCCACAAGGGCTGGCTCCACTCAAGTCATATAAAAAAATATCATGGACTGCCGCCAGAGCCAGACTCCCAGCCCGGCCCCGTCTCAGAAACTGATACCAAACTCCCATTGGTAGAAAAAACTCCTTCTCAAGACTTTCGTATGAAATTAAGGTCTAGCAAGTCAGACAGTTTAATTGTTTAAGTCCTCCCCTAGGTGAAGCGGTTAGACAGGTTCCTGACATGTACAAGTTAGACCCCAATAGAGAGAGAGATAGACAGAAACAGATCAAGAAACAGAAACATTGTAAATCTCTCCGGAGTTATTTTATCATTACGTTATTGATTATGTTTTTTCTGAGTCTTATGGTTATTGGCATTAGTGTATTATTGCACATGTTCTTCCCTATTGCACACTCTACTCTTAATAACACTGCAGAGCACACGTTCAGTGAGCTGCCTCCACATGAAGTGTCTTACAGACTTGCGCTGCGCAACAATACATTTATCAGTATGTTACACCATTCCCATCAGACCAGCAATGCTACAAATTGTTGGATATGTGGCCGACTCCCTCCCTATCAGAAATACAAGGGAGCTCTGCCCCTCTTCCCGTACCCGTTTACACATAATGGTTCCTGTGGTTCCTGGTTCAGCTTAATTAATTCTGTAGACACTGATTCCATAGTTTACCAAGGCAATTGGGTATGGGGAAATCTGAACACAGTCATGCATCGAGCATGTTTCCCAGACAAGGAGGGTCTCCCACAAAGGACAGGTACCGATCTAGAAAACGAAGTATATGGATTAGGTAATTATACACTTAACCTCATGATTCTGAATGTCCAGTCTGAAACCGAACCAGACTTGCCCTCTATGTCAGTGTTACCCGTTAAAGGCGAATTATGTGTCAGAAAGAATGGTTCAATCCATTTAGGTCATAGTGAATGTACTACTGTGATCGAATTCAGTGATAAGGGCAAGTCCACATTCAAAGCTTCCCGTCATTCCTATTTCGTTTGTGGTCATACCGCATACATACGTTTACCTCTAGATTGGGATGGTACTTGTTACATTGCATTCCTACTGCCCCCTGTTTTTCTAGCTCCTCCTGATTACCATAGAAACCCTCAGCTTATACAATCTAGACACAAGAGAGAACTCCCAATTGTCGATCAGACTGAAACAGCATGGGAACAATATACAGATTTCAATAGAGGATTCTTTTTCTTTTTAGGACCTGTCTCTAATAGTAAATTGATACGAAAATTGACCAGAACACTTGAAGCAGTAGTGAACGAAACTACTTCCGCCCTACGTAACTTAACGCAGGAACAGTCTGCTATAAGACTTGTTGTTCTTCAAAATCGTCTCGTCCTTGACGTCATCCTGGCCGATAGGGGCGGGGCTTGTAGAGTCATCGGATCGAGTTGCTGTGTTTTCATTCCAGAAAATGCACCATCAGTATATAGAGCCATATCCCGTCTTCATAAGATAGCTGATCAGATTCATCAGGATCCAGGCACCTGGACTTGGTCCGGTTGGTTCTGGAGTACGATAACAGCCTGGGGATGGAAGTTACTTTCTTTCCTAGGGATTATATTGGCCATAGTATTCAGTTGTTGTCTCTGCATCCAATGTGGGCCTGCGATATGTGGCTTGTGTGCCACGGCCTGCATTCCCCGTTCAAGTTCACGCTCCGCATCCCGCCTGAGAAAGGATGAGCAAATGATGTTATATGAACAGATAGATGGATTAATGAAGATCGATATATCATGAAGGGTCCGTAGGGGACAAGGAGGGAATGAGGTAATTTGGATTTTTATAGTCATGAAATGTTCCCTAACGTGTACCCCACCGTCTCCATGTACGAGCTTAAAGTGCATGTAACTTCCCTCCTCGACCAGCTATGAAGACGCAAATACATTTGCGTCTAACGTTAACATGTCCTCTTTCAGATCCACCATGAATGGATTAATAATTCAGTTCCTAAGTATGCCTTGCCAACGTCTCTTCATGGTGCACTTTCACGTTTTCCTAGCCCTGCAGAGCTAGGCCCTGATTTCTGCCATCGAGCCCTTTCTGCATTCTGTCTCCTGAAAGCTGCAACGTGGGATACATCCCTGACCTCTGTCCTACTCCCTGCGTGGCGAGCGGTGCCCGGCTCGGCCTGCTTGCCTGCCAAAGACAGTATTTTGCCTTCGAGTTATCAGTATAGCCGAGCTCAGCTCCTCGAAAACACATTCCAGTCTAGCAGAATAGATAAACAATTCCCCGGCTGCAGAGCAAAGGGCCCGGCCTTCCTGTCTCCATGCAAGTAATTCATTGCTCCCGTTACCATGGTAGGCCCATGGCCCCTCTCATTACACGCAGACACGTAGTCGCATATGCACGCATTAATAGTCAGTATAGAGTAGCCTCTGCCCAAGAGACCTTTACTTCTAGATAATATAGTTCCCCAAACACAAGATATCAGATATGATTTAGGAACGAGTCGATCTGACATGCCAGACTTCTGTCTCTACCTCTAGTGCTAAATGTCAAGTCCCCTGCACCCTCCAGCACCACGTCAGTCACACGTCATGCTGCTGCGCGCGCATCCTTGCTACAGATTTCTGCTGACACTGCAAGATTCCTCTATGTATCCACCCACTTGTGACACTTTCATGTGACGTTTCTAGCACACACCTCTGTGTACGCCCTCGTGCACGCCTTTCTGTTACGCACATGTGTTCTTATCTCGTTTCTCTCAGCTGTTACGCCTTCTGTATCCATCACCATTATATGCATTTACTATAAATATTGTATTCTGTCAATAAAGTATTGTCTATCCCTTCCTGATCCTTGATGGTGAAAGGAACATGATACCTGGTTCGAACCATTCCATTTTATGGAATAAACCCCTTATAAACTCAGATACCACGGATTCTGCCTCTTATTTCCGATTGAGTTATTTTATTGAACTTTACCGCATAGAAATTCCGACGGTAAATATTTATTTACCACAATTGTTTAGCCATTTTAATAAAGCTTGGTTTCTATATTCAGTATGTTTTCTTTTTTAAGACTTTTGGTAGTTATGCTGTCCCACATATTCTCTCTGTGGAGTACCTTCCTGTTCTCAAAGATAAGCTATGACACAGTAAAGGAAGCCTGTTTTCTAGACTAGACAGTGGGTTAGTACACGAAATGCCCATTTCTCACACTTTTGAATACACAGCTCCATGCAAATACATTCCTTATTCTTTTCGAAAAATACTAAATATAGTTGTCCTTTAAAGAGTGGATTTATCAATTGAAAATTAGTCGAAGACCTACAAAATCTCATGCAAATCTTCAGAAGCAACCAGGTCCCATTGTCAAACTTGACCTAACCCCAAGCACTGCTCAAGACTTCAGTGACAACTACTGCAACATACGGTGCAATAGATGAAATAGTTGGAGTGAGACTGCTCTGTAATTTATACTAGTCTTCTTTCGATTTTAATAGTTTTAACCTCTGACTATATGATTTTATTTATTGTAATTAACCTTAAATACATTTGTTATTGTTTCATTTACTTGAATTATGTATATTGGAATCAAATTATGCTGATCATGCTGTTTTTAATTTAGTACTATGTAATTTTGGAATTTTGTGTGCATTATGGATGTTTTGTTATGCTTTTATGAGTTTTCTCGAATAAAGCTATTTGAACACGAGAACACTAGTCTTCTTACGCCCATTAGTATAGAGACCACACTAGGTGGTGGTGAATTTTTTGTTTTGACTATTTTTGTCACAGTAACAGCAGAGAATCTCAGGATAGTTAGCAAATGCCCAAGGAATGTAAAATGTATGTACAAGTGAATGTATAAGTTTTATATAGTAGAATCCTAGCTATAAAACATCAATGTCCCATACATGGTGAAGGATTTAAAGAGGGGAATGTAGGAGAATTCGGGAGGAGGAAGGGTGGATGTTGAGGAGCGAAAGACTAAACGTGTGAGGACCATGCAGATCTGCTGGCGGGTTAGGTGGGGGTCGAAATCAATAGAGTGGGACCCTTAAGAGGTATGGTGGCAGCCGGGAGGTTACAATATGCTTCCTGGTGTACAAAAGATGCACCAATTCTCACCTCATCTTCATTTTGTAAGAGCAAGGTCTGATATTCAATATTTCATGACCTCCTATGTGCATCTATCTTCATAATTTCTTTGTTCATCTACAAGCTATGTCACTTCTACCATAGCCACTCTACTCAATAGTTGATATAAAATCAGGGTTTCTGTTACACAAAGTTGTGACAGTTCCCAAGTATGAAAGTGCATGTTAATTCAAGAGCATTAACGCGCAGGAAGGTCATTCTCACACACGGCTAGAACTACATGTGCTTTGCAATATATTGGTACATTATATTTTGATGACATTTAGCATTAACATCCTAACCTTCTGGCCATTCAAGGGTGTATTGTGAGATCACTGCCACAAAAGAAATCTCTCTGAAGACGAACACTTTCCCATTGTCCAGGTTTCATATGTGGTGGGGGTGGGCGGAGGGGGCACGGGCAGCTGATATCTTCACCGCAAACTCACAAAACACATTTCCACATATCAATTTTAAACCTTGTTATCTCTATAACTTTCAATTTGTGCAATCCTTGCCTGGAACCATATTCTTGGCAAGTTAGCTCTGGTACGATTACTGTGGGAAAAGAATACAAGTGCAGAATATCACCAGAGGGAGCGAAAGAATGAAGACAAGGCTGGAAATTGAAATCCAGGCAATATTCTTTTGTGGATTATTGTCATCTGTAGGTTTGTGGTTTGACAACAGCTGCACAGGAAGTCAACGGTGCATTTAATACCGAGACCAATCAATTTTGCCATCATTAACTTGAATCATAGTGAAAAATGTAATTTGAAGGGTTTAGAAACCATAAAGACATCTGCAGTTTTAAGGGCTTTACAAAAACAAAGGATGATGATGATGATGATAAATTATACAGTGGTAAATGAAATAGATGTTGGGTCAGCAGTTTAAGGATTTAGGGATCAACCAAGAGGAAAAGGCACAGGTAGTGACAAATCCATGCATTTATTTGTTATAAATTGTACTTACTATTAGCAAAATATGCCTCAGAATCTGGGATGTTAGCAACCCTGGATCCAAAGTGGGCCTTTTGGCTGCTAGTCAAGAACCCATATTCATATAATAAGGTTCTAACTTAAGGGAATTTAATGTGTAAGAAAAGAACTTTAAATTGTATATTGTTTTTTTTCCTTTTTATATGCATGTTCAGTACTAATTAAAGCTACACAATATGAATTGTTCCATGGTATGATGACTTGGCAAGTGCTAATTGACGGTATAGAGAATACATGCATGGCTCCTGAATGGTGTGGGGGGCAGGGCTGTGTAATTAGGGAACGATAGGTGGATTGCACAGTGATGACTGTGAAGAGGTAGGCATGATTCGAGTGAAGGCGTTAAAATCCAATTGCAATCAAGAGTTTCTGCAGGTAATGGAATTCTGAGGTTAGGAATGATGTCATAATAGAGGAGTGTGGTATTTATTATATTTAGGGCTCCCAGTTTTCCATTTTTACAGATTTTTACAGATAAATACAGGCAGAAACTTTTTTTTCTTGTCTGTATTTATTTTTAAATACAGAAAAATACGGAAAATATGTCTTCTGTGGATGTTTTTTTCTACTGTCAATCATGAGTGGCAGGTCAGTAGGTGTACAGATTGCGAGGTAGGGGAGATGAAAAAAAACCAATACATTTCCAAATTGAGCTTCATTAAGTGCAGATATACAGTTATTTATGCTATTCTGCAATGCAAGTGTTTTCAGATAACACTATTGCACTGTATACTGCTGAAGCCTTTTGGACATTCGAATGCGAACGTACATTTGTCAGTCAAATAAATGTGGAATAATACCCATGGCAGCTTCATTTATACAGAAAACACAAAATAGAAATGGATAAATACAGACAAAATTAGAAAAAAATAAATATGGATAAATACAGACAAAAATGTAAAAAAAATAAATACCATAAAACCGGGAGACCTAATTATATTTAGTCAACACTCAACACTTACTCTTTCAAGTAGTCCTAAAAAAAGTGAAATAACATGCCAAATTAGGTCGATCTCCACAACATTCTACACCTATCAGAATTTAGCTTGGATTTTTCACTCAGCAAAGGTGGCCATTGACCTGCTGAAATTTACCTTTTGAAAATTACCAGTGGAGTGGGGTGATTGCAGCATAGATTATAGTTCCTATCCACTCATTCACAGCGCTTTGCACAGAAGTCGGAATTTAGATGCGTATTGTGAATCAGGGCTTTTCCTTATTCCAATGTGGTGAATCCAGATTAGAAGCTGTTTCCTACCCCTAGTAAAAACCTCACCCAACAGATTGAGGGTTTCCTGGGAACAGTAACTACCCTATCCTACTGATCTGAATTTGAATCCTTTGGTATAGAGCATAGCCAGAATGAGGAGTTATTTGGTTCATTCATTGGTATGGTCTAGTCTCGAGTTTAGGTCTTTGGAAGTGCCAGGACATAAATATTATGGGGGCCTGTGTATGGAAAAAATGTATTGTATTATGATTTTTATGATAATTCATACCCTCCATGATTACAAACAATAATACATTATTAGACTGATTACAATGTTGGGCGCACTAATGTCCACCCGACATCGGCAAGATCTTGTGACAGACCGACCTCTGGTCAGTGGTCCTGACACTGCCATTACAAGGCAAATGTTGCGGTCCCATACTCCCATTTCTCTATGGGAGCTTGTGCTGTGGCCATAAATCATCCATAGCACACGCTCCTATGGAGAAATTGAAGATTCTGTTAATCCCTGCACCGTCTGACCGGCATCTCAAGATGCCTGCCACGTGGTGCAGTGATTAACATGCCCCCTCAGCCTCCAAGGAGAGGATATGGAACAATAGGGGCCCTGCTAGGGGCCCCCACAGTTACTTTGGGACAGGCTTTCCATGCCGGAAAGCCTGACATGGAAAGCCTGTTGGAAACTGACATCGGAATCTCAACGGCAGAAACGCTGTTCCCAGAGAATAAGTTGGGGGCTCCAACTGGCTCATGGGCTCCCTCCAATGTGCTCTTTGAGCCCGTCAGAATCCAGCTGGAACGACCGGCTGGTTTCAATTCCAACCACCTACATTGTTACTACGCAGTCAGAATTAAAACCAGAGATGTCGGTCGGAAAGCCTTCGACCTGACGTCAGAGGCTTTCCGACCGACATCATAATCGGCCCCTAGATGTTAAATGATGAAAGTGTCACACAACGGTTAAAATATATCTCGCTCTGGACCTCAAAAGTCCTTATGTTATGTTATAGTTTTGGTAAAGTGCAAACAGCTGCCCCAGCAAAGAGGCGTCCCGGCGCTAAGGAACCGCAGACAAGCTACTGAGGATGGGAAGAGTGGGAACAGAGGTGGCCTAAGGAGAGGGGAACAGGTGGGTCTTGATGGCCTTCCGGAAGGTAGACAAGTTTTCCAAGGAACGGATGTTCAATGGTAGAGCATTCCAAAGCTTGGCTCCCAGAACGCTAAAGGAGCGACCGCCAGTGCGGCAGAGCTTTGTGCGGGGTACGCTTAGTAGATACTGTCCTGAGGATGGCAGGTTGCGCCGCAGTACATACGGTGTAAGGAGAGGTCGCAACAGTTCTGGGCATCCGAGTTTAAAGATTTTGAATGTCATAGTGAGGGTTTTAAACTGGATTCTGGAGTCGATAGGTAACCAGTGCAGCTTGCGGATAGTGGCTGTAGCCGAGCATCTGCGTGGACTCTTATCATAAGAGTGGATAGAGAGAGTAGGTAAGGAATAGAGGTAAGCAGAGGGCAGGGTAAAGACAGAGAGAGAAATAGAATAGACAGTGGTCAAATATAGAGGAAGTTCACTTTCACAAGCGGGCTCACTTGAAAGATGGGGGTCTTTGGCAATTGCACACTTAGCTCATGCCTTAAATAATCTCTGGCCTGGTCTTCAACTGAAGGCTTAATTCAACTATAGAGATAGTTTTTCTGAAGAGCAAGTGATCTAGCTGTGCTCTTAGGAAACAGTTTAGATCTTTCAAGACCATGAGTCTCTGTGCTCCAAGGAAAGCATACACAGCCTTCAAATTATTTCCAGAAATTCTTTTTAATAACTGCCTAGCCACTAATCATTAGAAACAACACTCAGCATAAACCAGTATATCCAGAATCCTATGTGTTTTGTTTTAGTTACAATCCCTGGTGTAGTTGTAAGCAGTGACCCTGTCACATTATACAACTTGCTGAAATTGTTTAAGATCAATGTATTTAAAGAAATCAATTTGCTGTTTTTCAAGCGGAAAGCAGTGGCAACGACTGATATTAAGCATCACACCATAACTAAATCCAAATGTTAATAATAATATTATTAATAATAATATCAATAATAATAATAATAACAACAATAATAAAGTATTATAATAATAAGAATGATACTGGAAATAAAAATAATAATAATCATAATACTATTTAAATATATACTGAGGTAAAACAAGTGCACGCAAATTATAAAGAAACTCATAATTAATTTGAGAAAGAATTCTTTAGCTGTTTGCAGCTGACCGCCTAATAGTGAGTAGCTCACAAAAATTGACCCCCTCACAGTATGTTATTCGGAGGGTTTGGAACTATTGCTCAGTTTCAGTCATAACATGCTGGAAGCAGAGCTGTGTGTTGAATGGCAGCCAGTCAAACACATGGCATGACTCCATGCTCACACACAGTGTGACTGACAGCTTGAGGGCCTCTAATATGACCGGTCACCATGGGACAAAGCAGTGTGGTAATTGTTCATGTTACAGAACCCTTTGCTGTCAGCAACACTCTATGAAAAATGCCAGCCCTAGTTAGAGCAATTTGAGTGTCAAGCTGCTGCCATTATTTAAGTGTGTGAGCCGAGTATGAAAGGAACCTAAAATGTGAAAGAGAATATGGACAGCAGACTTGGAGGGCCTCACCAGGGCAATGGGTGTGCAATATTCACACATCTGAGTGGATATCTGTGTGAGTGAATTTGTGTGAGTGTTTGTGCGCATGTGTAAGTGTACATAAACATGTACGTGTGTGTGTGAGTGCAAAGTGTATGTGTGGGTGCTTGGTTTGGGGGACCTTCTAGGCAAAGTGGTTTTCCCCATTTCATGGGATCTGAGACCAGAAGTGGCATCTGATACCTGGCACAGGGTTGCATCGTCTTTTCAATTGTAACCATTCTTGTCATAATCACGGTAGCCTCTCATTGGATGTGCCCCTTGCCTCGTGCTGATCTTTCATTGTAGACATAGTTTGACTATTCTTTACCTTACCAAGGTCTTACCTGTCATACTTGTGGCCTCTGTTTCACATAATGGTGACTACCCGTGGCATAGTAGCAACCACTCCTGGCATAATAATGTTCACTCTTTATTTATTGTTGATGTACTTGGCATTATGATGGCCAGCTGTGGCACAATTGTGGACCAAGAATAGTGGGGGCTTTTTTGCCATATAGTGGTCTTCTTTGTTCTCATCGTGGCCACTCCTAGAATATGCAATTGCATATCTACAGCAGTCCTTGACATATTGTGGCAATCACCTACCTAAATGTGCCAACTCTCACACAATGGTGTCCTCCCAGATATAGGGTCAGATGTAGGTAAATCTGAAATACCGATGTCGTAATAGCAAATTTTAACGATTCGCTATTAAGAAATCAGTATTTCCTATGTAGGCATAGATTTGGTTAAAAATACTGAATCCTTAATATTCCTTATTACCGAATCGGTAATTGAGATTCGGTAATAAGGAATACCTATGGGCTTGGAGGCCCATAGAAATGAATGTGAAGACATTCAGTATTAGCGATTCGGTATTACCGAATCGGTAATAGCGGGAGGTATTTCAAGGGTGCACCCCTGAAATATGCATGGATGTGTGCCACATTGCACTTTTTAAAAAGCAAAAAAGTGCTTTTTTGAAGGAAAACGGTAATTCCCACCAACTTGAAGTTGGTGGAAATTACCGATTTCTTCAGGCTCAAAAGCACTCTTTAATGTGCTTCCTACATTGCATTTAAGAAATCGGTATCATCGATTCCTTAAATGCAAGAGCAATAAGTAATCGGTATTAAGGAATTGGTATTTACCGATTCCTTATTTACCGATTCCTTACCTACATTAGGAATGGCTAAATTCCAGTCGGTAACGCTGAAATTTACCGAATTTCGGTGTTACTGACCGCTATTTAGACACCTACATCTGGCCCATAATGAAGGTAATTATAGAAGAAGTGGGAGCACTTCTGTCATTTAGCAAAGTAATTTTTTTCCAAATATCATAATTGTGTTCCAATAAGGATGTAAAGCTAATATATAGTTCAAGGATAATTCATGCACAGTTTGCAAGCCAATTACAGATGTTACTCTGGGGGAACTAGTGCTTAACACTAATATTTCATTTACTTATTTAGAGGCATTTCATTTGGAAAAAAACGCTTTATTATGCTACCCCTTGAAACTACGCCTGATGTTAGGGTAGTTTCCTCGTGTAATCCTGCCTCGGGTAGACACTATTGAAATGTTTGACTTATTTGAGCTTAGTTGTAAATTGACAATTGCTAGTAGCTTGCAATGATTCTAGTGAATAGAATGAAACAATTTTGGAGACTCCAGGATGACTGAATGGAAGCAGGCTCGACACTCTTATGCATCCTGCAATAGAGCAAAAAACCCAAATTGCATAGTTCCAAGTGACACTGGTTCGCACCAGTGTCATTATTAAAAATTGACAGCAATTTCCATAACATAGTCAGGCAGCGTGTAGTGAAAAAAAGAAGCCCATAGGTTAACAGAAGAAATGCTTTTCTCAGATTTTTAAAGCTCTAGCTTTTATTACATCATTCAGTGCGGGTGACTAAATTGAAATTTTATGCAGGACGAAAGGTCATGCCATAGTAAGTCTTTATTGTTAGAAGTGTCTTCCTGTATTACATTAGACTTTTAAAAATTAACATATATCTACTACATCATTAGTTGTCAGTAGGTTAGCTATGCTGGACACCAAGCATAGCAGTGAGTTCAGAGTGCAATTCGAATATCAAAAACAAAAAAGGTAATGAGAGGATGCTTGCAATACGTCTAACCATAGGAAATTGCTTGGGTAGCATTCCAACCCATCGTTCTTTTTGCCCACCATGCCACCACAGTTTGGACACAGCCATATGCAAATCAGTCCTGACCCTGCTCCAATGGAAACAGTCCAGGCTGAACTCAATGTACCAGAACACAAGCAACCCAAGACTGGTTTCAGAACTGGAACATGCCATGGGTGCAAGTGCACAGGATAACCTACCTAAACTAGAAGCGGCGATATGTTCTCCCGCATTTATGCACTAATGAGAGAGAAAGAAACAGGCAGTAACATAAGAGAAGGCTACACAATCCTTGCATGGTCATAGTTTTTAATGTTGTAGAGGTGGTGTGAATACTCGAATATAACCCACCTGGCAATATTAAAAGATAACTGGTGAAGTATCACATTCAGTACGACTAAACATGTGGATGTACTAGCGCCTAAGATATGCAATAGTGTAAATAAAAGAAGACTAACACTAGGATGGTGTCAGTCCCCCTCTCAGAGGGTCATGGGTCACGGAGGGATTTCTGGGCCCAGCGGTGAGGGTTGAGATCTTTTATCTTTGATGTCAAGGGGCCTGAGAACCAGTGCAACTGGGCCAAGCACCCCTTCTACTGACTTTCAGTAGTACACATGAATGAGCAGTCTCACTCAGGAGGGGGGAGGTGTGGATACAGATACTAAACATTGCTCATACCTCAAAGAGCGCTTAGCAGCAGCAATAAATCAATGGCTGGACAAAGTGTTACGCTTTATACCAAAAAGAAGTATTTTCTACTCTACTCGGTATTCAGACAGAATAATGACAAAAATATATCATCCCACAAATATATTGAGTCTTAACTATCATGATATACAAATATTGTGTACAAGAATATTGTTGTCAAAAATATAAATTTTAGGCTAATAATATTGATGTTAGAAATGCTTGTCATTAATATAGTTTACAGACATATCAGAAGCATTAATATAAGTTACTAAAATGTAGTTGTTAATACTATTTTTTCTTTCTTATATTAATGGATTTTAATATGTATTTGAATTATGTATGTTTCGAAGTGTATCTATAATTGTTGATTTAAAAAAATATATTATTATTTAACTGTTAGTAGTCTGGATTTTCTTTTTCTTTGTTAGTACCATAGCGGGTTGTAGAGGTAATAGGGGTACAGGATGGGAAGTAATTTAATTATATTTGATTATTCCTTTATTTTGAATTATTATTTTGAAGTTAATTGATTATTAGTTATGTTAGTTGTATAAATTCATTATTATTGTCAATAATAATTGTTAACTTGAGATTTGAAAATGATGGACATAATAATTTGTTAATGTATATCATTGGTGTGGATTATTTTATTTGTATCGATACACTGTGGGTTGGAAATTAACTAATATCATTTAAGGAATAAATAATTATTATGAATATGTTCACTAATATTTATTTATATAATGTGTAAACAATATCATTTTAATACTTCTTTTAGATATGTGTAGGATAGAAAGTTAATTCAGTAATAACACATTTAAAAATAGGTAATTATGTGTTTTAGATTATGTTGTTTATTATTGAATGTGTTGATTGTTTTGTGCTTATAAAATGTAAATAATACTCTATTTATTAGTTTTTCATATTTTGAGAATTGTAGTTTAGTATTTAAATTATAATCATATATATAGGACTGTATGTTATATATTTAACATTGTAATACATATTTAATGGATTTAATTTTCAAAAATAATCATTATATTTAATTTTTTTACATATTTATATTTTAAACTGTTTATTATGTTGTTGAAATTATTTTGTTATGTTGAAGTGAATTAGTTTGTTTCTCATGTTGCATTGACTGGAGTGAGAATAGTAAATGTTACCCCTACGCAAGCCAACACTTTCCCTACTGTTGCACTGACTGGAGTGGGAATAGTATATTGTAACCCCCAGCAATTCAACACTTTCCCTACTGTTGTACTCAGTGGAGTGGGAATAGTACATTTTATCCCTCTGCAATCCAAGACTTTTCCTACTGTTGCACTGACTGGAGTGGAAATAGTTAATTTTACCCTCCGCCATCCAACACTTTCTCTACTGCTTCGCCGACTGGAATGAGAATAGTACATTTTACCCCTCTGCCATCCGAACACATTCCCTACTGTTGCACTGACTGGAGTGCAAGAAGGACATTTGACCCCTCCACAGTCCAAGACTTTACCTACTGTTGCACTAACTGCAGTGAGAATAGTACATGTTACCCCTCCACATTCAAACACTTTCCCTACTGTTGCAGTGATTGGAGTGGGAACAGTATAATAGATCCTTCCACAATCCAGCACTTGCCCTAATGTTGCACTGACTGGAGTGGGAATACTAAGTTATACCTTTTCTCAATCCAACACTTTCCATACTGTTGCACTGACTAGAGTGGTAATATACATGTTACCCCAGTTTTCCTACTGTTGCATTGTGTGAAGTGGAACTAGTACATTTTATTAATCTTTAGTCAAATAGTTTGTTTGGTTTTGCATAAATTGTAGTGAGACTAGTATATGTATTAGATAAAAAATACTTTTTTTCATATATATGCTTACATATATTGTTACAATTTATGTTATATCTTTTTGTTTATGCAAAATTGAATTCTTATTTGTAATTAAAACGTCTTGCATTTTTTATCTTTTATTTGCATATATATATGTATATATATATACATTTTAACTATTTAAAAAGGTATTATATGATAATAGAAATTACAATTAATATATTAATAATCGTTTTTATGAAGATATATGTAAATGTATATCTATATATTAATATGTATGTGTGTTTAACTTCTTTTTAAATCAGTTTAATGGTATATTTGTTTAAATAAATATTAAATATATTATATTTTATTTATAATAATGTTATTATTAAATATGTTGGATATTTACAATTTCATTTATATGTAAAAACAATATTTCATGCAACAATATTAGTGACAACAGTATTATTTTCTCAACATCTATATTTATGTCACAATATTTTTGTATCTTGATATTTCCAGGGGTGATATTTTGTCAGTGACCAGCTCTACTCAATCCAAGGAAAGTTACTGCATTCAGACAATAACACATTCCCCCTTTGAGGTCAAGGGTCTAGTGTTTCATTGGCAAGCCCCTGTCTCTTCCAATCCTGGCAATGTGAGTGGGGTTATTCATCATTCACTGGTGGCCACATTCAGGTAATGCTCAAGAGTCCACTTTTACCCTTTGATTACAGCCAAAAGCATATCAATGCCCCAACGCTCTGAGCAGTGAGTCCCACAGGGACCGGTGGGAGGGTTTCTGACAGAGATGAAGTGTTCAGCATCTTAGCGTGTGACTCAGCCATGGGCACTCTTAAGAGCACCGGTCCTGCTCAGGTGAATCTGCTGCACACGAGCATCCAAGCTGCAATCGCAGGCAGAGGCTTTCCGATTAGCCTACACAGTCATGCTTTGGCAATATTCAAAGTGTTCTGCACCCCACCTGCAGGGTAAGTAACCACGCTCGATAAAGGAGGGGTAGTTCCAATGCCCCTAGATTTGACTCTGGCAGCGATCCGTCATTGGCGACCTCCCTCAATCCACGGGGTCAAGTTTGATGTAGTCTTTGTTGCTCCTTGTCACCTATGGGTCACCACTGCTCACAGTCTATGGGCTCCTGACCAGTCTACACAGGACAGTTACTCCTAGCAGACCCTCCTGCCTGGCATATGGGGTCCCAGCTTCGGCATCATACAGGCTTTTGCCTTTCCCTATAAGGCAGTCTTTTCCACAACAGACCGTACCTGGCACAAGGGGTTGACATAACAGTGCCGTACAGGCTTCTGCACTTACTGCATGGCAATCTTTTTTATGGCTATCTTCATGGCTATCCTCTCCTAGTAAACAAGGGACACCAATTACAGTCTGTATGTAGGCAATGACCCAATTGGTGCAGCACCTAGACCTCACTCCCTCCAGCACTCACCTCTTCCGCACAGGGAACACTGGTTATGACAAACAGCTACTGCTACTCTAGGCTCCTGGGCAGGTGGTCTTGCTTTGAAGGAGTCTAGTGGGCCTTGGCCCCCAGTCCTGGTCGCAGGCAGAAGTCTTGCAGCTATTGCCCTCCTTGCACGGCCTGTCTGGCTGCCTAGCAGATGACGAGTTTTAGGGTATCAATGCCCCTTTCTTATAATCCATTTACAGACATAAAATTTGATTTAGGGTCTGAGTTTTTGAAGTTTTACGTTAGTGTTCTGCTTCTTTTAAAGTACATATGTACCATGTCCCACTGCCCCTTGGAAAGCCATCTGTCACAGTAGGAGATACTCTGAAGCTGAAAGTCTCACAACTCAGGCCATGGAAATAAGTAGAGTTCACACCTGGAGTTAAGCCACAGTGATATGTGAATTAATAGGCTAATTTTGGGCTCCCAACCCAACTCTTTATGATTCCCTTATCTGACCCATCTTCTTTCTGAGATGTGTCCAGGGACCTTCCTTGGGATCACATACTGAATCAAAGAACATTCTTTGAGGGGTACAGGGGGCCTTGCCAGGGGCGTAGCTTGGTCAGTAAGATTAACTACTCCTGCACTCCACAGCACTTCAGGTCTAACTGATGTAGGCCAAGGGTGAGTTAGACACACAGCAGAGTAACTTTAAAAGGTGAACGAGCCTGTATGCCTCACTCCAGTGACACAGGATACAAAGGACCTGTTCACTACTAGTCATCACTACATCGTATGTTGACCCTATCAGGCTTATGCTGCCTATCTCCTCTTGAGGGAGGTAGCCTTTCACCTCTATGAGGGTAGTGCTTTGGGCGGCCCTACGGGTACCAGAAAACCACAATTCATGAGACAGACCTATATCATGGAACACACTTATGATCTGAGTATGGCTATGTGACCGGGGATCCGGACAACAGTACAGTTGGGCCCTCAGTGCAGGGGTACATGTCCATAGCATGCATGCAAGTATTTATCTTTCCCAACAGGTGGACTGGGTTATGTACATTATGTAGAAGACAATGTATCCCTTTCCTAACACCTCCCTCAGTTTATCTAAACTTACATCACATGTATATGGCCTATAAGAAGAGAAAAGGGGCCACAGCCAGGTACTATTTGAGGTTCACTACTCTCACTCACTAACTGTGGTCATAGTCTTTTCCTGATATAAACAAATGTTGTGTATTTGTGTAGTTATTCCTCTGCTGTAAACATTGTGTGTCATATATGACTCTAGCATAGTTGTACCTCCTGTCATATGTAACTGTGGACCCCCAAGATGCTTACTACTGATTAATTCATCCTTGTATAGACCATCTACAGTGCATATCTATATGTGTGTAAGTTGTTCTAGTTAAGTATCATACACATTTATCAGAATTGTCATTCTGTAATTACTTTTACACAGAACTAGCTAATGCTACAGGAGTTAGGAGATTATTCATTTGATTCATCAGCTGCATTGATGTAAGAGGTAAGTAACTGCTGCCCATGAAGTACCTTCTCACAGCTTGAGCTCCAGCGCAGTTCCAACTCACAACTGCTTCTCTTCAACCTCACCCTCTGCCTCATAAGCACATTACTTTACCTCACCTCAACCTCTTCGTCTTTTGAAGCCAACCTCAATTTAACTCCAAACATGCCTTAATATGAACCCAATTAACACCACTTCACCTGCACATTATGTCAATCTTACCTCAATTTACCATCAATTCTACTTTACGTTCCACCTCAGATAACCCTTGACGGTACCTCAACCTCCCCTATCCTTTGCAAAACGTCATTGCAACTTAACTCATGTGAAACTTGCATCCTTCTGACAAAATTATTTCAGCATTACCTCAACATCAATATCAAACTTATCTCTACTTCCTTACCTCACTTTAACCTCATCTTATTCTTAACCTCAGCCTCACCTCATTATCCTCAACCACACATCAATCTCAACCTGCCCCTCTCAGCCTCTTTTAACCTCAACTCATCTTTACATCAGCATCACCTCAGCCTCACCTCAAAATGCTCCTTATCCCTTTAACTCACATACCCACAACCTCAATACCTAAGACCAACATCGCAAGACTTGGCTTCACTGCCACTATCCCCTGCTTCCTTTGTCTAAAATGTTCTTCATTGGCTGCCTTGCTCTATATCTCATTTTGACATCAGGAGTTTCAGTTGACAAGCTTCAGGGGCTAATAACTTTAAAAGCTTGGGGGTATATTCACAAGAACGTGTGATAACTACCGCAAGAGTAGCATAACGCAACTTTCAGCATCCCAGCCCATCGCACGAAAATAACCCAGTGACAACATGGAATTCACAACACAGTGGTATCAAGCGATAGTAGCCGACACCACAGACAATGCCCGCGAAACAACCACATCAACGGAGAGAAAAACACAAACCCCCAACGCGACAAAACCTGCAATGGTCAAATGTGCGATAAGAAAACAGTGACAACCAGCATGAGGGCAGCAATACCTACCCGCAATGCGGAAAGTACAAGAACAGCACACCGAAAATACCTCTGAACAAAAATCATCAATAAAGGAGTACGACGAATGCACGCTGGCCAACTGCAGAGGCAACATGTTCCCCACATCCTCCAAGCACTGTGGATGAACAGAACCGACAGGCACACCGCACGAAAGAGACCAGTGACAGAGAGAGCAGAGCCGCAGGAGCGACACCCCCACCGTGCAGCATACGCACACAATCAGGAGTGCACCCCAGCAGTGACAACATGCTGAGTCAAACAGCACATCTACCACATTCAAGTACAAGCTGAGACCTGCAAAAAAGTTTTATTCACTCATGCTGTGTTGCCTTACTCTGATAAAGAGAGGCGTTCCATGGGCATTGCATGGGTTTTCACATTCAACTCCCATCGTTTCTGACACATTCCCAGATTTACCTTAACTGGTAAACCTGGAAATGCGCCAAAAAGATACAGAGGCATAAGAAGGAGAAGTATCATTATTTCTCCTTGTTGCTTCCTCTTTCTATGTGTGCTGCATTCTCACATAGAAAGAGGAATATGCAGTTCAGGATTGTTTTTGTGCAGGAAGTAATTACTCCCTGCACAAAAACAATCCTGCATGCAACACAAGCACCATTGCAAAAGGGGTGCCAGCACAGGGGAAAAGGCAGGAATCAGCTGTATTGCCTTAAAAACAGCTCATTCCTGCCCTTCGCCTGTCATACAGTGCAACAAGGTGACTTGCTGCTCTGCACTGCTTGAGAAATTCATACATTTACCCCATGGTGTGCCCAGGGAATGTAAGTTAAATGTCACTAGTGGACTGCAGCACATATTATGCCACCACAAAAATGACAGGCCTTCCACTGCTGCCTGAAGGTCAAAAACTGCAATTTTGACCTGTAAAATGAAATGTTTGATAAGTCTAATCCTTCCTTTTGCCATATGCAAATCAGTCTTAAACCAGAAGTTTCAGTGCTCCATTCATCATCTTCTTGTGTTTGCTTTGTTCGCTCTATGTTGGCAGGGTATGCCCAGACATCGGTCCCTTGCTCACTTTGCCACTGGATTCAAGCTCGCCTGACTGATGAGGGATATTACACTAAAACAGGTCTCACGATCCTTGTTTCCAGTCCAGTGGCTTGGCAGTTCTGGGTGGACTGTTCCCATGAGGAACATGGTCAGGACTAATTTGCATATGGCCATGTCTGAACTGGGGTGGTGAAGTGAGCTAAAGAACAATGATGGATTCAACCCAGATCTGTGACCGGGGGAGAGTGTATGAAAAGTTTCAGCACTCAGTCCATCATCTCCTTGTGTTTGCTCTTAACCCCTTCGATGCTGATGACGAGCTCAGCTCGTCATCAGCTACGGCGCTCATATGCTGATGACGAGCTGAGCTCGTCATGTTACTCGGGATTTTCGAAATCCCAGCACACAGCGGGAAAACCGCTAGCAGTCAAGGTGTTAAATAATGAGTAAATTAAGTTCCTGGGCAAAGGCTAGATGGTTTTCCTGTCAGAGAAGCAGGACACTACCCTACACCAAAGGCCTTTGGCTCAGATCTGGGAGCAAGTTCACACCTCGTTCAGTTGGATATTCAGCTCCTGGATGGTAGTTGGAAGTTTATTGTAAGGGACTTCTAGAAGCTTTAGTCAGGGAACTGGTACGTTTTTCAAAGAACCTGCTCCAAAATAGTTATTATAAATCAAAATTTACCAGTGAAATGTGCTAGTAGTAAATATTTTAAAAAGTCCAATAATTATTTTTTTAGCTGTCTCGAAGGTGGAAATACCATTGTTCAATTTTTATGTAATATCCGAATGGTTTCCTATTGAAGGTTAACCCTGTTACAGTAAACATTGTGTTAGTGCCTTATCAATTTGAAGACTTCTTTAATATTAAACTTTTACATGTTAAAAGGAGGGTGTAGACCTGTCAAATGGGGTTGTTTTAAAAACTGCTCAGACAAACTTCATTGGTGGACTTGTACTCATGCTTGCAATGTCACGATGGTGGGTGGTGCAATGGGTCCTGCAGTCCACTGGGGCGCACACCTCTCAGGGCCCAGACATAGGACGCCACTTTTGCGTACAGCTCCGCGCCAATTCTAGGAGTTTATAAGATCTACTACAGGGAGAGGTGTAGCGCCACGGCCAGGGTCACTGACGCTGGAATCTAGGGATCACGGTTCGATCCCCAGCGTCGGTGGTTGATTAGCCCAGAACCATGTGACTCTGGGAAATAGCTTGCTTAATCTTCCTGACGGCCCCCAGCACCTGGAGACCCTTACGGGTGATTGTTTGCGCTTTACAAATGTGGATTATTATTACAGCATAAGAACTCACTAACTTTTTCCCTCATGTTCTCCATTTACTTATACCTGACTTTTAAGTTTAAATTGTACATTGGTTCATAGCATCAGGGCTTTACATTTACACCCACAGACTATCAGACTGGCCTGGAGTCCTTCAAAATAAAAATGATAAACGGCAGAAAAGTCTTTTGACAAATTCATTGTTAATTCTTGTGGCTAAGAACTGTCTTAGCAGACAATATCCTCCTTGGAGAAAAATCAGGGAAAAACCATCCTTTGACACATAATCTTTTTTATTGAATCTTTTGGACAAATACTACGATAAGAGCCTTGAAGAAGTCAAACGAGTGACGAAACACGTGTTGGCTGTACCTTCTGATGTCACTTTGTCACATGAAGATCTCTAACAATACACAGAACCTGGATTGAACATTTACTAACCTTGACTTATTGGACGAAAATCTAATTACTAGAACACATTTTTAAGTGCTGTAATATCCTTTTGGCCTTTTGGATCCATCACTCTCTTTTGACACAATTGGTAGTAGGGTGATATCAACTAGCTCCAAGTTGCTTGCCTGTTACTAATTGTATCTCTCAATTACCCATGTAACTTTGTTGCTTATTAGGATATGTGATCTGATCAATCACTGCCAGATGGCTCTGCAGTGCCCACTCAGTCTGATCATCTGAAAGTGGAGATAACTATAAGAAGGGAGATATTTTGAAGGTTGCTGAACGCAGTCAGGATTTTTTTTTCTCAAAAATGCGTTGTTGAAAATTGCTGATCACAGCTTACTTTTTCAAGAACAACTGGAATCCTTCAGCCTTATGCACCTGCTAGAATGTTAATGGGTGTGCGTATAGAGCAGAAGCAGAGGAGATTTTTCTACTATCCCTTTGACAGCTCTGAATATAGCAGTTTTTGCCTTGACATACCAGGATTTGCAGCTCCATAGTGGAGAAGTGTAGCTCAGTGGTTAGAGGCGGCAGACCCGGAAGCTGGGATCGACCGTGGACCAGGGTTCGATTCCCCGCTCAGCGGGCCTCGGGCTAAAAATTCCACGGCCTCGACAATTCTCGCTCCGGTGCCTACTCGACTCACGGGGTCTCACTCTGCAACTCTGGGCAATAGATTGCTAAATCTCCACTACGGCCCCTCGCGGTGGGATGCCTGGCTTTCACCCTGTGGACACCCTGCCGGGGCCTCTCACAGGGGAATACCAGGACGGGTTCCCTAAGCAAGTGCCAGGATGCCCTTTGGGTGACAGGTTGCGCTATATAAGTACACCTACATTTACATTTAGATAGTCAGACCCTCTATTTATTACAGGATTGCAGCAAAACACGTAAGTGAATATTGGCCACACATTTGGTGGCTTCATTGTTTGATTGAGCAGTATGAGCCAGACCTCTGTATCAGTCTTCAATTAAGCCTTGTGTCTTGCTATATCATCACAACTGGATCTTGAATAATTTCAGTCAAGGACAGAACAAACAAAGAAAAATGTAATGAGGAGCCACAAGAAAGTTAAGTAGGAAAAAAGATTGACTGAAATGAAAATCCAATGACAAATATGGAAAAGAAAAGAATACAGAAAAACACAGGCAAACAAAAATATGACTGATACAGTAACCTCATATTGTAAGAGAGAAGTAGAAAAGCAAGTTAAGGAGCCAATGCATAAACAGAGTTGGTTCACTCTTCAGGTTTTCAATATTTAATAGGCTGTACTCATCTGCTTAATTTCATTTCCATTGTTCTAACTCATCTACTAATTGCTTTTTCGATAGTGATCCTGCATTTCTAAGTGCCTTTGCAGCAGCAACCTCAATACATTTAATGTTAGTCAATGTAACTACCTCTGAAGGATAGCATATTCCAGCACGGAGAGCTCTAATATCTGAGCCATCCTACCCGCTAGCAAACGGAGATGTGAGGCAGTGATACAGAGCAGTGTACAAGAGCAAATATGACTGGAAGGGCTTAGCCAAAGCAAAAAAGTAAAAGGACAGGAAGGTTGTTGAGGTAAAGGTCAGTATGCTACTTCAGATGAAAAGCCAACTCTGAAAAAGCTCAAGCAAAAGCTACAATCAGTGTTCTCTAAATTGGTAGTTTGTTTAGCTACTACTGATTACCCCCTATTGTATTTCATTTCCTGTCTTCTGACTCAACATCTTCAAAGAGCTGTGGAAGGAGGTTAGCTTTGACTCACTATCACTCCAGATTGCAAATATGCTATTTAGGAGTTGTTACTTTCATATTTACCATATCTTACAGTTGAGCTCAGAGCATACCATGATACCTAAGTTTGGTGTAAGATGGAATAAGACGCACTTTATCTGTAAAAGCAATTACATGTTGGTATTGTAAAAAACGTAGGATATAGGGAAAGGATTCAGAACAGGGTAAATATGGACTATGATAACATTGGAATGTTGAAGCACTCCTTTGCAGACAATGGAGTACTCCTGGCTTCAGCAGGATGGCAGAAGCCTGCAGAACAACGCTCTAACATTCTGCCCTCTGGGGCGGAATGTTCTAATAGCCTTGGAGCCCTCCTAGGGCTCTACTGGCCATTAAAGACACGCTCCATCAACATGCAAATGTTTGTTCACAGCAATAGCTCTGAATAAATGCCTCACGGACACCAAGGGGATTTTGCCCCCTTTGTTGGACAAATAAGAACATTCTGCCCTCTAGAGGCGGAAAGTTCTAATAGCTTTCAGCTCAGGCCTTTAATGGACAGTAGAACCCACTACGGGGGGCTCTAAGGTATAATAGTTAGCCGGCAGAAATTGAAAATGCAGCGTGTGAAAGTGGATTATTAGTTGGGGTAGATAGAAGGCCACCACAAGCAATAATGCCACTGTTCTTGTTAGGTAAAGGTTTCAGTAATTAAAGCTTGAGCTTAACCACTAATAGCTAAGGCACAGAGAAAACAGGATTAACGTAGTAACGTTGTAAAGTAGTTGAAAAGACAACACAATAAAAATCCAGCTCCAATTGATAAAAATGAAGAATAATTTCATGAACAATATAATAATATGACACCAAAACAAAAACAAAAAACAAAAAAGGGACTACAGATAGGAGTGTTAGACATGTGTTAGACATGTCATCCTTAGGTTGGTCTTCCCCCAAACCTTTTGCCTGCTTATCTGCTCTTTTTGCTGTATCTTTGTGTTAGCGTTAGTCCTCTGAGCACACTATCACTGCTGACCAGTGCTAAAGTGTATGTGCTGCTCCCCTACACATGGTAATATTCGTGTATTCTCAATAGACATATTTAGTTTACCTATAAGCCACATGTAAAGTAGTATACCATATACCCAAAGCCTGTCATTTAAATCCTACTAATGGACCTGCAGCACTGATCGTGCCACCCACTTAGGTAGCCTTTCAAACCTGTTTCAGGCCTGCAGTTGCAATATATGCGTATTTAAATTGCTGTCACTTTGACTTGGAATTTAAAACAGCTTGCCAAGCCTTACTCTCCCATTTTATTACACGTAAGTCACCCCTAAGGTAGGCCCTGGATAGACGTAAAGGCAGGGAGCTGTGAAAGTAAAAGGTAGGACATGTACTGGTATGTTTTACATGTCCTAGTAGTGACAAACAGTTAAATTAGTTTTTCACTGCTCTGAGGACTACTCCGCTCTTAGGCTAGTATTAGAAATTCCTTAATACATTTTTAAGCTGTAATTCCTAATCAGAACGGAGCAGCTGCTTCATGTTATATATCCTTGGAATTGTAATGATAAATGCTTTTCAATGGTAAAGTTGAATTTAACATTACTATTTTAGTAATGCCAATTTCAGAAAATGGGAATTTTTCTGCTCGTACTGCTCTGTGTGCCTTGCAGCCTGTCTCCAGTAGACTTCTGGGTTAGGTTACAGCTGCACTTTGCGCAATCCCTCTAGACAGCTACAAACACAGGAAGGGGGTATGACAGAGCACCCATCTGCAGTCATATGCACTTTGATAGCTCTTCCTGGGCAGAAAGAGAGGGGGGAGATAACTTCCACCTGAATAAGCAGCGTCCTGTTTCCCACACAAAGGGCTGATTACCCCCTGTTGATAGTTTGACACCAGGGCTGGAAAGAAAGGGGGACAGGAGCACTTCAGGGGCCTACTTTGACGTCACCCCCACTTCAAAGGCACAACTGGGTATAAGTGCTGGGCCTCTGACCCTACCAAGACAGCACCCTACTGGACCTATGAAGAACTCTGCCAGGAGTAAAGACTGATGTGCTACAAAGATTGACACTCTGCTTTACTGCTGCTCAGGAAAAACTGCTTTTCTAAATGTGTTGCCTTTCTGATCTCTGCCCTGCTGAGCACAAGGCCTGGACCCATCTCACTTGAACTCAGAGTGACAAAAAGAGCTTGATGGCGAGCCCCCTTTTCTGAAGTCTCAGGGCCATCAAAGACTTCCTACAAATCTGCAACAACACCTGGACTCTGCCGTCTGTGAGTCCTGCCAGGTGGTGCCAATCAAGTCTTGGAACTTGAAAGGTGATTCCTGCTATCCAGCACCATCAGAATTGATATAGTGGCGACTTGACGCTTACTGGAACGAACACATTACACTTTGACAACGGCACAGGAGCCAATAAATGACACCGCTTCGACGGACTGTGCCGCTTGACGATGACGGACAGCATGGATCAAAGACGATGGACAACGTGGTTCGTGGTTCGACATCAACGCAGTGCCTGCATCATGAAGGGGTTCAACATGAAATGTTCATTGTGGGCGTAGATCAGTACTGACACATCGAGTCTTCAATGTCGGAGTTTGCTCCGAGGTACTTTTTTCAGCGGGACTTGTGTGCCTCCTGTAGCCAGCCTGCCCTCCATCGAGGTCAGCCTCAGTGTATTGTCTCCCCATCCCTTTTGCTCCACCCCAAGCATTGGTCTGCACAGGGGTGTCAGTTAGCAAGCCCGATGATGAAGCATGTCACAAATTTGTGGGTCAGGGCAGTTTTTACGCACTGAGCGCGTGCCACCACCGGAAAATACGTTCTTTCCTACTTTTTGTGTGTTATAGATGATGACTGGGAAGGATGGGGTATGAATGTAACCTCTCCCTCTTCTTTTTTGTGTATTTGATGGCTCTGGAACTACCTGTAGAGGGGTCCAACCTCTTCACCAGGAGAAATCGTGGTTCCCAGATCAAGGGGCATTGTCTCCTCCAGGAACCTGTCCTTAGTGGAGCAGGCAGACATGAGGGAGGCAAAGAAATGAAAACTAGAGCTTTCTAAATTGAAGCAGGCTTGAGAAGAGAGGAGGCTGGCCATGGAGGAGCAGAAATTAACCCATGAGCTCAACTTGAAAGAGCTGGACATTAGAGCTCTACAAGTGGGGTCAAGCAACAGCAATGGTGGCAGCATACTTACGGTGTCCACTGGTGAGTACAAAGTCAAGATTCCCAAGGATTTGGTGCTCAGTTTGGTGGGGAGTATGACATACACAAATGGGTTGCAGCCTATGAAGTGGCTCTAAGAGTTCACAAGGTCTCATAGAACGCTTCAAGTGAAACTGGTCAACTGGAAGTTTCTGTAAAAGTAATTCTAGCAGCACTTTGTTGTTTCCCTGTAGCTTAATAGGTGGTCATCCAACTGACCCTTGTAGTTCACTTCCTTGTCCTGGGTAAAAGCAAAAGCAGGTCCAGCCCTTAAGGTTCTACTCAGAGGTCTCAACATCAGGTGCAGTCCTTCTTCTGTCTTTCACTGGTCCAGTAGGATTCCAAGGAGTGTGCCTGGGGGTGCCACATTTATGCCTGACACTAGCCTGTGGATTGGGATAACTCCGGGCCCCTCCCTAACCAAAAGGGAAAACAATCCTTCTGTAACCCAACCCATTTTTGCATCAGTTACTGTGTGCCCCACTGCACAAAATCTCACAGTGCCTTTCTCCACCTAAAACAAAGATAACAGAACATGCCTTTCCTTATGCAGAGCACCTGTACCTACCCTATAGGTGTGGCCAGGAAAATGAGCAACCCCTGCTCTGTGTTCACTCAAAACAAGTTCTGTATCCTCTCCAATTGAGATTGGTGCCTGACTGGCTAGGGGACAAAGGAAGGGGCAGACCAGAAGTTAGCTACATCTGCCAGTGACAGGATAGGCATCCTTTAAAGCTCAGCAATGAACTGGGTACAGTCCAGAGGCCATCCTGTTCAAGGACGAAAGAGACAGTTCGACATCTCAATCAACCAGCTGGATTGTAAAGTGCAACTACTCACTAGTAAAGGTCTCAAGGCGCTGGGGTGAGGGAAATGCTGGTCCATCAAAGACGCTGACCTTTGTCTACTCTATGAGAGAAATGTGCTTCTCACTCAAGGGGAGCTATTGGAGGTCAGGTGACAAGTGGACATTGGATGGAAAGCCTTTTGGTTTTGGCAAGAAAAGGGATAACTTTCTAAGAGGTTCTGTTCCCAAATAGTAATATCACAACAGACTTTACTCTTAAATTGTATTTTAAATTACTATTAAAATGAGTCATTGAACAATTGTCTAGCTTTTCCCAGGCTGAATTTAGCAATTATTATTAAATATAAAAGGGTAAAACAGTGTTAGCCTAATAAAAATAAGTATTAAATGTAAAAGGGTAAAACAGTTTTATCCTAATAAAAAGACAGTCATGCCACTTTGGAGGGTTTTTCGCGACCAGGGCATGTAAAACATTAAGCATACATGTTCTGCTTTAAAATGCCGGCACCCTGTTCCCTGGGCATTCAATGCCTAATTAAGGGGTGACTTAAGTGTATTAAAAAGGATGGTTTAGGCCTATCAAAGGTTTATTTTGACAGATCAAAATGATAGTTTTAAAACTGCACCACCAGGCTGCGGTGGCAGGCTTGGAGGCACATTTTTCCTTGACTCTTTAGTGGTGACACACTAAGGGCTGCAGTCCACTAGTGACATTTACCTTACAAGTTGTATCAGAAACAGAGCCAAGGAGGAGACTATTCACACAGTACATCCTTCAAACACAAATACTAGTGAGCACAAGGAGTACGAGGTACAGAAAAGGGGAAAGGAACCATGTACTATCCTATCCAAACCGTGGGATCAAGAACTGAATTCCTTTGATTTGGATGACAAAGCTTCACCTACAGTATGTGGCATGCTTCATCATTGGTTACTTCACCTCTCACTGGTAAGATGATACTTCCAGGGCAGATTGGTCCTCAAGTTATGAGGGAGTTCTTGATAAATATAATGCCTGGATAGATCAAGGTTCCAGATAATAAAAAATACCATAGGATAAACCGGAAGGATTTTCCTTTGATTGGTAGATACCCTTAGTATGGTTAAAAACCAGCCATATGGATGATCTAGATGATAAACACTTATCATCCTTGAATGAATGCAAGGATTTCTAGAGAGAACAGCTACTCCGAGCAGTGTCCTTGCGCTAATTGGAAAGCAAGAAGGCACTGACAGTCATAATTAGAAGGTAAAAAGCCAGGTCTTGAGCTGTTTTCTGAAAGGCTGCTCATTTCTAATTTGGCGTAATACAGCAGGCAAGCTGTTCCAGGTTCTGGGGCAGAGGAGGGAGAAAGATCTACCTCCTGTTTGTGCTCACCTAACCCAGGGAACTTTCACCAGGTGGCAAAGGGAAGAGTCCAGAATTCTGAGGGGAGTGAAACATTGGATCCTGGAAGATAAGTATTCAGGTCCAGAGTGGATACGAGCTCTGTGCATGAGGACCAGCGTCTTAAACAGGATCCTCTTTTGGACATGAAGCCAGTGTAGTTTCTCAAAATGAGAAGAGATTGGTGTTTATCTGGCACATGTTTCTGCCTGTTCAATTGTCTACAAGAAAGTCAAGGGTATTTCTTCAGGCTTAAGAAAGGGTCCTTACTAGATGACATTTGCACCTCCATGCAGGTGAGAGACAAATGTCCCTACTTCACCCAGTGGAGTATGTCAGCGTAGGGAAAGCAAGATAAACCCAATTATATTAAATACCAGAGAAACAATTATATGTATGTGAGTTAGAGATAATTGTCAGAACACATACTACTCTGGTGGTACTCCAGATCAAAAGCAAGCATCACATGTGGATCAGTGGAAAAAAGCCATGCATACACACTTGTATCCAAACGTACCCAAAGGTGGGTAGCAATTTTCATCATGGTCTGGTTTAAGGGTGGAAACATACTTGAAATAAATCAGTTTCATCAAAAGTGTTCATTATGAGCAGAGGACATGCTTCTCCCCTAGATACTAAGGTATGTGAAGCATACTTTTCAAAGAGAGCAAAAGTGAACCCAAAATTCTGGGTAACCTTTAGGTAAATTTTTTTTAAAGGGGGTTAAATGTACATCCAAAGTGATGCCAAATAAGCACAAGTATGTAATGAGTCTAGAAGAAGTCAGGAAATTAGCTCCATAATCAATTCACTGAAATGCTGCTGGGAGTTAACATAGAATACACATCAAATGTGTTAAATGAGAGACTCAAGCTAAAGGGAAAACTGGCTTCCTATTAGTATCCTGAAAGAGACTTACTTGATCAAGGACCACTGCCAGCCACCAACCTACAGCGCTTCCTTTGGCCAGCAGAAACCGGACCCGAGCGGAAGAATGCTGCGGTTTTAAATATGGCAGTTGCCATGCAATGAGTGTGGTCTGTGTGTTTGTGTCTATGCACAAAGTGGTTACAGCAGAGTTGTGGAGCAGGATGAGGAAAATTGTGAAACAAGGCCATAGCCAATGGTGGTCTGTGTATCTGCGAGTGCCATAAGAATATGGAAGAAGTAGACTTTTAAGGAAAGAGCAAACAGCTGAAAGTTGTGATGCAGAGGCCGTGTCGGCTAAAAACAAGACCACATGTTATATTGGTTCATGTAGTGGTTGCTTAATACTGGTGTACACATGGAAATACTGATATGAGGCAGAAAAACCGCCCTTTGTTGGTAACAAAATAAGGTAAAAACCGAGGTTGAATAGATACAGGATTGAAACATCCAACTGATGGAAGAAATAGTAGGAATCTACATTACATACAGAAAAGTGAGCTTAACCTGAACGCCTCTCATTTGTTAATTCCCTTTTTTCAAGAGAGAAAGTATTACAAAGTGGGTTCACAGAGTATCTCAAGCCTTGGAAACACATCCCAATTGGGTGAGCTAGGGAATTTGAATCCTTTTTGAATGAAAGAGAGAACAGGCATAGAAAAGTGGCAATAACCTAGAAAATAAAAAAAAATGTAAAAGACCAAACGGTAATAATGCACATTTGCTCTATGCTGCTAAATTACAGGGGAAAAAAATGAACATGGATTTCAGGTGCCATATATAAAGTTTTTATGAGAAATGTGGCAATGTAACAATTCAAGTCAAGGGTCGCAGTAGATCTGTAAACAATGCACAAATGAAGGTTTCCTGTGATGGACTGGAGTTGAGTCATCTATGTGGTCTCACAAGTCAAAAGCTTTAATTGGAACTTTTTTACTGTTAGACCTGACCTGTTAGCCTTGGGGTGGTCTCCCCCACCAAATATTCTGCCTTCCTCTTCCAATCTTCTGATTATGTGTTTGCTGACCTTAGGTCTCTGTGCACTTTACACTGCTAACCAGTGCACACGTGAATGTGTTCCCACCTCTAAACATGGTAATATTGGCTTATACTCAATTAGCATATTTCATTTACTTATAAGTCCCTAGTAAAGTGCATTGCATGTGCACAGAGCCTGCAAATTTAATGTGACTAGTGAGCCTGCAGTACTAATTCTCCCACCCACTTAAGTAGCCCTTTAAATATAGCTCAGGTCTGCCATTGCAGAGCCTGTGTGCAGTTTTAAACTGCCATTCAACCTGGCAAAATAAATCTTTTGCCAAGCCCAAACCTCCGTTTTAAATGCATATACGTCATCCCTAGGGTAGGCCGTGGACAGCCCAGAGAGGAAGGTGCAATGTATTGAAAAACTAGGCCATGTACTTTTAAGTTTTACATGTCCCGGTAGTGAAAAACTCTTAAATTCGTTTTTCACTACTTCAAGGCCAATATCTTCAGATGGAAAACATTGGGATTACCTTATTATATTTTATAAGTGTAATTTCCAAATCGGAAAATATAACCGATTCACTCTAGAATCCTAATTTTAAATCAAAATTTATTGTGAAGTGGGATTTGAAAATACCTTTCTGAAAATGCTGTGGCAACATATGATGGAAGGAATGCTGAATAAATCAAACTTTCACTCCAAGTCAAGAGATCTGGGTTAAATCCTAAATTATTTTGCTCACTACATCACCCTAGTTTGGACCCAGCCATTTGCAAATCCGTCTTGACCCTGTTCCTAACTGGAACAGTCCAGCCCAAACTGCCGAGCCAGGTCCTCCCTGGACCGAAAAAGAAGCATCCTCGGAACTGAATTTGCTGTGTCCTAGCCCCACAGAAAAGGCTGCATATTGTCTGTGGTTAGTCTGGAGCCAAGGCAGGATAGGTGGGACACCTTTGTAATAGAAAGGCATGCCTCTAGTAGCATCCCCCACTTCAATGGCACAACAGTGTATAAAAGAAGGACATAAGACATCCCCAATTTAGCACACTTCTGGACTTGTAGATACTCTGCAAGGAAGAAGGGATACTGTGCTGTTGATGGACTGGCTCTCTGCTTGACTTCACTCTGGTGGACTCCTGCTTTGCTGTGCTGACCTACTGGCTTCTGACTGGGTTAGATGGATGGACCTGCATCTCTTGAATCCAGAACCTAGAGTGATTCCAAGAGCCAAATGGCTGGCCTGATCTGAAGCATCAGGGACATAAAAGGCTTCCAACCTCTTGCACCTGGACTCTGCCATCTGTGAGTCTATCATGTCAATTGTTGCCACCCCAGCTCTGGACCTTTAGAAGTGGACCTACGGTGCTTGCTACTGGAACAGATGCATCTTCCTTGCTGAGCGACACATCCCTGAGCAAAACCGATGTATCTCTTCGGCTGAGCGAATATTAATATTGACGTTGATGTACGCAATGATACGTGTATGTACATATACGAAAACAAATCACTGTTGTACAAATCTCCTGAAATTACGTCTCCATCAAACCTGAATAAGAAATATGAGGTCAGGCAGGCCCTGTGCCCTACGCCTGAGGCTGCTGATTGACAGATCACAGGTGGGGTGGCACCTAACCTGCTGGGCAAATGCGTGAACTGGAAAAACCCAGATTAGTCCCACAGATAGGAAGAGACACCACAATAGTCCTGGTAGATTGGCCCCAATAAAATGCACATGGCTGGATCGGCATGCAGTCCCAAAGCACCGTAAAGTTAGATGCTACATGAAGTTATGAACACTCAGCCAATCAGGGACCAGCAGACACAACACATGCAGTGATTATGCGCTCCCCATGCCAGACATCAGGACACGTATACCACTGGCTCTCAGTGTGTCCATGTAAGGTCGAGACCGAACCGCATTTGTCATAAGGTGGAAGGAAATTATGGCTTCATGACTAAGTCCACATTTCACTGCCAAAACAGGGTCCATGAATTGTTTTATGATGCTTCAAGAAATTAATAATAAGACGTCCAAAACAATGGTACTTTGAGTCAGGCCTCAGACCCGTTTCTGTGTGCTGTTCTCCTGGCGCAGTGTTTAATTAAATCAACTGCTCCTGTTTTACCAAATGTCTCTTGTCTTTTTTTTTTCAAGAAAAGTTCATATTCGAGCAACATGGTGCATCCCAAACAGAACCAATGCATCGCTACTACTGCATGAATTGGGACTAATCGCAAAAGACCTACATCACAGCCCCACAAGTCCTCGGAACCGACAAATTGTCTAGACATCAGTGCCTATCCACAGGCCAGGTCCTGGCATCTTTCCTCAACAGCAGCCTCAACGATGACGATGAACTCTGCTTTGCAGACTCGCAGCACCTCGGCACTGAAGCATCACCAGCTGGTAATTGCATCTCCAAAGCCGACTTCACATTGCAAGCCCTATCAATGGGACTCTCAACGTTGATGCAACAGGAACTCGCACCGCAACCTCTCTGCATCTTGGAACCGACATGTTAGAAATGGGGTCTATAGTTGGCAGAAGTTTGCACCCCATCCAAGTGGGGACCACCACCCTAGTCAGGGTTAGTCAAATATGCACCCTAAATTAACCTTTGCTCACCCTCTTGTAGCACAGAGTAGTTAGACTTACCTTAAGAGGCAATATGTAAAGTACTTGTGTAACACTTAATTACAGTAGCTCAATGAAAACACCACAAAAGACCCACAAAATATTTGAAAAATAGAGAATATTTATCTGAGTAAAACAAGACCAAAATTACAAAACTTCAATCAGTAGAAGTCGAAATATTAATTTTTAAAGATTAAAAGTAAAAACAATGCTTTAAAAACTCAATAGCGCTAAAGGTTACTTAAGGTTGCTCGAGACCTAGGTAAATCCAAAGAGTTAAGCTGACCGCGATGAAGCATGGGTCAGATACAGATACAATCCGGCCCTGCTGAAGTTTTCCTCTTCAAGCTGAGTAAGGAGTCCTGTTTGAAAGAGATATGTTTGCTTGGCGCACAATGAGCATCGCTGACGATGGTCCGCAGAGCACAAAGAGCTACTGGACATCACAGGCAGACATGCTGCGGGCTCTTAGTCATGGGTGTTAATACTGTGGTGCAGAGATTGAACTTGCACACGCTCATGCTAATCTTTAGTACGAGCAACACAGGTCCAGAGCAAACAGGCCTGTCTGCATTTGCAAACAGCCCAAAAGCTTGATTTAAAGAACAGTGGTGCAGGAAAGCCCACCTTTGAGGCCACAGTACTGGAGGGGCTCCTCAGACAAAGGCAGGACTCACAGGTGGACCAGAAGAAGATGGAGGAAGTATTTTTAATCCCTGAGACTTCTAGGAGCAGGAAGCAATCTAGCGAGCCCTTGAGCAACTCTGGATTCAAGTGGATGGGTCCAGTCCTTCTCCTCAGCAGACGGCATGGCAGCAAAGAAGAGAAGCAGTTCCTTGGAAGAGTGAATCAGAGCAAAGTGCCAATCCTTACAAAACAGCAGTCTTCACTCCAGCAGAGTTCTTCTCCAAGTCCAGTAGTGCTCTGATTTGATAAGGCTAGAACCCTGGTACTTATATCCAAAAGTGCCTTTGCTGTAGGTGGTGACTTCAAAGGAACCCTGTGAAGTGCACAAGGATTCCTTTCAGCCCAGCCCTGGCTCCAGACTACCAGCAGGATGTAAATCAGCCCTTTGTGTGAAGACAAGGCACAACCTACTCAAATGAAAATGTGAGCCACCACTCCTCCTCCATGCCCAGTATGCAGATGAATGCAGATGTATCCATTGTCATACCCAGCCTTTCCTGTCTTGTGGCCGTCTAGAAGGAATGCAAAAAGTGCATCTGTCACCCAGTCCATACGTGTATTGGAGAAAAGAAATGTCCACTTTCAAAAAGTGGCATTTCGAAAATGGTAACGTGAAATCCAACTTTGTCATTAAAGAGGATTTATCACCACCTTTCTAAAGTTATTAAGCATGAAGTAGGTACTCCTTTCTAATCAGGAAGTACAGCTTAGGAGGTATTTTATGGAATCCCCTACGTTAGCCTATGGAAGTAGTAGGCCTTACAGCAGTGAAAAACAATGTAGCTGTTTGTCACTCCTAGGACAGATAAAACTTAAAAGTACATATCCTTCCTTTTAATTACAGAGCATCATGTCCTAAGGGTCACTTAGGGCCTACTTTAGGGGAGACTTATATCTAATACAAAATTGAGTTTTAGGTTTGGCAAGTGGTTTTAAATGCAAAGTCGAAGTGGCAGTAAACTGCACACACAGGCCCATGCAATAGCAGACCTAAGACTGATTGTAAAGGCTACTTGCGTGAGTGACACAATCACTGCTGCAGGGCACTAACTGCATTTAGATTACAGGACCTTTGTACATGGGGTGCTGCTTTATAAGGGACTTACAGGTAAACTAAATATGCCAATCAGGTATACAACAATGTCAACATGTTTAGGGGAAAAGCACATGCACTGCAGCACTAGTTAATAAAAATATTAATAATGATATTATCAGCATTTGTAATGCATGCAGCTACCTCAGGCGAGGTATCCTGGAGCTGGGGGCCATCGGGAACATTAAGCGAGCCACTGCCCAGAGTCACAAGGTGCTGGGCTAACTTGCCGCTGGCACCGGGGCTCTCAGTTTGTTCTATTGGGACAAGACAGGATGCTGAAACTCATGAGGGTAGCTTGAGGTCAGAAACAGAGTTGTTGATCTCTGACTTAAGACTTCAGTTTTGTTTCCAAAGATTTTAAGTAGGACAAAGCTAGCTTTCATATCTGGCAAAGCTGCTTTGCCACTAGGATGAATTAGTTAACTTGCGCTTATCCCTAGTTCTATGTTTGGGCTTAGCCCTTCGTCTGTTTTTCAGATTTGTACAATGGAGCACAACAGCAGGCTGTAACCACTACGGGTTCCACTAGAGCACATGTGTTTATATACATTGCATACACATTCCCAGATTACCTCAACCTAGCTGCCCACAAGCTGCTGACCCTATTCTGCAAATAAACAATTTTCAAGGTCCATTACTGTGATTGAGACTCCCTTCAGCTCAACTGAGGTCAAAAACTAAAAGTGCGGAAAACTGGGGGGAGGGGTTATCCTTACCAGTAGACCGCACATCCTTACAATGAGGCTTCCATGTCTCAATCTTGAGACCTTTCTTCGGAAACTGGTCATGATGTGAGGAATATGTTATCCCAACTGTCCTCTTCTTTTAAGCCTTGATTTACTGGCCATGTGGATTGCTGCCCCAGCGGTGTACTGGCACTTACACGTTTTTAATTTTTATTAAACATATGGCCAGCCGTAATGTTTTTAAGATCTTTTATCACCTCACCCTGTGTGTTCCCCGGCAGATAAAGATAATGCGTCTTTAGAGTGGGATGAGACAGTATTCCACTACGCCACTCACAGCTCTGAAAATTAAATGTTTCGCGAGGAAACTCAGAATAACAGGCAGATAGTTTTATTTTTTGCATTTGTTCCATTGTACCTTTGCAACCTTGACTAGTGAGAACACATCTTTCTCAGTAAGCTTCTGGTACCATGACATGATCCTAAGAAGGCCCAATTGAATCTTGATGCAGAGACCGTCACTGCTGGCTCCCAAGTACTCACAGACGGCTTTTGGGATCTCTAAGCCAGGTGTACTAAAGGATTTTGTGATTGCAAACCCTGCAATTCAAAAACAATGTGGGTTTGCATATAGAAAATTGCTTTTTGTAATGTATAAATGCAATTTTATGAGTCGGAAACGTTTATCTCACTATTAAAATGGGGTTCATGACTCACTGTAATTTGGACGGAATATCATACGGGTGTTGCTTTTAAATTCCGTTTAGGTGTGGTATGTATTAATGGTTTGCAAACGCAATTCCAGTTGCCAACCATTGACCAGTTACCAAACCTCAATGGAGGTTGTAACTGATCCTCAAAGAAGTAGAATTTATGCCTGCACTGGACTGCGAGAAAAATTCTAGCTGTCCCCCAAAAAATAAAGATGAATGTCCCTTGAAAGCACATAGATCTCTGCCTACCTAGCAGGAATCTAAATATGGTGGTCAGTCTTCTGCAAGGGCTGTGGAGTAATCACAACACTGTGTAGGCGGACTGACTGACCAGCCGTCAAACTCTTTACAAGCTCCTCAGTTTTCATATTACTGCTCAGTTGCATTAGCCAAGGCACCACTTCAAAATCTATATGGATAAAAGGAGAACAGCAATTGCAAATGCCAGGAGGAACAGGAGGTGAAATGCCATCTGTTTTTGTTGTCGGGCGGATGTCTAGCCAAGTCCAGAAAGACAGTAGAATAATACCATTGCTGAGAGGAAATAAATGACCCAGATTATCGAATTATTTTAACCTTTGCAAAGTTTGTGCTGTGCAATGTGACAGACTTTTTGAGGATGGAATGCCAAAGTGAAATGTATTAAGATGACATTGCATGTAGCAAATGTCTTTGTGACTGACAATGTCATGGGTCAAATTCTTTTGATTTGCAGGAAAAAGACGGTGACACAAAAAGACTTTCCTCTTCCTTGAAATTGGCATGGACAAGTATTAATGTTTGATCACTGCTCACGGGATTGAAAGTGATTGAAAGGCTACAAACTGCCTTGTTAACTTAACAGTATGGACAGTCGAGACTGTCCAAGAGGGATAGCTCAGATTATGCAAAACACAACTGTGGGCAGTGGGGAGACTAGACAGCCGCTGCATCCGGAGGCACGCCAGAGGCAAGCCTGTCTGCGCCCCAGAGGCACCCGGCGCCGGCAATGCTGCCCGTTTGGCCGCCGATCAAGGACGTCTAACCTATGATAGAGAAGAACTGCTGAAGCTAAGTAAGGTAGAAGGTAAAGTGGCCTCTGCCTTGGCTAATGTGAGAAAGGTTGGAAAGACCTTTATCGGGGCACTGATTAACAGCCGGTCTCTTATTAAACATTCTTTGGAGGTATCATGCTTGATAGAGGATATGGGACTTGATGCTTTGTTTCTAATGGAGACCTGGTCCAATGTAGAGCCAGCTGTAGATTTGGGTTACGGTGGCCCTAATGGCTATAAAATTCTGCATAAGCCTAGAACCAAGGGTAGAGGAGGAGGTGTGGGTGTGATTTTTAAAGAGGAGCTGCACTTTAGAGTTCTACAGGTAGAGGGGATAGAAATGCTGGGGCTTTCCCTACACTCTTCTAGTGGGAACCTCCTTACAGGATTGTTGTGTTATAGACCTCCAGGTGGGATTACTATCAAAATTTCTTTGACACTATCACCAATTTGGCATTGGCACATTCCAATATGATCATTTTAGGGGACTTTAATCCCTGGGAAGATGGGAATGTCAGCAGCCAATTGCCTGATCTTAGACATACCTGTACAAATCTAAATCTCTCCCAGCTGGTGAAAGATTCAACACATCAAGGGGGGCATACCCTTGATCTGCTATTTTCCAAACCGTCCACTACAAATATATTAAATATATCACCACAGACTTGGTCTGACTATTTCCTTATCCAATTCAGCATTAGGATGCTACACTCTGGAGACATGACTGGTCAGCAAAGTTCCTACAGGAGAGGCAGGGAATGGGCAAAGTTGGATAAGATTGGAACTCCTATACTTGACCTGGGTACCACTCACTTTGCACCCACGATAACCGTAGAAGGAAACTATAAAGTGTTTACTAAACACATAGCTGACATCTTGGACCAAGTAATCCCTATAAAAGAAATAAAAACAGAAACAAAATCTCAGCTCCGTAGTATAGTAAGGAGCTGAAACAGCCGTGCGTGCTCCGTAAGAAGGGGGTTAGGAAATGGAGGAAATGGTATGATGAGGAAGATAAGAAAGTCCTCAGACGGATACAACTGCAATATAAAGAAGAAATCCTTAGTAAGCATGAGCGGAAAATCCGCTCCGCTCGCAGATTTCGTGGATTTTTGGTAAATTCGCAATCCACGAGATTCGCGAATTTGCCGCAAAATCCGCAAACGAAAATCAGCGAACGGAACGGATTGGATCAAAAGTTCAAGCTGACTTTTGTAACTCTTTTAGAATGGCGCCGACAAGCTGCCAGAGCCATTCTAAAATAGTTACAAAAGTCAGCTTCAACAGGAAGCTCTAATAGATAAAGTAAAGCAGGTGCTGCTCAAATTCAGTTACACAATCATTAATCACCCCAAACTTGGGGTGATTAATGATTGTGTAACTTAATTTGACCTTCAACTGGAGCACGTGCTTTACTTTATCTAGTAGTGCATCCTGTTAAAGCTATTTCTAGCTATTTTAGAATGGCGCTGGCAGCTTGCCGGCGCCATTCTAAGTGGGGCTGAGGGCAGAAGGGGACAAAAAATGAGTGGGGCAGAAGGGCACAGAAACATGTGGTACAGAGGGCAGATGGGCATAAAAAACGAGAGGGTGGCAGTGATTAAGCAGGCAAAAAAAAAACCAGCGAAATTGCAAAGCGCCTCGTGAACACCCACGAACACGCAAAGCGCCTCGCAAACACGCAAAAATTAAAAAATCCACAAATTCGCGCGAATTTTGCGGATTGCCAATTCGCAAATTCGCGAATTGCCAATTCGCAAAATTCGCCCATGCTTAATCCTTAGGGCCAAGGCAGATTTCTATGCCAGCTCAATTATACAGGCGCCTAATGGGTCTAAGCACTGTTTAGACTTATCAAGGACCTCTCCTCCCCCATATGTATGGAGAATAAAGTGGGAGCATCCCAAAAATTATGTGATGAAAATGATCTACATTTTCAGGATGAGATTGCAAATATTGTGAATACTCTGCACGCTAATGATCGTGGCGAACAACTTAACCCTGAACAATGGATTGCGGCAGATTCACAACAGCCTGTATCCCTGGATAATTTCCAAGCATTAGCAGAAGCAGCTTTTGACAGCTTGGGAGATAATGTATCCTCTGGCTCTCCTCTTGATCCTTTTCCCCATAAAATGTGGAAATCTTTTGGCCGAAATACCTTTCCATGGCTGAGGCAGATATGCAAACAGTCTCTGGAGGAAGGAATGGTCCCGGAATGTTGGAAATTGGCGGTGGTGACGCCATTGATTAAAAAGCCCTCCTTGGACCCGTCAATTCCGGCAAATTTCAGGCCCATTTCCTTTCTTCCCTATCCGGTGAAGTTTTTAGAGAAAGCAGTCAGTAGGTCTCTGTTGTGCTTTCTGGAGGAGAACCACTTACTGGATAAAGACCAGTTTGGTTTTCGCCCTGGGCACGGGACCGAGACAGCTTTGATCACGATGATGGAATTATCTACGTATGCGTGCCGACAACGGGAATGTCACTGTCTTAGTGCTTCTCGATATGTCGGCCGCATTCGATTCGGTGAACCATCTTTTACTAATGGAAAGACTGAAGAAGATAGTAGTGAAAGGCTGGGCACTGCAGTGGCTTCAGTCCTATCTGGAAGGCCGACAGCAGGTGGTTACTTTGTCACCTTTCTCCTCCGGTAAATCCTTAGTCGACCATGGGGTGCCGCAGGGATCTGCGATCAGCCCTATCCTATTTAATGTCTACTTGCAGCCCCTGTTTTCCATCATAAAGTCCTCTGGAGTCTGTTAAGTCAATTACGCCTACAACACGCAACTAGCCTTTTCCTTAGAAAGGGACCATGTATTATCTATGGACACGCTCCAGCAATGCATGCGGCAGACGACTGACAGGCTCAGAAGGAACTCACTGCAATTTAATAGCGGAAAGACGGAAGTAATGTACTGCTCAGTAGGTAGGATGTCTAGACAACTGCCTTCTGACTTCCGACTCTTACCAGAGGAGGAACCTCTAACCCCAGTTAGGAAAGTTCGTAATCAGGGGGTGATGTTTGATGACGACCTCCAGATGGAATCACAGGCAAATAAGACCGCTAGCGTATGCTTCGCCCTTATTCGTATGCTACGGAAAATACTCTCTTTACTACCTAAAGAGGCACGCCCTCTGGTGGTAAGTAGCACTGTGGGAAGCAGGCTGGATTATTGCAACTCCCTATATCTGGGGGCCCCTGTATACATCTTCCAGGAACTGCAAAGAATCCAGTCTGCAGCAACCAATTTGGCCCTTGGTAGGCCACGGAGCTCCTCTACCACCCTGGCTCTGAGAGAACTACATTGGCTACTCATTAGGGAAAGGGTCAATTTTAAAGCTCTGTGTATGGTTTTTCGAGCTGTGCACGAGCTAGGTCCCGTTCGGCTACAGGAAAGGTTCATGTGGTATCACATGTAATCAAAAAGGTCCACCTCAAACAAGGAGGTTAGTGCGTATCCTGATGAACTTGGAATACACACATATGGTTAAAATACCCCTGACACACCAAAAGGGCCTTTGGTGTCATGCTTCATCATCGGGGTCTTCCCGCCCGGCTGCCGGATGGGGCAGTGCTGCGACAAGCGACTACGCTGGAGCACCTTTTTGGGTGCTATGTGAGTGAATGGAGTAAGTGTCAGTGGGGTCAGGGGTGATATACAAGTGATGTTAAAAAATACCTGGCCTAGTGATACAAAAACTATTTATTAAGCACTGGCATTCAAGTACCACCTGTCTAGGAGTGTGATACTCCCAGGCGGTGGAAAAGAGAACTTCTTCTATTATCTCCAGAGTTTCTTTGTGGGGGAGGTCACATTATCACTTTCTCCAATCAAACTACATGGGAACAACGCGCCTTCACGAATTGTAATAGTCGCAACGTGGTTTATTTAATCACTTGTCCCTGTAGTAAGAAATATGTAGGGATGACAAGCAGACCAGTAAAAATCCGTATGAATGAACATCGCAGCAATGTACGCTGCAAAAAAACCACAACAAAAATGGCCACTCATTATGTCACCATGGGCCACAGCATTCACGATCTGAAATGGACAGTCATCGAAGTCTTCAACAATGACAAAAACTTACTAACAAAAGAACAACGCTGGGTACATCGGCTTGGCACACATCACACTGGCCTTAATGATGATATACCATGGTCCCATGTGAATTCATGACCAGCACTCTGAAATAATAGGTGCCTAATCAGTTGTCCTTATCTTGGTATAAAATTGCTGCATCTAACCCCCTTTTTTTATCATAAAAAAACAATATGATGAAACCATGTGACACATGCCCTAATCAGCCATCACTATCGTTATCTGGGTCAGTATAGCGACACTAAGAACCTGTATGAACAGCCTACAAGTGCTGTTTCCAAGTATGTATGTATTATGCACAACATGTTTTTACCCACCACCTATTTCAATATTTAATTGCTTGTACTGGGTCAATTACACACCCTGTGCATGCCTTGCACTAAGATGTGATACGTCCCACACTCATACGGAGTGCCCCGGGCTGTGCTCTGTACCGCAGCGTCTCAGGGCCGAATGCGCATGCACGGAGTCGCGTCCTTTTCTCCGCGCATGCGCACCTGAACCTGCGGTCGACGCATGCGCGTCTTAGCAACACTCATTAGCTCCGGTCAGCGGCCGCGCCCGATCATTACTTTTCTCCCTGATTCCCTCAAAACTTTGAAAACTATGCCTTCAGTGTCATTATTACGGGGCATCTACCTCTTTAAATACCACTTTCTGGCTCAAATTTCCAAACAAACGTCTGCGATCATTTGACAATGGCCAGCACAGCAGCCAGATCTCGGCGCATTTCCCATAGTCAACGACCCCTCGTCAATCAGACCAACCCCTATTAACCAATTACTACAGCTATAAAAACACCCGCCCCTGCCTCCATCCTCATTACCACGGAGGCCACGGACGGAGGAGGAAGCACAACGAGGCTGGGGGGTGAGTAAGTACGGCATAGCCGGCAGGGGAGAACCAGTAGACAGAGGCATATGGGATGCTACCAATTGAATTCTAGCATACTTACCATCAAAATACCAAGATCAAATCCTCTACATATGTATCTCTGTTTTATTTTTATTCCACCTGCAGTTGGACCCCTATTCTACCCTCCGATCTAGCGTTGGCCCATGAGGCACTGTTCCTCATCATAATGAGTATGTATTGCAAATAATGTACAGACTATCCAACCACTCCTTCTGATTTATGACTATATATAATGTGTGAACTTTGTGTGTGTGTGTGTGATTAACAATGTAAAATTATGGATCTTCCTCTGGGCTCCCAAGGCAGGACCACTGCTATATGTATGTCTGTCCCCTTTTTTCTTACAGGTACTTTAGAAATGGCGCCTTGGGATTCGCGCTTTAGTAATACCATGCTCTTGTCTTTTCAGGCATACTACATGAGTATCTTACTACATAGTTAGGGATGTGTATCTAAAAATATAAAATATATATACATACACATTGATCCCTTTTTTCACCTTTTTGTATTTAAGACCCACTGTGGCGACACACTAGTGAGTGACAGGGGGATCTTTCACCCCGGTCCTGACGAAGGGGCATGTCGCCCCGAAACATGTCGACCCACATAGGAAAGTAAGCTCATAACCCCGCTTACTCTTTCCGACACAACCTTTTTAACAATACCAGCCAGTGCTTATTAAAGTTTTTGTATCACTAGGCCAGGTATTTTTTAACATCACTTGTCTATCACCCCTGACCCCACTGACACTCACTCCATTCACTCACATAGCACCCAAAAAGGTGCTCCAGCGTAGTCGCTTGTCGCAGCACTGCCCCGTCCCGCAGCCGGGCGGGAAGACCCCGATGATGAAGCATGACACCAAGGGCTCTTTTGGTGTGTGAGGGGTATTTTAACCATATGTGTGTATTCCAAGGTCATCAGGATACGCACTAACCTCCTTGTTTGAGGTGGACCTTTTTGATTACAGGTACTTTTGCAAGAGGAGGACGTGTCCACCTCGGTGCCACATAGCACCACCTCTTCCTCCCCCCTTTGATTTCCTACTCATGTGGTATCACCCCACAAGGCAGCTCCTCTCTTCTAGCGCTGGCCTGCTGACAGTTTCCCGATTTAAACGGGCCAGGTCAAGAGGAAGGGCTTTTAGCATGGTAAGCGCCCTTCTATGGAATGAGCTCCCTCAGAACCTCAGACTAGTTAACTCTCTGTTAGAGGTTCGTAGGAACCTAAAAACCTGGCTCTATCCCAAGACCTAAGGTCTTGCACCTCTCCTTTCTCTGTTGCGACCTGCTTTCACTCTGTTCTTAGTTATTTAGTCTGAAGTGCCAGGATCCCCATAGGGTGACAGCATGCGCTATATAAGATCTAAAATCAATCAATCAATCAAGCATCCCTGTTAGTTACCAGTGGTTGATCTTAAACAAATGTTGTACTTTTTGATCTGTCCTTTTCACTGCATTGCAAGAGTTTATACATTGCAGATAGGGTCCTATTAAAGGGCAGTGGAGGCACTGTAGGCACTGTGTATATGTAGATGAAGGTCGTTTGTCCCTTGCCGGCCCCCATTACTGCTTTCCATCTGATCACAAGGATCCTTGCCTTATTAATATTCATGAGGCAGAATTACTGCTAACCCTTAGAACGTATATCCTTGCACTGTGACAGATCATTACGTTCAGAAGAACTCAAACATTGGTCAGATTGCCTCAAGGATGCTGTGTAAAGAGTGCCTCACACACTTTCATCTGTACCTTCAAGGATGCTGTGCAAGAGTGTTCTACACACTCTTGTCTGCAGCATGAAGGATGCTGTGCAAAGAATGTTCTACACACTCGTTTGCAGAGTCAAAGATGAGGTGCAAAGAGTGTTCTACACACTTTCATCTGCAGAGTCAAGGATGCTGTTCAAAGAGTGCTCTACACACTCTCGTCTGCAGCATGAGGGATGCTGCGGAAAGAGCACCCTGCACAATTGTTTGCAGTGTAAAGGAAGCTGTACAAAGAGCATCCAGGATGCTGTGCAAAGAGTGCACTACACACGTCTGCAGCAACAAGGATGCTGTGCAAAGAGCGCTCTACACACTCACTTCTGGAGCGTCAAAGATGATGTGAAAAGAGTGCACCACACACGTCTGCAGCAACAAGGATGCTGTGCAAAGAGCGCTCTACACACGTCTGTAGTGACAAGGAAGCTGTACAAAGAGCGCTCTACAAACTCTTTTTGCAGGATCAAAGAGGATGTGCAAAGAGCGCTCTAAGCACTCTTGTCTCCAGCATCAAGGATGATGTGCAAAGAGAGCTCTACACACTCTTGTTTGCAGCATCAAGGAAGCTGTACAAAGAGCGATCTACATATTCTTGTGTGCAGCATCAATGAAGCTGTGCAAAGATGCTCTACATACTCTTGTCTGCAGCATCAAGTAAGCTGTGCAAAGAGCGCTCTACACACTCACTTCTGGAGCTTCAAGGATGCTGTGCAAAGAGCGCTCTACACACTGACTACTGGAGCGTCAAGGAAGCTGTGCAAAGAGCGCTCTATACACTCACTTCTGGAGCGTCAAGGAAGCTATGCAAAGAGTGCTCTACACACTCACTTCTGGAGCGTCAAGGATGCTGTGCAAAGAGCGCTCTACACACTGACTACTGGAGCGTCAAGGATGCTGTGCAAAGAGCGCTCTACACACTCACTTCTGGAGCGTCAAGGATGCTGTGCAAAGAGCGCTCTACACACTGACTACTGGAGCGTCAAGGATGCTGTTCAAAGAGCGCTCTACACACTCACTTCTGGAGCGTCAAAGATGCTGTGCAAAGAGTGCACCACACACGTCTGCAGCAACAAGGATGCTGTGCAAAGAGCGCTCTACACACGTCTGTAGTGACAAGGAAGCTGTACAAAGAGCGCTCTACAAACTCTTGTTTGCAGCATCAAAGAGGATGTGTAAAGAGCACTCTAAGCACTCTTGTCTCCAGCATCAAGGATGATGTGCAAAGAGAGCTCTACACACTCTTGTTTGCAGCATCAAGGAAGCTGTACAAAGAGCGATCTACATATTCTTGTGTGCAGCATCAATGAAGCTGTGCAAAGATGCTCTACATACTCTTGTCTGCAGCATCAAGTAAGCTGTGCAAAGAGAGCTCTACACACTCACTTCTGGAGCTTCAAGGATGCTGTGCAAAGAGCGCTCTACACACTGACTACTGGAGCGTCAAGGAAGCTATGCAAAGAGCGCTCTACTCACTCACTTCTGGAGCGTCAAGGATGCTGTGCAAAGAGCGCTCTACACAATGACTACTGGAGCGTCAAGGATGCTGTGCAAAGAGCGCTCTACACACTCACTTCTCGAGCGTCAAGGAAGCTGTACAAAGAGCGCTCTACACACTCACATCTGGAGCGTCAAGGATGCTGTGCAAAGCGCGCTCTACACACTAACATCTGGAGCATAAAGGATGCTGTGCAAAGAGCGCTCTACACACTCTTGTCTGCAGCATCAAGGAAGCTGTGCAAAGATGCTCTACATACTCTTGTCTGCAGTCTCACGGATGTTGTGCAATAAGCATTCTACACACTCACTTCTGGAGTGTCAAGGATGCTGTGCAAAGAGCGCTCTACACATGTCTACATCGTCAAGGATGCTCTGCAATGAGGGATCTACACACACGTCTGCAGTGCCAAGGATGCTGTGCAAAGAGGGCTCTACACAAGTCTGCAGCAACCGTCTAGCTACATCTGGCATAGTAGGAAACGTATTTGACTGGATTAAGAACTTTCTGAAGAACAGGCGGCAAGTGATCACGTTAGGACAGTTCAGCTCAGAGGAAAAACAGCTTACGTCAGGGGTCCCTCATGGATCCAGCCTGAGCCTGACGGTCTTTAACGTATATATGGCCCCCCTGATTGAACTAATATCATCCTTTAAGATCAACACCATTTCTTATGTGGATGATACGCAGCTCATCCTGGTGCTGGACAATAACATGACAGAGGCAGAAGAATATCTAAAAAACTGCCACTCAGCCACCTTTGAATGGATGAGTAACAACCACCTGAGGTGTAACACATGAAAAACAGAACTTTTGCCTTTTGGGCAACAAAATCAGTTCAGTCCAAAGCAGTGGTGGCCTGAAGATGCCATTGTGCCCCCTAACACAATCAATGTAGTTAGGAATTTAGGAATTACGTTTGACCCTACTCTGTCTTTCAAGCAGCAGGCCCTGGCCATGGCTGGCACCTGCTTTAACATCATTAAAGGTCTGGGGAAATTCTTTGACCTATTACCACTCTCAGCCAGACAAATGGTGGCGGTTGCCCTCATAACATCCCGGCTGGACTACTGCAATAGTTTATATGCAAGAACGAACAAAGCAGTTATGCATGAGCTGCAGATGGTCCAGCATGCAGCCGCCCGACAGGTGCTGAGATGGCCCAGGAAATCATTGGCCTCAGCGGCGTTGGACGCCCTCCACTGGCAACCTATTCACAAGCGTGTGTTTTTTAAGGTCCTAGTTATCACATTTAGGGCCTTTCACTCACGAGGGCCCAAATATCTTCAAAAGAGCTTCATGCGATACGTTCCATCCCGCAACCTGAGATCCTCCAACGCAAACTTGCTGACCATTCCCACCTTTAGACTGATCACAAAGGGAGGGAAATCTTTTGTAGTCATAGGATCTAAGGCTTGGAATCAACTTTCCCCTCCTCTTCGTCAGACCTCCTCCGAATCAGTCTTTAGGAAATTCCTAAAGACTTGGATCTATAGTCTTCGTGACATACGGTGTAAAGCCTTAATCTGAATGTCAGGCCCCACTGACATGAGCAGTTGACAAGACAAGCTTTTTCATAAGTCTGGTATTTTCTCAGCGCCAAGATGCTCCTTGGAGTGACAGCTGCGCTATATAAAACCACCTTTACATTACATTACAAGGATACTGAGCAAAGAGGGCTCTACACACGTCCGCAGCGTCAAGGATGCTGTGCAAAGAGTGCTCTACACACGTCCGCAGCAGAGTCAAGGATACTGTGCAAAGAGTGCTCTACACACGTCCGCAGCGTCAAGGATGCTGTGCAAAGAGCACTCCGCACACGTCTGCAGCGTCAAGGATGCTGTGCAAAGAGTGCTCTATACACTCTCATCTGGAGGGTCAAGGATGCTGTGCAAAGACCGCTCTACCCACTCACGTCTGCAGAATGTTTAAGCACATCAGTCCAATTGTTACTCCTGTCCTGTACAACAGATACATCTTTAACTATTGCCTGCAACTGTTTGACAGTACCTGATCAGCAACTGCGCGTGCAAGTTTGTCCATCCGCGAGCCTGCTTCTGCGATCTTCTTGGCCGCATTTATGACGTCCGACGTATTCTTTAGTGGACCTTTGCCTCTGTAAAAAATATAATTATGTTACAATTAAATCATTTAAATGACCACCTTTAGGAGCCTAGCTAGCATTTTTGTCACACCCATATGAAACATTCTCCAATGTGCCACTGAATTACCTTTAAGTACCTGCAGTGTAGCCTGATGAAGGTGCGGTTCCACTTCCACGCTAAACACTTTGCTGCCCACATAGGGCGATGGCTCTTTCCAGACCCTGAACCATATTTAATAGTATGTACATTTATAAGTGCTCATTACGAAGACAGCCCTGCTGGAATACAACACATTTGTTTAATTCTCTGCTTCCAGAGCCAGCGCTTAGCAGCCTGGCTGCCAAGTCTGGCGTGTGGGGCGTCACATTAGGCAATGTCTTTCCTCAGACTAGCTGTCAGAAGGCCGCTAAGCTACTCGAGGCTTAATCCTGTTATACTCTGCTAACATTCAGGGGGGAGGTGGGGGGTTCTACTCCGCCGCTCCTTTCCGAGGTGAAATCTCCCTCCGTCGGAGGCTTCCAAGCAAGGTGGGAGAAAATGTAATTCAGACACCCAAACTCGTGTCATGATAACACCCACGTGTCGAATGTGTTCTCTGGACATTTCTGAATAAAGTAGCAATAAAAAGATGCATCAGGTCTGCACGCAGTCATGGAGGGGGCTATGGACATTTACATAATGTTAGCAGACTGTAAATATACTGTGCACTGAAACAAATAGGTAATTTAATATTAACAGGGATTGGCAGTCTTCAATTTTGGGCCACATCAAAGAAGAACTAGGGGGCAGATTTACAAGCCCGTTGCGCCTCTTTTACACCGCCGTCGCAAAAGATGCGCCATGGTGCGGGGTATTTACAACGGACGCATCTGGGAGATGCGTCACATTGTAAAGCCCTGCGCCATAAGGAGGCGTTCCGGTGCAGGTGGGGGGCGTTACTGCACAGGTGGGGGGCGTTCCTGCGCAGGAACGCCTCCTAAAAGTGGCTGAGTGAAATCTACAATTCACTCAGTCACTTTTAGGCCAATGCTGCGTCAAAACCCTGCGCCTTTTTGAAGCAGGCGTAAGGCTTGGTGCAGCATTGGACAGATAGGGCACCCCTGAGCCTTGCTGGAGCTGCGTCTTGCTTGCGACGCAAATCCAGCAGTGCGCCGCCTTTACGGCACATATGCGTCACGCATCTCTGCCGTTTTTGCCCCATGGTGCACCGCATTGTAAATGCGGCGCACAATAACTGGCGCATCCCTGGGGATGCGCCAGTAATCGTAAATCTGCCCCTTAAAATCAAGCATTGCTGCGTGGAAATAGAAAGAGCTGCGTTGAGCAAAACAAAAATAAAAGCATGCAGCACTATATTTAGTAAGTGGTCCTGAAGATGTCATAAAGCTGCACTCACGATAAAACTTTGATAGCACTGTGAGGGTAAAGTAATGAGGCTCAGTTCTTAGGAAATCAAGCCGTATCCTGAACACACCCTACAGTGGCAGTTTCTACAGGCAGGCAAGTGTCCAAGAGTATTCTAGGTAAAGTGCAATCTATACCTTAAATATGTTATGCATGGAAAGACCATTTAATAAAATGTTGACCCACTGGTTTGCTCTCAGATTTATTTGCCACTAGAATGCCACACAAAACCAGGTCACACTGATCTGGTTTCTCGAAAGCCAGGGGTAGTTCTCGCCCACGGTGCCTTCTTTGCACTATAAGACATTATGCGGTTTCAGTGTGGATGTCGTGTCAAAATCCTTTGCCTGCAAAAGATACCTGACTCTGACGTTTGAGCAACTTTGCCTCCCATAGCTTTCCTTTTGGTCATACACCCATTTCTACACCCATTTGCCCCAGACACCTCTAGCATTGCTTCATCTATCAAATGGGAGACATTCTATGTTCTCACGGTTACGCTATCGCTTCCATACCTCCTCCCCTAAAATCTCTTTTGATCAGAGATTTGAATTAATAGTGTTAATATTTCAAAAAAAGTGCTTGTTTGTTTGAATCATATTAAATGCAATAAGTTTGAAATTGTGCTTTGGTATTAAAAGTGCAATTCTCTTAACTTAATTAAGTTGAATTTACTTTCGGTTAAAACACCTGATCTTAGAAAAATTGGGGGACTCACCTGTGACCTAACTCCACTTTTACTCAATTTGATTCATCACCTATTCTGAATCCACAACATTCTTTACTAGGACGTTGCATGGGTTCTAATATGTAAAAGTTCATTTTTAATGTTTTCAAATGTCTTGTTGATTCAATGTATTATCGCATATACATTTGGTTTAAAATTAATTGCATTTCTGGCTATTTGATTTAACCCAATGATGTATCACACAAAATAGCTTGACTAAAGAAAAGGAGCACTGTATCAGGTATTGCCTATTGGGTTAGACAAGGACTTTACACTAAGCCAAAGTCCCTCTGACACCGACGTACTTTGTTGACCCAATTGTGAGTAAAAGAAGGAAACAACTGTGTATAAAGCCCCTATCGCCACGGGAATGTCACTTTTTGTGACGTTCCCTTGGCGATAGGGTCCTTGCCTAAAGTACAAGGCAGCGTTAAGCCACTTAACATGGCTTAATGCTGCCTTGTACGATAGGCACCCTTTCATGCTATGTTTAGCGTGAAAGGGGCGGGCAGTGGGTGTTGCGGTCGGCGTTCCACTGCAACACCCATTGTAATTGACGCTGCCCCCTATGTACAAGGGTGGGCTGCATAGGAGGCAGTGCCAAAATTAAGACCAGGAAAATTCTGGTCTTAAGTTTGCGAAACAAGGAAAAAAACATTATTTCTCCTCGTTTTTTCTTTTTCCATGAGTGGTGCCTTATCCAGCACACATTGAAAATGCTAAATGCCATGATTTGTTTATGTACAGGAAGGTGTCCTGCGTTTTCTATATCTTATTCAACAAACCTAGGTCACATGCTAAATCCTCATCTGGAATCTGACAAATAGAGTTTAATAGAAGGTCACACAGGGTGATGCTATCTCAGTCAATTCAGAGGGGACCACTTTAAGACTTTTTAATAGTGGCCCAATTAATAATGTTTATAAATCCCATAAACAGAACCAGGGCTGTGTTTCAGAGGAAAAAACTAGAGTATGCTCTCTGACTGGCAGGACATTTCTGCAGTTTCCTACCTGGGTCCGCTATGCCTCCCATGGCGATTTTCAGACAGAAAAACAAATATAAGAAAGATCGCCCTAAATCAGGTGCACCTTCCTAAGACCATCAACCCTGTGGTGGATGTGCCACAGAGTAAAAGTCTTCAGTGGCAGAGCCTGCTGGGGCTCTGATATCGGAAACATGTTGGTTCCCACAATTCAAAACATGGTGGTGAACGTACAAATTTCCCAGTTAGTAGAAGGGTTATAAATCCTCCCCCACCATCAAGGACCTGGGATCCTCCCATCCAACTCTGAAATTATGATGAATGAGAGTACACCCTATATGCACATTATCTGCACTCTAGATTTTGCTTTCTGGGTAGAGATATAAATGCCTGATTCATTGAATCAGGATCTGTCACTCTGCCCACAGAAAGCACTTTTGTGAAGTAACTTGAATTTGGGTAAAGTGTTTTGTGATTGGACTCTTCAGATGTATATTTTATGGGATTGGTTTTCCAGAATACTGATCGCCCATTCTTATTAGGAATAATAAATGTTAATCCACACTCATAATTAAACAAATAAGATCCTTCACAGTAAGCGCACACATTGAACTTTCTATTATACTACATGTAAATGTTCTTACCTGGTAAAATCTGTCATTTCCATCATTATCATACACATCTGTTTAGCCAATACAATAATATCGTTGCCACTGTCATCCCATTTGGCCACTTCAGCATCCAGTTTACTTTTCTCTTGGTGAAATATTTCAACTTGCTCAGCAATTTTAGCCTTTTCTTCTTGAGGCAGTTGAGCCATAATTGCCTATAGGTAAGAAATATGCATTATCAACAATATCCATAGTGCAATCAATAGCATATCCTTTATTACCTTAAGCTGCACCTACACAAAGGAATCCCTTGTCAAAAATTGAAACAGCAGATATGGGTATTATAGAACTGTTAAAAGAGCCATTAAATTTAAGTTTAGTGGATTATGGATGGATTATTTTCTGCAATCCTTTACAGCCATTAGATCAGAAATTCTACACTAGATTTAACAATATTGCTCTCATTATCTCTTGTTTGTAAAACAGGAAATAAACGCAGTGGCAATTAATTTAGAAGGAAAATGGGATTTAAAAAGTGTTGTAACTAGGGGTGGGCGTAACTCGCAAATTCAGTGTAGCGTAATCAGGCAGAATTACATAAAACTTCAGTGAGAAGACGCTTTAAATATGTGAGAGACATAAGAAACTGGATCCCTGGCTGGCCAAGGCTCGCGCCAAAGTCAGTCAGAGATCACCATTCCCAAGTCAGGGCAAGGGAGTTACACACCAAGATAACCCCTGCTCACCCTCTAGGTAACGTGACGCGAGCAGCAAGACTAATCTTGGAGGCGATGTGTAAAGCGTTTGCGCGCACACCCAGCAACAACACCCAAGGCCCACCACAAAGGAAACTCCACACAAGGTTATATAAAAAATAGCCTTTGTATTATAGCAAAAATACATTAGATAAAGCAAACACTTTACAATGTGCCAACAGGCACGGACAGATTATGTACAGGACAGGGCCACATGGGCCACTGTCAGGGGTAGGCACTTTTAGAATTAGCACTTGTTGTAATTAGCACTTTGTAGGAGTACTAATACTTGTAGGTATAACACTTAGCACATAGACATATAATGACTGTAGCACCAAAATAGTAAATGTAGCACACAACCAGTAATCACTGGTAAAGCGTAAATACCTCCTACGCAAACCTAACCACTTTAGGAAAATCACGCAGGGAACTAGGACCTTATTATCAGGACCTATAGGAAACATAAAACAATCACCTAAGCAGGTCACATTTAGCAAAGGTAATAAAACATAAAACAATCACCTAAGCAGGTCACATTTAGCAAAGGTAAAGAAACATAAAACAATCACCTAAGCAGGTCACATTTAGCAAAGGTAAATAAACATAAAACAATCACCTAAGCAGGTCTCATTTAGCATAGGTAATAACATAAATTGCGCAAGGTGCACATGGCACAACACTAGAACTGTCCCCCAGGCCAACTGGCCTCGCAAGGGCTGTAATGCCCTTAGTCCAAAATGTCAGGGCAGGCTGCGCAGGCAGCAAAGAACACAAACCTAAACGTGGCAACTGCCCACAAAGTGCTGGGCAGCTGTAAAGGTTGATGATGCCAACGTTGGAGCCTTGTGGGCTCAAGAACCATGATGGGGCGAAACACAGCGTGGGAGCCTCGGGGCTCTGACCAACTAACTGCCCCTCAAGAGCCTCGCTGGGCTCTAAACAAGTAATGGCACCTCGAGCCTCTCTGGGCGAGTAAAACTAATATGGGCACTCAAGAGCCTCTCTCAGGGCTCTACAACAATGATGGGCTGGGAGCCTCGTGGGCTCTGAGAACAAATGGGGCAGCGTGAGCCTTTCTGGGCTCAAAAACGAAGATATGCCGCCTGAGCCTCTCAGGGCTCGTGGAACAATGTGGCATCGTTGGAGTTCCTCACGGGGGACTCAAGAACACAGAATGGCACCTCGAGCCTCGTAGGCTCGTAAATACAAATGCGCACTGAGCCTCTCGGGGCTCAAACACTAATGTGCCCCTGCGAGCCTCTCTGGGCTCGAACACAACTGGGCCTCTCTCAGGCCAGGCCCGCACACTGGAGGGGAGGGGCGGGCACCGGCAATGTGCCCCAACCCCCTCCTCCCTTCACTCGCTCTCCCGGCCCCCACTCACCGGGTCTGACGGCGGCTGGAGAAAGAGATCTCCCGCTCCGCGGGACTCTCCTGAAGTCGCGGCCTCCTCGCTCTGCTCCGGGGTTCTCCTCTCGCTCCTGGGAGGCCCCGGGTGGGGGGAGGGAATGGCGGCGACTCTGGGGCAATGCAGGAGCGCGGAGTAGGCTCCCGCCGCTTCCTGCTTCATCTCTCCTGGGCAGCCAATCACCGCGTAGGTCATCCGGCGAGCCTCCCGCAGCCTTAACCAATGGCAGCGCAGCTCCCGGGTGATGTCAGTGGTGGTTCCCTCGGCTTCTGCTCAGCACCGGGGCTGCGGCGGCGATCTCCTGGGCCACAATGAGGGGTGGGCTACCCTGCTAATTAAATAATCATGCTGGCAAGGACCCTGGCGGGGTGGGCAACCGTCAGGGGTCAAACAAAGGGTCAAATACGGCGTGGGCAGCCGCTAGAGTAAAAATAAAGCGCTTCTGATCGCTAGGGCAATTTTAGCACGCCTAGGCGCTTGCAGGCAAATAAAGCGCTCCCAGCGCTATAAGGAAAGTAAAACGCTCCTCAGCGCTAGCAGGTAAAGGAAAGCGCTCCCAGCGCTAAAGGGCAGATACATGCAGCCAAATCCTTAGGCAGGCAGGGGGGCAAGGCTGGGCCCAGAGCCAGCTCACTGGGTCTCCAGGCAGGGAGACAATCCAAGTGGCGGTCCTCCTGGCCCCAGCAACAGCAGCAGCCCCCTCAGGCAGGATCCTGGCAGAGAACAGTTTGTGTGGGGACACAGCCCCATTTTTATACACCACATTCCTTTGTCTTTGTCACAGGGTGAGGGGAGAAACCAGTTGCAGCTGGTTTTGGCGCACCCTTGATGTGCTCAGCCCCTCACTCTATTCACTGGCAGGGCTAGGGTCATCAGTCGCACCACAGGGGGCGGAGCCAGCATTGTGTGGGGACAGCCCAGCCCTATTCAGGAACCAAGTGCACTTCTCCCCAGCCATCAGCATGCTAATCTCCACACTCACCACTGGGAAGACCCATCCAGACTTCCTGGAGCCAGGCTCACCAGCCAGTTCCAGCCAATCACACGCCAGGCGCATTTTACACTAATATGCCAACTCCTAGAAGTGGCACTTCTACACAAGACACAATCATGCCACATACATCATTGCGAAGCATTCAATCTCACGAGTTCGCACATACCAAACTCGAGCCTGTACTCCCCACGCATCAGGAACTACCAGGAACACAGACATTCCCCATGCATTCCTATGGGAGGGCAGGCCAGCCTTACTACACGCACGCACTTTACTCTGGGACACAGGGAAAAAGTGCGCAGAGACCAAAAATCATCAACACAGATCACATATTAAAAGCAAAAAGATTAGGTATGAACCTGCCATAAGGGCCAAGTCCAACAGTAAGAAATATGCATTATCAACAATATCCATAGTGCAATCAATAGCCTATCCTTTATTACCTTAAGCTGCACCTACACAAAGGAATCCCTTGTCAAAAATTGAAACAGCAGATATGGGTATTATAGAACTGTTAAAAGAGCCATTAAAATTAGGCTTAGTGGATTATGGATGGATTATTTTCTGCAATCCTTTGCAGCAATTAGATCAGAAATTCCACACTAGATTTAACAATATTGCTCTCATTGTCTCTTGTTTGTAAAACAGGAAATACATGTAGTGGCAATCAATTTAGAAGGAAAATTGGATTTAAAAAGTGTTGTAACTAGGGGTGGGCGTAACTCGCAAATTCAGTGTAGAGTAATCAGGCAGAATTACATAAAACTTCAGTGAGAAGACGCTTTAAATGTGTGAGAGACATAAATTTGCATTTAGTGCTATTTCTTAGAGCAAATATCCCCCCTTGCATCCAAAATGGACACGAGGATGCATTTTACGGTAAGAAACAGAGCTAAATGCAGCAGAACACAAATAGCAAGCACGAACAGCCGCTCGCCAAATGTGCTCTCGGATTAAGATTTTTTCACCAAATTACTCATCATTATGCGAGGAGGAGTAATCACATAATTATCGGTAATTCCGTGTCAAAGAGTAATGCGGAATAACTGAAATTATAACAATTAGTCCAGCGTTCTGGAATTCTGCCCGGACCGGGTTGTAACTCAATTTCCAGAATTCTACTCACCAGTCCTGCAGACCTCTCTAAAGCAATGAACACATATCTGTATTATACTCATCAAAATAAATTCCAATAATGTAAAATATAAAATAAATAACAGATTAGATTTTGAATTTTAGGCTTGATTTTCCCAAAGATAGTGTCGTAACACATTTGTCAATTAATTTTTGTTGGTACAGAGGACAATATATGTGGCGTGTATTTGACTGGCTGTCCACCTCACCCCTGTCTTTTGGGAAAGAGATGCCTGCAGTCAGATGTATTGCATTTGACAATGGCAGTGAATCAAAGTCAATATTCATTTTATTGAGCTCTCACTCATGTCTCGAAAATTACAGGGTACTGACCTATGTGTCCACCTGAAGAGCTTTGGTGCCTTCTCAGGGAATGTAATTGTAGAATGATAAGAATATCTATTCTATATTTAAAACAGAAGGACCAGCTCATGTGAACATGAAAGACATGGCTGCAATGCTCCATCAATTGTAGGTATGCAAAACAGGAAATTAAAGTTCCAATAATTTGAAAGGAATTTAAAACTAACAAAATCAGTATCATAATTGGCAGAACTCCTCACTAACTCATGTTGACATCTCTCAACACATACATATGGTAGCCATAGCAAAACAATTTGTATTAATTACATGTTTAGGAATTGAATGTCCAAAATGCGAAATCTCAGCACCACCAAGTGTTTCTTCCCATTGCAAATTCTTTCAGTGTTTCCCAAGCTCAAGAGCTGAAACTAAGCAGCCCACACTTTCTAGAAGCATTGGCACAAGTGCACGCTATAAACTAAACAAACACATGCTTCTCTCTTTCATTTGACATGTGTCTAAAATGTCAATGTTAGTGGATGTAGCAGCTGTCAAATGTTAACTTTATTGTTCTAAAAATTTTTTTTCAGGAAGATGTCTAGTCTATGTTGGAACTGTTTGCACTCTGTGAGATTAGTGCCATAGGTAAGAGTTCAATAGTAGACTAAGTGGCGGCTAGTGCACTTTGAAAGAGGTGAGGCGTACATATGTACCTGGAAATGGAGCAAGGAAGCAAGGCTGACACTCTAAAAGAGCGTGTAGGGTGGGGATTCGATCCTGTACGAACATTCAGAAAATGCAAAGCCAAATGGCGTATTTTACCATCCGATTTTTCCATAAATTGGTTAAAAATTAAGAGGTACTGAATTGAATATCCCAGTGCGTTTTGTGGTGTGCCAGGCAAGTGCTAATCCTTGCCAGAGTATTGGAGCTCAACTTCCCTAGGCAACTGTGGAAACACGGTGGGAAAACGCTATAACACAAGACCAATCATTTACTAAAATACAAATGTTTCCATCTTGCTTGTATACATTGGGAATATGAGTCACATGTATGAATGCTTTTCTGCTAGGTAGGGCTTAGCCAGATTAGCTGGAGCTAGCAGTCCCAGAGGCAACACAAGTGCAGGTAAAAAAAAACTGCAGACAAGTTGACACAATGCCAGTACAGCAATAAAACAAAATACAATAATAGTAAACAATAGTCAGCAGTGGAATGCAGCCAGGAGTGCGCCAGCACAGAGAGAGAACAGGAATGCACTATATCTGACTAGATATGGTCCATTGCTGCCCAGACGGAGCGCAGCAAGTTATCTTGGTACATTGTGCTGCCTCAAATGTTAGTAAATCTGGCTCTGAATCTCCCTGTATCTTTAAAAAAAATAATGGGACCTTGCTTGATGCAAGTGGTGCTCACAAAAGATCTCCAATACCTTGGAGTCGAGTCTGGGCTATATCAAAACTACAGAAAGAGGATCAAAGAGGTAATAAAACGTATTCAAATAAAAAAAAGAAAGACAAATAGATATCAATTTGGTGGCTGATTTGTACTCAGTGAAACCAGAAAAGCTGGTTTAATCATTGCTTCTCTGCTTAAATTGTGTAATATTAGGCACATCTTTTTTCCCCTAAAAACTCCTTTTACTTCATTATCACATATGAAAAACCCTTTCAAATATGTGAGTGCAGAATACCAGCTATACAACAACCTATTTGGCTTTCTTGAATTGACTGTAATGTTCCTCTATAATAATCTGGGCCGCGTTCAGGGTTTACATGACAACTGTCTGGCCTCTTGGTTCAATAATGGTTTATGTTTAAAAACTTTTATTAAGTATTTCTCAGTGCAGTGATGTAATGATAATGACAAAGCTTTCACGTGTGAATTTTGAGGGCACTATATCATATTTACCTGTTTTGTTGTATGATCTACATAGCAAACATTTTCAGAGCTCGTTTAAATATGTCAATGAATAAAAATGCCCTCACATTTGTTTGTCTTCCATTAACAAAGAGAGACACTATAGTCTCGTAAATCCACTCACAGGCACACTCCCAGACAGGCATTACTCCTGCAAGTAAACATGCAAACATGCATACTTAAAAACCCTCGCTTGCATACATTCAGAAACCCATACATTCTAGTATTGGAACTTACCTCACCTAAAACGCTCTGAGCTGCAACTACACAATGTACAATGTAGGCCAGCCTGAGAACTTGCATTTGTTGCTTCCAGCTTTGGAAGCTGCCCACCAAAGTAGGTTGACCTCGAAGCTGACAGAAAAGCTTCCAACTTTTTAGTCATTTGCTCTCTGTCCGACAAAGATCCAGGATAGGGCTGGAGGTCGACCTCCCTTCTCTAACCTGGCTTCTGATAGGGCAAATGAGTGTATGATAGACAAGCCCCACCAAAGCTCCATTATATGTGCTATCAACATATAACTTTTTTATCTGGAATACAACTGGTTGTACATTGGCTCAATCGGCCAACTAGAGGTGGTTGAAACTGACTATCCTCAAGTTTAACACATTTATAATTTGCATTATGCATTTTGTTGCAAATGGGTTGCGCCCATTTAGTCTGACAGGATTTTGTGCTTTAGATCACCTGTTTTTGGACCTATGCTGTGGATGAGTCTCCCTACCAAAGTAATATTCATGGTAATTGCTCTCTGCTAGGGTAAGGAGCACTCGGATGGTTACATGTGAATACATTTACAAACGCTTGTGTGGGCTGCATGTGAGAGACTACCAACGTGTGCAGCCTGGTAGCTCACAAGTTACATGTATGTGGCACTGTAAAAATGCAAATTCAATCTGTCAAAATAACCCCTTTTGGCCGCCATAACTTCCTTTTATATATTATTAACTTAACTCTATATCGAACTTATTGCTCATAAGGGCTATGTGCAGCATATTTAAAGCTAGGACATGTAGAAAAGAAAATTGAACATGTCCTTACAGTGAAATATCCCTAAAACTCAAGTTGAAGTTCAAAATATCTTTATTTCAGGACTAGACCACAAAAGAGCATAAAACAGATACAAATCTAAACCATTTTACAGAAATAATAAAAGCCAAGGGGAAAAGATTAAAAATGACTGCCTAGTCTTACATCATCAAAATATATACAACGTCATAGCCAAGCTTTGCATTAATTCATAGATAATTATATGGCGATACATAATAAATAATCCTATGGCGGTAGAGCTTAAATTAAGACAATAAAACAACAAGAGGTAAAAACATGATATAATTCCCTTAAAATGTAATACACAATAATGTTACGATGATTTGTGTATTTGATTAATAGAGAGAGCATTCAGACCCTATTCCTGAGACGTCTTGGTTATCACATGCCTTGCTCTCAATCTCCACATTACCAGCAAGCAACCGGTAAGTGAATACACCAATCGTTTCTTTGTATCAGTCTTCAAAATCCCAAGGACCACATTATACTCCCTAATGCACAGGTACTTACATATCGGAATTACCCATCAACAAAAAAAAACCATTCTCAGTAGTCTTGATGTGGTCACCCTTTATCGTTAACACTCGGTGCATGTGACCGTTTAGCCGTAAACTCATGAAGTGGCAGGGATCCATATTTGAACTGCAAGTAAAGACATTTGGCCAATGGTGGCTCAATCTTGTCTAGGAAATCCTCCTTCTCATAGGAATCCTTAGCCAAAAGAAAGGTGTTTGTTAACCCCTTCGGTGCTCATGACGGCTCCCAGCCGTCATGAGTCACGGTGGGCGTGTGCTAATGACGGCTGGGAGCCGTCATGACCACGCTCGCGATCGGAATGCCCAGCACCAGCGCGGAATTCCAGCCGCAGCCAAGGTGTTAAAATACCATGGCTCACATGGTGTTAAAAAGAGAATCTCTATGCAGTAAGCATTTGTTATATCTGCCTTGGAAACCTCTGGTATTGCCCACAAACCAGGCAGTCGGATCTCCTGCAAAGACTCCTTCTTGTATTTTACTGGAACCGAAGAGGTAGAGTATCTCTTCGAGCCCTTTCTTATAGGATTCCAATTCTCGTGTTGCCTAAATCCTTCTCCAGTAAAATTGGCGACGTAATCCTACACTGACACTAATTGCTCCAAGCTCAGAGTGAAGCTCCAGGGGGTAACAAAGGGGTGTTCACTGGGACTCCGACCAACTGTCTCACAAACCTATTTTCTACCGCGACAAGCGATGGTGTACCCAAGTGCGCCCACACCTACGCCCCATATGTGGCAATACCTAAAGTCGGTAGCTTGCATATTTGCAGGTCCGCCTGCGATGGCCTAAACTGAGAACTCATTAGTGTCTTAATGACTCTGCCAGTGCTTTGTCCCATCTTTTGCCTATGCTGCACAATATGTTGCAACTATAAGGAATGGGGAAACACAGGGGTGCCCTCAGCGCTCACCTGAGGGAAGATTTATAACGATGAGCTAATTGTGAGTGGAATATATGATGTTAAAATGCATGCAAATACAACGTATGCTTTTACAATGCAGTCTTTACATTGCAACTACCATTACATTGCATGATTTTACTACGCATGCCATTCCAACGCATTTTTAAAAACTATCATTACAACACATACCATTACAACGCATATCATTACAACGCATACCATTACAATGCATAATACTTTTAGGGCAACTGTAGGGTAAGTGTTGGATAGTGTAGGGGTAAAAAATACTATTCACACTCCAGTGAGTGCAACAGTAGGGAAGTGTTGGATAGTGTAGGGGTAAACATTACAAAGTGTTGGATAGTGCAGGGATAAAAATTACTATTCCCACTCCAGTGAGTACAACAGTAGGGAAAGTGTTCGATAGTGCAGGGGTAAAAAATACAAAGTGTTGGATAGTGTAGGGGTAAAAATTACTATTCCCATGTACCCCAAAACCCATAACCACCCTAATACAAAATTCTCTATTACTTACTTATAATGCGTTGTAATGGCATGCGTTGTAATGGTATGCATTGTAATGGCATGCGTTGTAGTGACATGTGTTATATTGGCATGCATTGTAATGGCATGCAATGTAAAGGCAGCTGCGTTGTAACAGTTGCGTTGTAAAGGTAGGTCGTTGTAATGACTGCATTGTAATTGATGTTTCCCTTGTGAGTGTTTTCCCCTCCGTTCGCCCACATTGGAAATTAAACACATGTGGGTTTAGTCTCAAGAGCCAGACAATGTTCCAATATGGCTTGTCCAGATGCACTGCTTTAGACAGACTTACATCTGTGTATGGGTCCGTCTTCACTTTTGCCTTTATATTGGGAATCCAATATGGTGCCTTTGCTGAACGCCGTATTGCGCTATGTACTCACACCGTTCTTCCAGTTTTACTGGAATTGGTAAGCTTTGTTTCTTGAATTTTAATATATTTCACTTATATATGTTCTTTCTACACGTATAGAGGCCAGATGGGACCTTTTCTTTGATGGAATTTTGTTTACTTCCTACTCCTTTAGGACTTACAAGGACCTTGTATAAGTTCTACTAGTCAAATCGCAACGTCCACATATTTGCCATGGGTGATCGGAACAATAGTAATATCTGAGCCGTTCATTTTTTGTACAGTTATCTGTCTTGAGGTCTTTGCCGAATGTGAATATTATAAAGGGAATCCATCTATAATAAACTAATACTCGTATAGGTTTTTCAAATTTTGGACCAACCTCACAGTGGACACTATTATCCTCATCGTTGTATGTTTCTCCCAAATATTAGGGTGAGTAAATTAACAGACATATGGGACATGAATACACAGTGATGTCTAGATCCGGATATACTGGTTTACTGATGAATGTGATGTTCGTGTGATTCTAATTAGATAATAAGGTAAAGGGCTGAAAGTCCCTTCTGCTCTTCGCCTGCATGTGGGTTGAAGTGTAAGATCACCCTGACCTTGTGATTTCTATCTAAATATGACTTATACGTGTTCATTCCTTTTATGCATTGTGGTGTTGTTTCTTATCTTCCCTACTCAGCTTTCTTTGATCTACAGAATGAATTCTATGACAGTATCTATAGATATAAATGTAAGGTGCTAGGTCTCTTATCGTGTTTCTGCCCACAGTGTACGCATGCTAAAGAATACACCCTCAATCACTGGTGATAGGAAAAGTACGTCTTAAAATATCTTGTTCAAATGATACCAAAAATAAAAAATAATTAATTTCTTTTTGGTATTTGTAGCCCTGACGAAGTCGATATTCTCGACGTAACACTTGTTAGCAACTAGTGCTGCTAAAGCAGCGATAACTAATATGCCCCAATATACTTGGTCTTGCTCACATTAGTTTCTAGACCCCTGTGTTTACAGAAGTACCCAAAGCCCTCACGCAGATTTTGCAATCCCTTTGGAGATTAGGAAATGAGGAGAGTATAATCAGCAAACGTGAGGGCCGTAACCTTCATGTTTGCTCATTTGGGTGTGTCATTCTCACATGGCCCCAGAAAATGTACAAGACCATTAATATATAAATTGAAGAGCATGGGGGCGAGTACACAACTCTGTTCTACTGTACTGGTTACTGGGAATGTATCTGTCAATTTTCCAGGATTACCACACCTGACCCTGACGTAATTTATATTATGCTGCCTAAACAAGACGTCTATCAGATAGATGTGGATCCCCATCCCTAAAACTATTTTCACTGTATAAATGCTTGTCTTGCTGCTTCTATAAGGAAACAATGGGCTACATAGTTAAATGTATTAAATGCTAAATTCTGTTTAGTAACATCTAGGGAAATATTTCAATGATTTATTGTAATTTATTTTTCAAAAGTCAATGTAATAGTGACATCGAATTTTGTATACCTATTGAGCAAAGGGCATTACATTTTATTTGCCATTTTTATACCTAAAGTTTGCTATCATTAAACTATTACCTGGAAGCTATATGGCTTTCCTGTGGTGAGTATTGCTCCCAGACCGTGGGCAAATGGCTTGGGTCTGGGGAGGTGCTTTTCTTTCTTGAGCAGGATGGCTGCGGAGATGTGTCAAGCCCCTACCTGAGCTTTAAAGGATATCTGCCATGTCACTGGCTGATGTTGCTCCCATTTAGACCGGCGTCCTTTTTGTCTTCTAGACAACTTGTCCCCAAAACCAGTGAGACTGGAGAGCTGTCCCAGTACAAGTTTTGAGTGGCCCATTATTATTATTATTATTATTATTATATTTCTTATATAGCGCCAGAATCGACCCCCGAAGGGGTATCTCCACACTTGCCTTGGGAACCCGTCCTGGTTTTTCCCTGTGAGATAGCCCCTACCGGGCATCCCCAAGGTGAAAGCCAGGCATCCCGCCGCGTGGGGGGGGCCGTTGTGGAGATTAAGCAAGCTTAATGCCCAGAGTTGCTGAGTGTGAACCCATGATTAGTTCAGGCACCGAAGCGAGAATTATTGAGTCCGTGGACATTTTGAGCTCAACACCCTGCCGCGTCGGGAATCGAACCCTGGTCCCGGGTCAGACCTCTGCTTCAGGGTCTGCCTGCTCTAACCAGTGAGCCACACTTCTCCACCATTATCATAGCCAAATATCTGGGCAGGTACAGGAGCTAGGATCAGGGGAAAAATGGTTCTGCCATTTTGTCTCAGAACCCTGTGCATGAGGGCTGAAACAGGGTGGAGGGATAATGTGGCATCCCATGATTGGCAGGAGTTCCTGGCCTCTAGATAATTCCACCCACACATATAAACTCCTGCACAAGGGAGAGATGGAGAACAAGACTGTGGACCTGTAGAATCATAAGCAGATGGAAAGAGAAGTCACCTGATGACCCTGATGGAATAAGGACTTTGCCAGCAACTGATACCCAGAACTAAATGGGTCTCTTCAGGGTCAGTGGCGCAGGCCCCCTTATGCCAGCTGAGGTTCATTTGGAGGAAACTCTGAACTCCTTGCCACTTCAAGTGCCCAGTAAGAAATCTAGGAGGCTCTGGGGCTTTCACTCCTGGTGTCCTGAGACTTCCATACCACGAATTCTCAAATTCAGATAACGTACACTTTCAGAACATTTTGAAAAGAGCAGTACAAGGTTAATTCATGGAGGTGCTGTGGGCTAGAAAGTCAGCATTAAGGATTGCACATAATAATACTTAATATTTTATTCTACAAGCAATGCTTTTTCAAGAAAATGATAAAGTAATTTACACACAACTAAATACTATTTTCAAAATTACAAATATGTACAATGTTGCACATGGAATTACAATTTAGAACTCCCTAAAAGGCACTTTCAGAACAACAGGGGTGCAAATCACGTACCCTACAAGAATGTCAGTTGGGACTTTTGGGGTAAGGGCAGCCTCTATCCTCACAAAGCTACAAAGCACATGCCCAGGAATACGCCGTTTCCATCCTTCTTTGATTCCCAGAAGGTTTGGGGGAGGCACTAAGATGGCATCATAACTTTACTACAGGGGTATTTTCAAATTAGCACAAGCTGGCACCAAAGTACGATCGTATGTCAAGGAATCCAGATATGCAAAAGCTACTTCATAATTGGATTCTGGTTTAACAAGTTATATACAAGACAGCTACTCTGAAATTGAATAGTGTGACAATCTGGAGATATCTTAAGACACAGTTTGAACAGTGAAAGCATTACTCATGTTACACTTTACCCAAAATGGGATAGGAATGACCAGTTTGGTCTTCAAATAAATCATAGTAATTTTAGTCTGGGACCCATCTGCCACAGTGTTACTTGTGTACAGATCCCAAGCAGAGTGAGACAACCCTCAACTTGTACTTGTGATTGCACACAACCTGCTCACAGTCCGTTACTCTAGTTACAAAAAAGAAAAGTCAAGTAACTGGACTCATTTCCACCATCCATGTTATGTTATAATGATTTTATAACGCACACTAATACTCAAGAGTGTCCTGGCGCAGCGTAACACGGATTCCTGATGGAATAGGGCTATTTAATATGCCTGCTTGAAAAGAAAGGTCTTCAGCTGCTTTTTAAAAAGAATGAGGCTTTGGATATTTCGCAGTGACAGGGGGAGCGAATTCCAAAGGGAGGCTGCCTTAACAGACAAAGACTGGCCCCCACCCTCATTCTGCGGAAACGTGGGATCACCATCTGTCTCATAGAGGCAGAGCGGAGTGGTCTGTTAGGTGTATAGAGAGAGAAGCCCCTCCTAAGATACAGTGGTCCAAGATCCTGTAAGGGTCTATGGGCCAAAACGAGACCCTTAAATTGCACTCTCTGAGCCACGGGCAGCAAATGCAACTCGTAAAGATGCTGTTTGACACTGGACCACCTCCCGGAGATGTTACACAGGAGTCTAGCCACGGCGTTCTGTATAGTCTGAAGCTTATTAAGTAGGTACCCCAGAATACCCACATACGGAGTATTGGTGTAATCAAGGTGGGAAAGAATCAGTGCCCGCAGAACCGTCTCCCTAGTCATCCTTGGAAGCAACGGAAAGAACCTTTGCAAAACTTTTAGGGTGCTAAAACAGACTCCAGTGAGTTTTTTGATTTGCACCCTAAAACGCAGATCTTCCTCGAACCATACCCCCAGGTTTTTAGCTAGGGCACCCACCGAGTTAGGACAGGGATAGTCCGAGGGCCATAAGGACTCCCTAAAGGCTGGTGGAAACTGGCCGAATAGAAGGATCTCTGACTTGTCCTCATTGCACTTGAGTTGTGCCTGAGCCATCCAGCTAAATACAGCAGAAAGACAGTTACAAGCAAGGTCAGTGGACAGGTCAGAGTTATACCACGTAAAAAGAAGCTGGGTATCGTCTGCATATGCAATTATTTTTTGCACCCAGTTCCTCAGCCAAAGCAATCAGAAGGGTAGGATGGATATTGAAAAGCAGACGAAGTAACATCACTGGATTTCTCATCATCCATCTGCACTGACAGTGACATCACTGGATTTCCCATCATCCATTGGCATAGGAAGGGACATCACTATATTCTCCATCATCTATCTGCACAGGAAGTAACTTCACTGGATTTCCCATCATCCATCTGCACAGGACGGGGCATCACTCCTTCCCCTACCAGGGCCTATTAAATGGTGACCACAGTGTGAACACTCAGTGGGCACGCACAGCAGGTGCTGTGCCGGCATGCATATGGTGACCCATTTTGCATCCAAGAGTGTCTAAACCACACCCATCATCTCCTGGTCCTCCCACAACTCCCTCGCTGCGACCCTTTGTCCCCTCAACCACACAAACCGCAATATACACTGCTGCCTCACCACTCTACACAACTCCAAAGGAACGTTCTCTTGCAATTTCTGCAAGTTTTCACGCACAACACTCAACACACCCGCACCAACAGAAGGCAACACCCCACTCCCTCACACAGCCCTGCAACCACGAACACTACACTCCACACTCATATGCATGTTCCTTAATACCCGCTAACTCATTAAACACGCCGCAGAGATCTGGAACCTGCCCCATGACAATGCCCTGAACCTACTTTTCCTCATGGAAACTTGACTGAACCCTGCATCAGCACCAGGCATAGCCACAGCCGTCCTTCCCAGCTACAAGATCACCTTGACAGATTTCACAAGCCAGAGGTGGAATTGCCATCACACCCAAGAACACAATCAGCTGCACCACCTCCACAGACACATCATCTATCAGCATGGAATTCCTGATTTTCAAGCTCCACATCACAGACAACTTCACCCTGAGTGGTATTCTCATCTACTAACTTCACCAACACAATCACCAACGTCCTTACACCACTCATCCTCAAGGCTACCAATTACATCCTGTTCAGATACCAGAACTTCCATCTGGAAAGACCATGCCATCCCCAAATCAAAAGCACCACTCATTAAGACCTTGAAAGCCTGGGCCTCACCTGATGACCGTATTTACACCACCTTTGATGATATCAGAGTTGATAAACCCAGATGCGTCTCCTGGACAGACAATACCTTTGTGAAGTTCAACTTGTTCACAACAACGGCTAATACAAGATAGGGAAGTGGAAGGAGCCTTGAGCAGCTGACAGAAGACTGTAATTCGAAAATAGTCATTAATGGACCCAAATCAACCACTCCATTGGAGGTTTAATTAAACACTCTAGCAGTCAAGAGGGTCCGTTCTCCTTTGGGTTGATGTGATTGATAAAGTTCAAAGCTAATGGCTGAAAGACTGGTCCAGAAAAAACAATTTGTTACAAGGGTAGACCCAAGTCCCAATCTAAGTTTATTAGACAGTAGGTTTGTTTAACAGCTGTGTTGTCGAAATCCAGATCGAAAAATGTTGTAGCAAGCAAGAATGTTTTAGTATACACAAGCAAAGCTTTCAGAACATTATTCTTCTGAATACTTTGGATTGACTATCCTTATCTCTCTCTTCCCCCTACCACTTTCCGCTCTACTCTTCTCCACTTTCCTGCTACTGACCTTTGCCCCCACCTGTCCTGGCCCTTAGTCCCCACCCTGTTTATCTGTGAATTTTCCCGCGTCATTTGAGATCTAGCTATTTTGTCTGATGCCCAATGGAGCTACCTGGTTTAGTTATAGAGGAGACATGTCTGGGTTTCCCTCCTTGGACGTCACCTACCCAGTCGGTCTTTAGACAGACTTCCTATCATCTCTCCTGTCGTCTCTTCCCGCATCCTCTCTCTATTTATTTCTCTCCATCTTATCTCTCTCAATGTATTGAGACTGCAACTATTTTGTCTGATGCCCGATGGAGCTACCTGGTTTAGCTATAGGGGAGATGGGCCGTTGATTCCCTCCTTGGTCATCACCTACCCAGTCGGTCTTTGGACAGAATTCTTTTTGCCTCTTCTTGTTGTCTCTTGCCTTATCCTCCCTTTCTCACCTTCCCTGCCCCCTCCATTACTTTTCTCTCTCCTTTCTCTCCTCTCCTATTGTATTCTCTATTTTCTGATGTAGTGTGTAATTGTTGATCTTTTTCTGTAACATTGTTGACTCTCATGTAAACCGCTCTGATACCTTCGGGTCTAGCCAGCGCTATATAAAACTCTTTAAATAAATACATGAATAAAAAAAAAACCAACAACACAGACTGATGAAACCACATTGACTAACAGCTGGACCACAAATGGAGAATGAGTCCGGACAATACAGACAAGGCCATGTCACAATTTACCCAGAGATGCTGCCATCTAATGATGCAGATCACCAAACTCGCCACTCTGGCAGACTACGTTGATACCAGCAGCAACAGAAGCAAAGACATTTTTGCTACTGTGAAGGAATTCACCTCATCAGAAGCCATCTCCAACTTGATCACAACCTTGCAGGACGTCTGTAACAATCTTTTTCAATTCTTTAGCAACAATATCACTGCCATTTACAGCAACTTCAACCTACAACTGAACCCGACATATTTCGCCAAATGCCTACAGATCTTATCCAACTCAACACTACTGACCACATGGCACATCATCACCCCAGGAGAAACCACCATGAAGTCCATTTACTATAGGGCCCAATCAGACCCCTGTCCCCACCATGCCTACTCCTGAGAACTGCAAGCCACCAGTGCCATGCTCACACCCGTTCTGAATGCCCTCCAGCTACAGACTGTTCTCTCTGTTAATATTCCCTGCCAAGGTCTTCGAGAAAAACTCTGGATAGAGGAGTCATGGTGGCTCTAATCCTCATGACAATCTCCGCAGCATTTGACACAGTCTTCTACACCATCCTCATCCAATGTCTACAGGACATTGGGGTCTAAGGACATGCTGTCTGGTGGATCTGCTCCTTCTTGACTGGAATTACCCCTTCAGGCTGGCACTGTACACCTCAGACACCCACAAGCTCATATGCGGAGTTCTACTAGACTCTTCCTGGTGCCTGACCATCTCCAACACATGCATGATCCCTCTAGCCAGCATCATTCTCTCCCACCATATCAACATCCTCTCCTATGCCTATCGGAACATTGTATGGTATGCAGCTGACATTCAATTGATGCCGGTCTTTCAACTTCTTGATGATTCAGTAACTCATGATTTCCAGGGTTGCTGTACGGTGGCCGCAGACTGGAGGTAAAACAGCTGTTTACAGCTTTATGCTTGACAAAAACTGAGACTTTTTATTTTGGGACACTATCTCCTACCGATTCTTTTTTACTTTGGCCTCCGAAACTGGGCTATGTTCCTTCTCTATCCTTAGTGAAAAGAAATCTGGGGGTTCTTTTGGATTCTACTTTATCCTTTAAACCTCAAGTAAGGGCCACAGTAGTTACTTGTTTTGGCTTGTTGAAATCTTTGAAAACTTTCTTAAAATATCTTTCTTTAGCTACTCAGAATGGGCTTACTCACACCCTGATCACCTCAAGAGTAGACTATGCAAATCTCCTTTATCTGGGCAGCTCTCAAAATATGCTCACATGACACTGCTATTCGTCTCATACTAAACACTCCTAAAATACATTCCATAAATTCCTGTAATTTACAAATTAAATCCAGTATTAAGTTTAAGGCTCTCTTATTCACCCACAGAACTTTCTTTCAGAATGGTCTGCACTATATTAAAAATAGGTTCTGCAAATCAAAACCTGCTTTCTGTCCCAAATGTGTGTAAATCAAAATCTGGTGGCAGATATGTTGCCTTTATTGCTCCCACTATTTGGAAATCTCTTACATTGCATACTTGCGATATCTCTACTGAAAGTGCATTTAGAGCCCAGAAAATGGGCTTATCCCGGGAACCTTAGTGTTTCTCTTTTTACTTGTTGTATTTCAGCACCAGGATGCTTCTCATGAAGCAGCAGCTGTGTGTTATAAATATAACTTCATTAATGTACTCCTTCATTCATTCATGTTAATGACACACAACTCATTCTCTCCCTCATGGGCAAGATGGGCAGTACCTGAATCAAGTTCAATACCTGCCTGACTGAAATCGTCCACTGGATGAAGATCAACTGTCTAAAGCATAACATTAGTAAGACCACAATTGTGATCAAAAAGGTGTAGACAATGTATTGGAAGAACTACCCTACTTAGGGCCACCTTTCAGAAGATGTGCACCTTAGGAAGTCATTAGTTGGCCTGTCCTTAATGTTACAACTATGACAGAAAAAGCAGTGGCTCCACTTTTGAAACCACAATGGCTACCCTACCTCTAAATGTCAATTCTTCACTGATGTCCTGTTAGTGAGTTCCTGTTATTATCATTATCTTCTGTCGCTCTACAGGTAGTTGGCCTAGGTGTGATTGATGGGCCATCTACATCCTGATGGGCCATCCTGGGCGGGATGAGAGAGAGGAGTTGACACTCACACCTGAAAGGACTGTAACCTGTCCCAAAAAAAAGGTTTTAGTTAGTATGAGCCAGGGCAGGAAAGAAATGGACTTGGGCGCTTTAAAGGCATCTCTTTGAAGCCTTCTCCACTTCAAATGCCTAATTGGGTACAAGTACTGGACCTCTAACACCACCAACTCAGAATCCTTCTGGAACTAAGGACAGTCTACCAGGAAAAAGAACTGCTGTGACGCTGGAGGGACTGACATTCTGCTGAACTGCTTTATTGTGTTGGCCTGCTGTCTGCTGACCCCTTGCCTGGGAGTAAGAAGGACTGGACTTGCATCTCTACATCCCAGAACCTAAGTATTTCCAAGGGCTTGTTGGCCTGCCTCCTGTTTTCTGAAGTCTCAGTATTATCAAAGACTTCTCTTTTCAACCTGCAAACAGCACCTGGACTCTGTCTGCTATGAGTCCTGATCTGCCAAGTGGTGCTAATCCAGTCTTGGGTGCTTGGAAGTGAGCTTAAAAGTTCTGCCTCTGCCAGAATCCATACATCAAGATTGTTGCGTTGATCAGAACCTACACATCCGCACCATTGTGGGATCCAGATCGATGCATCACACTTAGAACCACTTTATCACCTCTGGAACCACAGCATTGGAATCAACGCAGCGCCTCTTCCTCATGGAGAAGCTGGGCACATCGCATTTGGAACTGCCGCACCTCGGAACTGGAACATCGCTCACAAACTTGACACGTCACCATGGTAATGTGAAGAAATCAGCCACATCGCCCAAATTGCATGCGATCACCAAAGCATCTTTTTGCTTGTGACCACGATCAAGATAAATTTGCTCAGCGGGCCCTGCAACCGCCTGCACTCCATTGCCGTTGGCCTGAAACCTTGATTTTGCCCCAGTCCAGTGCAACCAATTAGCTATTTTTGCAGTTAATCTTTAAAAATTCAGATCTTACTTTCTACTGATTTGATCTTTGTTGTTTTGGCCTTCTTTTAGTCATACAATTATTGTCTATTTTTCTAAACTGGTGTAGAGTCTTTGTCTGGTATTTTCACTGTGTTACTGTTTGAAGTGTTGCACAAGTACTTTACACTTTGCCTCTTAAGTCAAGCCTGTCTGCTCTGTGCCAAGCTGTCAGAGGAAGAACACAGGTTACTTTAAAGTGTGTTTCTGACTTTGATTGTGGTCTCTGTCTGGACAGGGTGCATACATCTGACAACCAGAAACCCAATTGATAACACGCATACGAGTCTAGAGGACTAGAAAACAGCCTGAGTGCTTACTCACTACTTGCAAATATTTGAATCCCACCCATCACTGTTCTTTTCCTAAATGAAACACCATGAGTCTGATGGCTAAAACAGAACCAACTACTAACTATGAAAGTGGGGAGAGGGTATGGCGTAATGGCCAGAGCTGCCGCCTTTGGAGCCGGGGAACCAGGTTCAAGTCTCGTGTCGGCTCATCATCCTGTGATTCTGGGCAAATCACTTAATCTCCCCATAAACTAATGTGTCCCTAACTGGTGCTCATGAAAAGTGCTGATGTTGATGAATAAGTGCCAGTGGTCAGCACCAGAAACCACCTGCTTGAATTATGCACTGCTATCAGAGTATATAAAAAACGTTAAGGAGTAGATCTTTGTTCATCTGTTCTATCACTGAAGGCTCATGTCGCAACACAAGACTATCAAGCAAAATCTTGCTCTTTGCCTTTATCAATATAAGTGAGATTTTTTTTAATAAAGAGAGACACTGTTATTACCAATAAGTCATACAAGTTGTAGTGATCTGCACAAAATCACACGAGTAACCCTCGGAGAGAAATGCCCACCTCCAACAAAGATTTACACAGCGAGACAATATTTTGGCTGCAGGGATCCGTAAATCGCATCAGGCATTTAATGATGTGCAACCTATATTTAAATGTCATTACATTCCTACTTGTTTATGTCACTTTCAATCAACTGAAGCCGTTTTCTACATATTCCTAAAATGCTCTTGGCTTTTAAAAATTCATAATTGACCTTTTTCAAAACTGGAATTAAAAAAGGTTATCTATAAACAGGAGATCAGAAAACGGGGAAATTTGCAAGTTAATCAAATTAAAATTCAACACATGAGTTTTAATTAGGTCTTATCAAAGATGCTCAGTCATTTTACATCTTAACACACTGAAGGCTTTCCACAGGAAAAATAGAACTAAAGCCACACAACAATATTTTACAGAGTAAAGCTTCAGAATTAGATGAAATTAATTAGATGCCACATCAGTAATCTCTCAGGCCAGGGAAAAAAAGATTCAATTTAAATCTATCTTCGCCGAAAGTTGAACAAGAACTTTCAAGCAGAACAACGAGAAAAATAAGAAATTAAATCGAGGAGTCTCCAGATGCCTTGTTTCACTCTTGCCCTGAGAGACAATGCCTTTCATCCCTCTCCTAGCAACACTTCTTTCAGGAGGCAGCTTTGCAGCTAGTTTATAGGGCTATGTCTTCGAGTGTTTTTTTCAAGGACAAGTGCTGTTTTGTTTGCTAGGGTTATGGCTGGCCTCCAAAGCCTGTGACAGCACGTCACTGGATCTCGTAGGCGGGTAAGCAACTACATGATGTCGGACTTGCCTGGAATAGTGTATTTTTTATTTGCATAGATATATGAATGTAAAAAAAGATGAACATACGGATATAACAGGTCTTCAGAAAAATAAATAAGTTGCAGTTTATTCACCGTTGATGAAATTGACCACTGGCAGCACATGGTTGTTAAGGAAGGCCAATTGGGATGCTTCTCCACTTGTCCCATCCCCCCTCTCTCTGGCCCATGTGTTACATCTCTCCTTCACTACAACTTTCTTCCCTTTCCTTTGTTCCTATGACATCATCTGACGTTGGCCAGCTCTAGCATGTGCTGTGTTTATTTTCCATCGACATTCCAAATTCTGCATGTTTTGTATTGTACTGGAATGTCATCTGTTGCCCAGTTGCATCTGGAGAGTTTCATCTAGAGCTGGTATAAAGGATGGCTTGATGTAGCTGTGCTGGAAATAAACCAACCTACCTAAAGTATATGGATTATTGAACATTATTTTATTCCAACAACGGCGACGAGGGTGGGATAAAATAATGTTCAATAATCCATATACTTTGGGTAGGTTGGTTTATTTCCAGCCTACCAAACCTTTCTAAGTGCTATGAACTCCTAAACATCCTTCCCAAACTTCCCCCCTCATTTTTAGCCAATTCACCCAAGTAACAGGTACACGTGACCACTGATTACAGTAAGAAAATTCTACTTTTTCCAGTCCAGACCCATCATCCAATCCCTACTTTAACCCTTTACGTGCTGCGAACGTCCAACGGTCGTCGCGTGCACTACCTCGCTAGTGCTGCGCACGACCGTTGGACGTCCGAATCCCGTTAGCGCGATCGAACGTCCGCACTGGGGCGGAATGTTCGACGCCCTAAACGGGTTAAACTCTCCCAAACGCGCATGGAAAGAAGAGCACAAACTTAACACTACTAATACACAAAGAAAAAGAGCACTTATGACTAATCTGCTAAATATTAAACTCTAATTTTTGTTTGGATTAGCATGCTACTCGTTGCAAAGCATTTTAGCACCTCATCAATGGTAGCAGACACTATAGGAATATAATTTACTTTTTAAAATTTCTATTAGTGATGAGTTAGTGGGGTTTATACACTGGTTGCGGTAGTTGAATGGCAGCACTTCATGAACAAGCGCACTTGTCTGAGATTAAGACAAGATAAAGCCAGAATTAAAGTCAATATTGCCATAAAAAGGAAACAAACCTTTCTAGATACACACTCACAATTTTCAAAAACATTGTAATATAAATTTGAGATTGGGCTGCAGGGCTTTCTTTCACTTTGTAAACACTGTTGTAAGTAAGAAAAATTCCAATGCAAAGCTACAATCCTTTATACATTGAAATACTCCCCCCAAAGAATAGTATTCCACTAGGAGGATAGGACATAATTTGATGGTAACAGATTACCCAATTCTTCCAAAGCATGGTCAAGACTAAATGTGTCACTTGCCCCATTAATGTTATACTATGCGGTGTGATAATACTATTAGTGCTGTAAAATTCCATTATCAGATAAGTATAAATCTTGGAAAGTGGGTTATTGGTAGGGGTAAGTATGCACCTACCGGTATGTAGAAGCCCACTAACATGATATAGCATCCAGTAAAGGTATCAGTAAATTAGCCACATGCTCAACCCTTGCTTGCTGACAATGATCAGTCAGGCCTAACTTAGGCGTTACTGTAAAGCATTTAAATCATCAACACTTCAAATAAGTAAGACACACCACACAATAAAAATTTCACACCAATTTATAAAAATAGGACATATTTTTATGAACAAATGGACACCAAAATGACAAACATCCAATACAGGGAACCAGATATATGAATTGTAAAGATTAACCACTTAATCATACTTAAAACATATAGCGCCACTCTGGGACATCTGGTTGTGCTTGACTGGGACACATTCAAAGTTTCAGGCCAACCATGATGGAGCCCTGGTCAGATACACTAAGCGGGGGGCCTCGGTCAAAATTTTACCTTCACAATTTTCTAGAGCTTTTTCTTCTGACGGCACTCAACTCTCCACATCATGCCAGATTCAGAGAGGGTTCACCGGCTTGACATTCCACTATGCCTCGGTCAAATTCTGTAAGTCTGCAGCTCCAGAGCCTTCAGTGGGACAAACCTGAACTCCAGGGTGGGTCACGGTTGTAGATAGTTGGCATGATTCTCGCAGTTGGGTCAGCCACCTTTTTGAGTTTTTTCCCAAAAGATTTCCCAACTTCAGGAGGTGCTTCCTGAAGGTATCCTTGTTAACTCAAAGTATCCAAAACACAAATTCAAAGATCTGAAATGTCTTGGATGGTCTCTTGAAGGTCTGCTCTGGACTACAATTCCCACAATGCACCTGGCCAAATCCTTAGAAGTCCACTGGACCCATTCCAGGATGGGGACCCTTGATGGAGATGATGCAGGTGGGCTCTGTTAACCTGTAGCTGCAGGGAGTCCAGTCCTTAATCCTTCTTGAAGCAAGGCACAGTGCCAAGGGCTGTTGTACAAAATTGCGCAGTAGGTACAGTCATTCAGAGTGCAGGCCTTTGGGTGTAAATTCAGATTCCAGTTGGGCTGTCCTTCTTTTACTTGTAGTTTCGGGTAGCAGATCTGAAAGGCTATGCAGCTATCAAATATTTATTCTCAGCTCCTGGGCATCAAAAGGGTGGAGTCCTTGACCAGGGGGATGCCGGGTGACACTCAGGCACATAAATATTTCCTCCAAAGTGTGGCATCTTCTTTTCCCAGAAAGCAAATTCCTACAAAATCCATCATGATCTAAGCAGAGCATTATGAGCTAGCTAAACCAACTCACAGTGTGGGTCATTTCCATAAGCTCCCCCTCCTCACATCTGCAAATTCCTCCCCTAAGCCTACCATCTGGCAGGAAGAGGCTGTGAGCCTGACTGGCTTCCAGCCTGTCCTTCTTTGAAGTTCATGAATTATGGCCCATCCCCAGCTTTGGCATTCCTTTGCAGTTGCAGAACCCCCTTCATCAGATAACCTCTGCTCAGCCAAGGCGCTTATCATCTAATCAAGGCAGCCTTGTTAAACCTTTTAGAACTGACCAATCAGGGAAGACTTCAGGAAGGCTGGATTGTGGCTTATAGAAAAGAAAGTCTTATAACTTCTTTTCAGTACAAGTTATGATAGATTCAACAATAGATATCTGTTGGATTTATCAATATCATTCTGTTAAGTCTTTGAATGATATTTTTAATCCATTCCTGCAATAAATATGTGCCTATAAAATACTGCATGAATGTGTAAACTGGTCATTTTTAATGAACACACAGCGTTTTTTTGGGTTCAGGGACCACTTTCTGAAGATCATGCCTGCCAATTATCATAGACCCAGTTCCTGGGTATTGATTAATGTTATGGCCTCTGATTTCTTTGACTTAATGAGAGGGACAAGACAGGGATGATCCCTTTCCTGCATGCTTTTTGTTCTCTGTATAGAACCCCTGGTGAAGTGGATAAGAGCAACAGTGAGATCAAAGGAGTCCAGTTTGGACAAGAGGAACACAAAATATAATTATTTGCGGACAATGCTCTTTTGCCCGTAGCCTCGCTGCATACTTCCCTACCGGCCTTACAATTAGAGCTTCACGACTTTGAGCTGGGGGCTGGCTTTAATGTTAATCTCTTGAACTATTTTCTTCTTCAATTGTCAACCCCCCTGAATGAGCTGGAAGAGATAATGGCAACCTCACCATTTTAATGGGCTAAAAAGGAAATAACATGTATCAGGATTAAACTAGACTGACAGATTTATAGTGCGACAGCCTAAATTAGATTTTAAAAGATGGGCAGCCCTCTACCTCACCTGGCCGGGCCGTACATAAACGTGATTAAGATGCCACTGCTGCCTCGGGTATTGCACCTGTTTCAAGGTCTTCCTATCAAAGTAAACAAGGGATTTTTCTTTGAGATTCGTACATTGATTAACGAAGTTCATTTGACAAGACCACAGAGCTAACTTCTTATTTTATTATAGAGCGGCCCGGCTCAGGGTTATATCCAAATGGTCTCCAATGGCCTCGGATAAGCACTGGCTCCATATGGACAGAGCGATGGTGGACCAGACAACATTGGTTCTTCTGTGGAAACCCCAACAAGATCGACAAAGAAATGCTTGTTTGAGCACTCCTACAGCCACTACACTTAAATCTCACAAACTAACAACGTTCCCAACCTCCATATACTCCCCTCCACCACAATGTTGTTTTCCCTCCAGCTCTCTCCATTGGCCCGTTTGAAAGATGGCAAGATGGTGGTTGCCTAACAATTTAGGACCTGTTTCGTAGGGACGATTTGCCAGCTTTTGTAAATTGTTTTCACAAGTTCCATCTAGCATTATCTGAGAGATTTCATTATATTGAATTGAAACATTGGGTCTTGCAGCCTCAGGGACCTTTTCCTTGTTGAGAAAATTGAGAAAATTGTGCAAAGCGGTGGTGGGACCTCCAGGGGCATAACCTTTCTTTAATCTCTATTACACTCCACTAGACCCCTGCTTGCCACCCAACACATTTCCTTTTGGGAATCCATACTGGACATCACCATACAAGGGAAACAATGAGCGACACTTTACTACAACATTGCTACGTTTAATTGCTCTATTAAACTGAGGGAGGCACATTGCAAGATTTTGTACTATTGGTATGTCTACCCCGAGAAGTTCCATACAATATTCCCAAATGCCACGGAATTATGCTGGAGAGGCTGTGGAATGCTGGGAAATATTCACCATATCTGGTGGGACTGACCCTTCATTCAACCTTTTTGGAAGGACATTTTGTCACAGATAAGGGAGATCTTTGGCTACCCATCTCTGAGAGTCCTTAATATGTTCTGTTGGGCCCTGCTTTGAAATGTCAGACAAATGTCAGACAAAGGGTGATCGCTCGATCTTGTTGCTTTGTCTAGGGACAGAAAAAATTGCCCTGGCTGCAGCCTGGACGAAGTCAGATGCCCCAACCCTCTCTCGATGGCACTCTAGGCTGTACCAGGATCTAGCTCTGGAACCTATGACAGATATATTAGCAGATACGCGGAAGAGATTTGACTATATATGGGTCTCCCAATATTTTATTGCCAGCCCCAAATAAGGGCTATTCACCTTTTTCAGACTTAGCCAGACCCCGATCGCCTGTCCACCAACGTGAATAAACAAGGTACTTCTTATGTGTGTCCCTCCCTACAAGGGCTCTCTTGTGCTCTCCAAACCCTCCCACTTACATGAATAAGGACATTTTTCATCTGCAATTGTTAACTCCGGTCGTGCAGGATATGTTATTATGGTTTTATCCACGTGGATATTTTCTTTTAATACGAGTACCTTACATTATATGATTAGAAATATGACTAATTGTATTGATCTCTAACTGCTTTGTTTATATTCACACCAATCTATGTCATGTTTTCGGGTTTTGAAATGCTGGAACTGTCTAAAGCATGCTGATTCAATTGGCCTGATGAATAGACTGTTGTTTTACAAAGCCCTGGTACCCCTTGAAAAAAATTCACACTTTTACATGAAATATTGCAATGTTAGCCTATGGGCCTGGTGTCTACAATGGGGAAAAAATAACATGGGCAGAGTTCCCTTACTAGGGTTTATTAAACATCTTTTATAAGGGCCCTACTTATAGTTACAATCCTTCCCCCACCCCTAGAACACCTAGGGTAGACCATGGAGGTATCTAAACTCTAAGCTAATGTATATTATCACTTCTAAAGTGCCCTTAGCACCAAAGTAGAGTTTGCAGTAAATTTACTTTGAAAGGTAATGCTGCAGAGACTGGCTACTTTTAAAATGACCTTAGGCACTGAGCAGTGCATGCTTGCAAGTGCATAAAAGGCTTCTGGCCTCTTAACTTCCATGCCCTTTTATATACTAGGGTCCTATAGGTAGTTTCAATCCCCCTGCCCTAATATCTACTACAATCTTATAGGATAGGTCATGTCAATTGTAAGAATTTTCTTTTAAAAGCAGTCTGCAAGGCAAGGCTGTATTTAAAACGACAGACAGCCACTCAGCAGTGCACACATGCAAAGTGCATATAATCTGCTGGGCTTCTACACCTAATTACCCAAATATCGGCTTATAGGCGGATTAATCCCCCTTGCCCTTTTACCTACTAGAGACTTATAGGGTCTGCCAGGCCCATTGTAAGTGTACCCTCATATATAGCGTACTAGATACATGTGTTGTGTTTTAAACAAAGCATTGGCTGGGCCTGCCAGCAGAGCCAGGGCACTGTCATAGTCAGTTACCACCAGTATCAGTCAGCATAAAAATGGGGTTAAAGAGGGCTAACGGATGACTTTCTGACAGGTATATTTATGCACAGTTATCTGTCATTCCTTTTGCAACTAATAAAGTGTATACTGTCACATGGACCCTATAATGGTCAAATTGCCAAAATATGACTGATCCTAATGTGTTTGGCTTGGGTAAATACTTTCACTATGTGAAAAGCGATTGCTGCTAAAGGTAAATGTTGTTAATCCTGCAACACAGTGCATAAGAACAATATCAATCCACTCTGAACAATTGGACTTAGAATACATTTATGCCTAGCACATTAAGTGGCCACTGGGAATGGGCCTGCCAATCAAAAGGCCCCCTTTGCTTGCTGTTTTTAATGCTACAGGTCTGCAAAGTTAGACTTTTGGGGCCGTACTAGATCCCAACGTCCATCCTGTGGGCAATAGACAATAGGAAGCGCCGTGAGAGCATGAGCAGAAATTCAACTGAATGTTTGGCTGAAAAACTGTCTCCATCCTCCCACAACACGCCCTGTTCCTCTTGTCCAACAGTTTCTGGCCCACAGATGGTTCTCCAGGATTTCCCACTTGTTTTCAGTGTGAGGGTAGCTCAATTAGTGAGAGAAAAGTAGAAGAAATTAAAGGAACGGGTTCTATTATTCTAGCTGATTCAGCTTCCTTTCAACAAATGCGACAGCAGGAGCCTGGATATACATCTCTGTACCAGAAGCTGCTAGACAAGAGGCAGAGAGACTGTAAATTAAATGTGTTTTTCACTATTGCAAGGCCTACCTCTCCCATAAGACAACATTGGAGTTGCCTTATTACAATTAATAAGCTGCAACTTCCAAATGGGAACAAGTAAACAGTTTATGTTTGGAATCTTTGAAATGGTAATGCAAAATCCTCTAATATGGTGAAGTCGAATTTGTGGTTACAATTTATAAAATTCCACTTTGATATTTTCCTATTTTGGCCATTTGGTGCCTGCAGCATGCCCATGGGTTCACATGACTGGGTGTAGTTGGCAGTTGGCCATTTTGCATTCCTCCCAGACAGCCACACACAACAGATTGCTCAGATGAGCCTGGATGGGCCATCACTGGTAGGATTGGAGGGCAGAGCAAGGACAGCCCTACTTGCACCTGAAAAGTCTGAATCCTGCCTTTACACAAAGGATTGCATACGCCCGGTAGTAATCAATCAATCAGCGAGTTGATTTGTAGAGCACTTATTGTCACCCCTGAGGATATCCAGGTGCTGGCAGGGTCCAGTTGATACGTCAAATAGCCAGGTCTTCAGGGACTTTCAGAACACTGGAAGAGATAGGAAAGTCCAGAGATGGAAAGGCAGCTTTACTGCTAGGTAGGAAAAGGGGTGACCTCTACATCTGCTACATCAGATGCCGAGGTTAGTGTTATAGAAAAGGAAGCAGAGAAGAGGTGTCTGGTGGCCTAATGGAAGCTCAGGTGGTGGTTCAAGTAGGCAGGTCTGCAGTTGTTGGGGGGCCGTGTGTGTGTGGGTCAGGAGTTCTAACTGGGATCTCTTAAGGGACAGGTAGCCAGTGTAGTTCCCTGAGGTAGGGGGTAATGTGGGTTTATCTCCGGAGATCCTGGATGAGTCAGGCTGCCCCATTCTGTGTGATTTCCAGTTGTCGGAAGAGGTGAGATGCAATCCCTGTGTAGGGAGTGTTACCGTAGTTCAGTCGGCTGGAGATGAGGGCTTGGGTGGTGGTGCGTCTTGAGCTTTGGGGTAGCCATTTGAATATCTTACGAAGAATGAAGAAACAGGATGAGGAGACGGAGTTGACCTGAGTCATCATGGTTGGCTTGTTTTCCAGTTTGATGTCTAGGTTTGTAGTGTAGTCAGTGGGGGTAGGAGTAGGTCTGAGTTCTGAGGGCCACCACAATGTATCTCATGAGGAGCTTTCTCCAAAGATCAGTACCTCTGTCTTGTCCATGTGGAGCTTGAGGCAGTTGTCCTTCATCCAGTTGGCGACGTCTGTCATGCAGTTGTGAAAGTTTATCTTGGTGTTGGAGGTGTCTTCAGAGAGGGAGAGGATGAGTTGTGTGTCGTCAGCGTAGAATATGATGTTGAGTCCATGAGTTTTGAGAATGCTGGCCAGAGGTGTCAAGTTATGAGGAGGGTGGGGCTGAGCGAGAATCCTTGGGGTACACCACAGATGATTTCCTTGGGTTCAGAGGTGAAGGGGGAAAGTGGACTTTTTGTGTTCTTCTGGTGAGGAAAGAGGCAGTCTATCTGAGAGTGGCTCCATGGATGTCTTTTTTGTGCATCCTTGTGATGAGTGTGAGATATTTAACCTGGATCTAGAACAGGAGAGGTAGGAAGCCTGTGTACTTCAAAAGAAATCCTCTAAAAGCTTCTCCCACTTCAAAGGAGGCACCAGGCATAAATATTGGACCACTGATACTAATTCTTCAGTACACTTCAGGACCTGTGGAAGGCACTGCCAAGAAGATGAACTGTTGTGCTGCTGAAAGGACTGCCTCTCTGCTAGACCGCTGCCCTGAAGGCCTGCTGCATGTTGTGCTAACCTGCTGACTGCTGCCTTCTTGCCTTGGTGAAAAGGACTGGACCTGCAACCTGTGCCAAGTTAAGCCTTCAAAGGCTCCAACCCCAACAGTTAGGCCCTCAACATCTCCCCATCTTGACAGTCCTCTTCAACGAACTAACTGATGGCTCAGCAGCATCCTGTAGCATGTCTGAGGCCTCCATTGTTTGATCATCAAACTAGGCAAAGATTCCATGCTCTGCTCTTCATACTGCCCCATCTCTCTACTCAACCTCGATCCCAGATTTCTTGCTAAAGTCCCAGCCAACCATCTAGATAATCTCGTTCCCATCTTGGTCAACCCTAACCAGGGTGGCTTTATTCTTCACTGCATCACTGGTAATAAGACAGAGCAGGTCGTGCATCTCATTGACATCACCAGGATAAAAGGCAGGGCAGCGGTTCTCCTCTCCCTTAGTGCCGGAAAGACATTTGTCAGGGTGGACTGGGAAATGCTCTTTGATGTTTTTCAGAAACATGGCATTGTACCTTGCTTCTGTGAATGGATAACTGTGCTCTATGCATCACCCACAGCAAGGATCTTAGCTAACGACCAAGCCTCAACACCCCTGCCAATCTCCTGTGGCACCTGAGAGGGCTGTATTTGGAATTTGGAATTTGGAATTTGGAGTGGTATTTGTAAAGCGCAGGCGGTCGCTCCGGAAGGAGCATCATGGCGCTATGGGTCCTGATTCTAGTCACAGAGTGGAGTGGGGGAGGCTAGATGGCAGCTTTGGACCAGTCGTCGGGGAGCTTGAAGATCCAGGTTTTGAGAAGCTTCCGGAATGGTTTCTCGGCTGTTTGAAGCCTGAGATGCCTTGGCATACTATTCCAGGCTTTAATGGCTAAGTTGCTTAGAGTTTTGCCGCCTTTGGATTTCAGGTTGAATTTAGACAGGGTCATGAGGTTATCTTGTGAAGATCTTAGGGAGCGGCACGGAGTATAATGGGGGAAGCGTTTAGTTAGGTAGGAAGGACCGGATTTGTTGAAGGCTCGGAAGGCTACAATGAGAATTTTGAAGAGAATTCTCTTGTGCAGGGGGAGCCAGTGTAGGGTCTTGAGGGCTGCGGAGATGGAAGATTTTCGTGGAAGTTTTAGGACAAGCCGGGCGGCAGTGTGCAAGACACTTTGTAGTTTGGCGAGGGTGGACTTTTTGGTCCCTGCCATGAGTCCGTTGCAGTAGTCCACACGGGACAGAATGAGGGCTACCGCTACCGTTTTTCTCGAGTCAAGCGGGAGGAAGTCAAAGAATTTCCTTAATGACTTGATTATGCCGAAGCATTTACCTGCCGTATTCGAAGCGTGGAGATCGAAGGAGAGCTCGGAGTCGAAGAGGACCCCGAGGTTCCTGGCTGATGAAACGGTTTGGGGTGGGGCAACAGAGTTGTCCGGCCACCACAAGGCAGGGCAGAAGGAAGCATTTTTACCGATGGGAAGAATCTCGGTTTTGTTCGAGTTGCAGCGCAGATGATTGGTGTCCTGTCCCCTGCCCCCCTCCTCTTTGACCTCTTCCTGGATCCCCTTCTTCAGAAAACCAGGGGCCACCCACAGATACACAGTATCTCCTTCTGCCGAGACACATTCAAAATATCTACCTTAGCCGAAGACCTCTTAAAAATAATACATGATAATAAATGACTTATAGAGTGCCTGGTTACTCTGGACGGAGTGCCCCCACGCTAAGCGAACAGTGGCCATCCTCAAAAGTGGCCAGCTAGCCCCTAAGGTTGCCTAAAGTACCATGTCTCAAGTGTCATACGGAAACTTAATTCAGAACCTTTCTGTCTCAGATCAAAAGGCAAAGAATTCCATACTTTAGGGGCCCTGGGTGTCGAGCTGGGAGTAGCAATAAGCGAGGCTCCAGCGGATCTGCGATTTCTGCTTGGTAGATACAATGTTGGCAAGAAGTGTCAGTATTGTGGTCCCTTCCCATTCAGGATTTTATGACAATGACACAAAGTCTTGAAAGGAACTCTCCTCCTCACAGAAAGTTAGTGTAAGTTGGCAAGTTGGCAAGATCAGACTCAATGGGTGCCTGTCTCAGGATGTTAAAGCAGCTGCCGTGCAGCAGCATTATGCACTCCCTGAAGTTTAGCCAGTCTGCTTTGCGAGACACCAAAATACAGCACAATACAGTAGTCCAGCCTTGAGATGACTAGTACCTGAACCACTGATTTCCTAGTCTCCACCAGGAGAAAGCCTAAGATTTTACTCAGATTTTTCAAAATTCCGAAGCACTTTCCCGTCAGACAGGATATCTGGCTGTCAAAAGATAGATTGGCAAGAAACCATATGCTGAGGTGCTTCACTTTGTGCTTAGGTGTCAACACAGGCCCTAAACCATCTGGCTACCATGCTGAAGGCCAGATCAAAGATTGTTTGCCTACTAGCAGGACCTCAGTTTTACCAGCATTTAGCTTGAGTCAACACTGAGACATCAACTCCTCCAGGTCCACCGACCGGATCTCAGGCAGGTTACAGAGGCTCCTCAATCCTGGGATAGGGTAAAGGAGCTGCATGGCATTGATGTTTGACACAATGTTAAAGCTATGTCACTTGATGACATCTGCAACGGGTGCATATCAAGACTAAACAAAGTGGGGTTTAAAGCCGAGCCTTTTGGCACCCTCTGTTGCAGAGGCACATCGTACAAGTCAGAGGCCACCGAAGTCATCTGCGGCGTCCCTCAAGGATCCTCGCTGAGCCCTACCCTCTTCAACGTCTACATGAGCCCCCTCGCGGCCATCGCACGCCAACACAACCTCAACATAATCTCCTACGCCGACGACACCCAGCTGATCTTCTCCCTGACCAACGACCCCGCCGCCGCCAGAGCCAACCTGCACGAAGGGATGAAAGAGGTAGCCGAGTGGATGACGACGAGCCGCCTGAAGCTGAACTCAGACAAGACGGAGGTCCTCATCCTGGGCTCCTCGCCCTCCGCCTGGGACGACTCCTGGTGGCCCCCCGCCCTGGGCACCGCACCCAAACCGACGAACCACGCACGCAACCTGGGCTTCATCCTGGACTCCTCCCTCTCCATGACCAGGCAAGTCAACGCCGTCTCCTCGTCGTGCTTCAACATCCTGCGCATGCTTCAGAAGATCTTCTGGTGGATCCCCACGGAGACCAGGAAGACCGTCACCCAGGCCCTCGTCACCAGCCGACTGGACTACGGCAACGCACTCTACGCCGGAACCACCGCCAAGCTCCAGAAGAGACTCCAGCGGATCCAGAACGCCTCAGCCAGACTCATCCTCGACATCCCACGGAACAGCCACATCTCCGGACACCTGAGAGACCTGCACTGGCTCCCCGTCAACAAAAGAATCACCTTCCGGCTCCTCACCCACGCACACAAAGCCCTACACGATCAAGGCCCGAGCTACCTCAACAACCGAATCAACTTCTACGCTCCCAAACGCCACCTCCGATCTGCCAGCCACGCCCTCGCCGCCGTTCCACGCATCCGCAGAGCCACAACAGGAGGAAGGTCCTTCTCCTACCTGGCTGCCAAGACCTGGAACTCCCTCCCGGCCGACCTGCGCCTGACCCAAGACCACCTCTCCTTCAGGAAGAAGCTCAAGACCTGGCTGTTCGAGCAGTAACGGCACCCCCCCCCCCTAAGCGCCTTGAGACCCTACGGGTAGGTAGTGCGCTCTATAAATGTCTTTGATTGATTGATTGATCCTCTGAAAAAAACGCTTGCTGGGCCACCTGAAAGGCGTGCTTCTGAAGAACGGAGGCTATCAAGCGCAAGGCCATCTTCCCGACTTCTTTATTCCACAGCCATTCCAACAGAATGCTGAGGGATACAGTATCAAAAGCTGCACTCAGATTCAACATGATTAGTGCAGCTGTTTTGCCCCGTCTGCTATTTGTTTCAGGGATTTGGATGATAACAGCAGTACCGTCTCCGTGCTGAACTGTGGGTGAAAGCCTGATTGAGTCTTATGTAAGAGATCCTGTGCTTCGATAAAATTGATCAACCGTGTTTTAAACCAGATTTCAAGGCATGGAGCATTTGTAATCTCCTTTGGAAAAGAATCGTACCTGCTCAGGACCTTATCACGAAAGAAATGGGTATTTACATTGCACCACTCCTCAGTAGGAGAAATGGTTGAAACAACCTGATTTAAAGAACATAATGATTTACCATCATAAATAGCTCCTGCAAGGAGTTCTGAGCTTGTCCAATTTTATTGGCATACAGGAGGTTACATGTACTTCTAATCTGCTTAATCTGACGACCTCTCAAAAACTTTGATGACCCTCTGCTTTAACAAGTCAAAACTGCAATAGGACAGTTTGACTTCACCATCCTCAAGTAGTTTTGTGGTGTATATCTATGAAATAATACCAGATTTGGAGATCTAGGGACACCCTGAGGTTCTTTGAAGACCTCCAGGATGATTACTATATCCCAGAGACTGAATGCTTACACTTCCTGCAAATTCTCCATTGGATCGTGCAATCCTCAATTCAGTCATGCGCCACCAGGGCCTTGACACCATTCAAAAACTTCCTATAGCACCTCTATACAAGACGACATTTGGTCTTGCAAATATACTCTATCTTCGACACATCACTTCCCACAAATAAAAAGTCCTTCCATGAGCAATAGGAAAAAGAGCTGAATGTTTGCCTTTACCCTAAACAGTGGGATGAAATCTGTACCCACAACACCAGCTTCAACCCGCCATGCCAAGGGCAGAGATCTTACACAAACTATTGTGTTGCTGTCACCTAATGCCAGCCCCTACACATTGACGCTGTAGACCCTGCATGTTACCTGTTGACGTAGGTGTGGAGAATGATACATCCTCATCATTTGGTTGTGGCCCCAACTGGTGGACATCTAGGACCAAATATTTCCCCCCCTCAACGACGATTACAGGGGTCTGACATTCCCTCTAACCCTCTAACCCTGCGAGCCCTGAGCCTGGCAGACCACTCTGTCATCCCAAGCTTTGGTGTCTATGGGCCTCCAGAGGACTGAAGACACAAGCACTGTTATCCTGACTACAGCTGACTCTGTGTGAGGTGGGGGAGGTTGTTTAGGGGATAGAGTCTAAAGTTGGCTGTGGCCACCACCTTGTTTTGTCAGTTCTCCTGTTCTCAAAACCAGCAATTAAACTTTTTGAAAATATAAGAAAAAATTAACACCTTATTGAAGCAAGCATTAACAAGAGGAAATATTTTGCTTTCTCAAAAAATCCACATTGCACATGTGCTCAATTGGAAACACACGTCCAATGTTTGGGATCTTTCTGAAATGTTTATAGGCAAAGGAATTTTAGTATGAAGCATGATTCCAGCACAAACCCTATGCTAGACAGCTCATTTCTGAACCATTGTGCAAGGCTTTGCGTCACTCAAGCTAGCCTATTTAGAGTGCAAGCACAGGTGATGATAGCAGCAGGCCCAACTTAATAAGTATGGGTCTATGCTGTGTTTACCCCTGGCACATCACAGAACAGCAATTTACCACAATTTTGATTGCTGTTCTGCATTGCATGACAAATTAGTAAATCTGCCCCTTCAAGGTAGTGCAAGAGCAGCAGACATCGCAGCTGGGAAACAAAATGTGATTGTTGCTGGTCTGTGTTTCTGAGCTCTGATGTCTGGAGCTCATCCCTTAACAAGTTATGTAGTTAGGGACAGATTTATCATAGTGTTGGGTTACCCTTGCGTCACACTTTTGCTGGGTGTAACTTCCTCATCTTGTCTTTCTGCATGAACTCTCCTTTTCTTCTTCCTTTTCATATTAAATACGAGCTTACCCGTTGCGCGTTGCTGCGATCTCAGAAGAAAGGTAATTTAAGGAAACTTGTTATGATAACATTCAATTTACATTGTGTAATTTTTATTGAAACATTCATTTTAATATGGAAAACATTTTAAAGTGTTGTATTAATTCTGTTAATTTATTCGAGTGCTTGTAGATACACAGTATTTTTTGTTTTTCCGTCTGGTGCGTACACGAATAAATCAGAAGGTTTTCCGATGCGTGAGCTGGCCACATACAGTTGTCCATGTGAGAAGCACGGATTCTCCAAATCTAGTCCACACACTTGCAGCGATTGTCCTTGTGCTTTGTTGATGGTCATTGCCAAAGTGAGTCGCACCGGAAACTGGAAACGTTCAGCATTGGAAAGATTATGAGGGCCCTTGGGCGACGGGGGGACGATATTTAAAACATTTTTCCTTTTTTTTTTTGTCAGAAACCTTCACCGGAGTGTACTCAACAACTTCCCAAAGTTTCATGCCGATTGGATGAATGGTGTATTAATGCATAAAGGACAAACAGACAGACATACATTCGTTTTTATATATATAGAAGATTACCTTATGTTAAAGCACTACAAATAGGCAGCTGCCTCCTCTCTACCCCACTGCTCGAACACACACATTCACCTGTTTGCTCGTCCATCATCCACTGGCCTGTCCCCAAACTTCTCAACATGGCGGCATCACGGGGCTTGCACTTTCCCATATGTAGAGAGATCATGTCGTTTAATTTTAGTGCAAGGCAACTGCTTGTTTGGAACCAAATTAGACAGTTCATTGAATCATGGCAGACCAGGGGGTCGTTGACTTGTAACCTAGCTGTCACCGTGAAGAATACACATCAGATTGGCATGCAATTTAAAGGTCAGAGGCGCTGTAGAATAAGACCGTATTACCTTCACTCGTGCTGCCTGAGACTTAATTAAACCCGCTAAAGAGGCTGTGTGCTCAGCAGCAAGCAGACCGTCTCAGATGTGCGCCCTCACCAAGCATCCCCAGTGACAAGGCTCTGGAACATCACGGCGTGTGTTTGTACCAGTTTCTGTTGTGCCCCTTCGCACAATGCTTCTGTTTTTTCATGGCTGGACAGGCATGAAAGAGGCTTTAACAGAGGCATGGAGACTAATTATCACAGCAGAGTCAAGTGGAAAACTTTCCGAAACACGCGAGTTGACTCAAGCACTTATTCCCTCTCTGGCTGGTCTCAGGACTCTAGAAAAATATAATTAGTTTTTCCGTGATCAAAACAAAAACTGCTCGCATTTGATGAATGTGGATGGAAGTCAGTGGACCCAGCGTGCTCATTAAATTCTCAATCCAGAGATTAAGGCAGAGAACTGGTCAGATGAATAATTCTCACAGAAAACTTTGTAAAAGCAGAACAATATATTATTTGGCTGACAGCAGCATTTCTTTGTTTCTCCTTTAAAACAATAACCTCGAGGCTTCACACAGGGAAACAATTGTGTCGCTGCCTCTCAACTCAACGAATTAATTAACATCAATAAAATCAAGGTGACGTCTGGAGATTGTTCAATTATGAAACAGTTTCAATCACATTTCAAAGCATGTGTGCGACAATAGGAAGCGCTGGCATTGACTGTAATCAGAAGTGTTACACCTTCTTTAGTATCAACGACAATGTATCTGAGAAACTCAAATTCCTTTGAAAATCTCTTCTGACAGAAGCATATTTCACAACAATTAATCAGAGAGTTTCAATGTGTTGTGCTTACAGAGGATTAGGACATTTTCAGAAACTTCAATGCAAGGAAGATTCACATAAAAGGCATATTTTGATGGAAGGAAAGAGTTAAAAAAATGAGGAATTTATTCAGCTTATATTCAGGCTTTTTAAAGATTTTAAATGATGTTTCCTGCGGCAAACTGCAAGCACAGTAAGTCAGGTAATTGTAAAACATGACTTGCTGATGTGCTTGCTTATTTTTGTCCGGAAATACTTTAGTGGCAGAGACAATCGTTCATACTTTTCACTGCACCACTTACAGCTTTAGACGAATTGTTGTAATCAATGTTTGGCCAAAACAGAATAAAGCACTAAGGTTTCAAAGTTATGAGAATGATGAAGACAACAACTGCTCTGCCTTTAGGTGCTTAGAGACCTGAGTTTGCATAGCCCCTACCACAGGGCGGGACTGGCCGTAACGGGCATCTGGTGTTTTCCCCAGGAGGCTGCAAGCGCGGAGGCCGAATTTGCAGCTCTGGGGGCTTTCTTTGTTATGGGGTTCCGGTTTTGCAGTGGTGCCGCCATATTGGCCCTCAGTAACAAAAGCAGCAGGGGCGCTAGTCCGTTAAAATTGTCATGGCTGCCTTGGGTTCCCAGTCCAGCATAATACAGGCCCCCCCAGCCACCTCAGTGTGGGGGGGGGGGCCGAACTGCAGGGGGCCCCCTCAGCACAGACCTTAGGCTTGAGAGCTCCGAATTAAATCCAGAGTGGATCCCCTTTTTGTAGCTTGCAGAGGGGCCCCCTCAACTTTCGTTACGCCACTGTGCCTACTCATGTTCAATCATGGCCACTTCAGAGCCCCTGCGGTTGACATTTCATACTCAAATTTCAGGGATATTATTTGGATCTCTAATACTCCTCTTGTTGGTGGTGTTGCCTCATAGGCGGTTGTTACGAGTGGAGCGTTGTTTCGTGTGATAGTTATCGCACGCCGGTAAAAACCAGCTGCAACATGTTTGGATTATGTCAAAAGCAGGAGGCAGGAGGTTACACCCAGCAAAACTGATTTGAAGATATGCTGAATAAGATACAAGACACGAGAAGCAAGACCTAAAAATAAGGAGAGGTGAAAGTTCTGAAAAAAGGAGTGTACATGTTGGACCTGGCCTTTTTATGCAGGGTCACCTCTAGCTTTTTGCCTTCAGTTGCTGAACCTGTTTTTTCTGCATGCGCTCTCTCCGTAAAACATGGTAACATTGGCCTACATACGATTTGTATACTTAATTTACTTGTAAGTCCTGTATTGCAGTGTTGTGATTGGCTTAGGGGAAGTAGCCTGCCTGCTTACTGTTCCGGCCCTGAGTCAATGTGGGAGAGAGCCGGAGAGCGGCGAGGAGGTATGATTTTTTTTCACTTCCACCCCCCCCCCAATACCACCCCATCAACCCTGGTTTGTGGCAGCCGCTACTGCCTGGAAGTGAAAAACATCTATAGTTGTTTTCTATTGTTGTAAGGCATATCTCTCCCATTGACAAACACTGGTTGCCTTATTACATTTATTAAGCATTAAGTTTGGATTGGGAGCAGAGAGAGATATGCTATTTACACTCAAATGAATTGTAATTTTAAATAATCTTTAATGAAAAAAGTCAGATTTTGATTCAAACTTATGAAAATGCCACTTTTAGAAGCTGGCATTTTCCTGTCCTAACCGTACGTGCCTTCTGCCAGTATCCTAGGGAACATGACTGCGAGTGGCTCTGCTGTTGGATGTTTGTGTATTGCTTCAAGACAGTAACGCGAAGGGAGCTTAGATGTGTAAAGATGGGCCATCATAGCACGATGACTATGAGGAGCTGTATCCAGCGTCTCTTACACTTCAAAAGGCTTTGCCTCCTATACCCACAAAGCATTATTACACAAGCCGTGCCCTGTCTTTTATCACCTCAGACAGTTGGAGCATTGGCAGAAGAAGGGGATGAACTTTCCAGTACCAGATGTGGGGGTATAACAGGGAGTCCCTTCATACGAAGGCTGGTTCCAGCTATAAATATGGGACCTCTTGGGCCACTCTTTAGAACACTCCTGGACCTGGGGACATTACAGATGAACTTCCCTGCTGCCACAGGCCTTCCCTGATGCTGAGGTCTGCCTTGACATCTGAGAAGCAAGTCTGGACCAGCTTAGCTTCAGCCCAGGCTAATCCTGAGTGACTCCAAGGGTCAGCTCGCTGACCTGTGTGAGCTAAAGTAACATAAGAAGCTCCAGAGGCCTCCGTGTAACTGCCCAGCTGACCTGCGGCACTGGACCTGCCTGGGCCTGTCTGAACCAGGAAACATCGGTTACATTGCGGTGTTCATACCGCAATACCTTTACAATGCGGGCTTTACAACGTAAGTCATTACAATGACTTGCGCTGGATGGTGCTCTAATCTAAGGAATAGTATGATTTACTATTCCAACACCTTCGCTACTGCAACGTAGGTTGGAGTTGGAATAGTAAATCATACTATTTCTAAGTGCAGGCTCCTCCAGATCAAGTCTTTGTAATGACTTGCATTGTAATGCCTGCGTTGTAAAGGTATTGCGGTGTGCACACTGCGATGTGTATTCGTCTGAGCCCAGCTGGCTTCTGCTGGAGTGAGATTCTGGTCCCAAAGAGGTGCCCTTCAGGCCACCCCAGGTAGTGGACCCTTGGCTGGAATCAGTTTGAGCTTCTCCCAAGGCAAAAAGAGGAAACCCTAAAGTTTGGGGTGTTAGCAACCACTAACAGGCCCATTCGCTGCAATTCTCCGCCGCCCATGATGAATGGCAACACAAAGCTCTGGAGATACCTGCTCTTTGCGGAAAAGCAACCACCAGTGACAACCAGCAATGTAAGATCTGCATTCTACACTACAGCGATGACAGCCCGCAACACCTGGCCTGATCTTCGCGCTACAGTGACGGCCACCTGTGTCACTCTCCCTGCTGCTTGTAGCTCCACAACCGCAAACGGAATTCTTCACGCCTGCTTTGAGAAGGTAATATTTTCAGCAGCAATAATGTGGTCCCTTTATCCAATCCAAGCTCCTTTGTGGTCAGCCTGTACTTGTGCTTTCCCTGATCTAGTACGACCAAATGATTGTGAGTGGCGCATTGTGGTTTTAGGTGTTATTTTCACTAGAAACCTGAAAAATGAATATCTCTGGTTCCGCTGACTGGATTTTTGTCATTACGGTATCATTTTTTTACACTAATGTAGTCTCTGTTTATAAATTGGTTTAGGATTTTTCTTGTAGTGTGTTTTCACTTTATTACTGTTCATGTCCTGCATAAGTATTTGACACATTGTCTCTGTAGGACCTGACCCTTTCTGCGGGGTCACCCCCAGATTTGTCCCATCGGTTTCTGAGCCCATTTTGTTGGCATTAGGGCTCTGTGCACGTTTTCGCAGCTAATCTGTGATAAAGTGCATGTGCTCACCCACTAAAACATGGTATATTTGACATCAACCTGATTGGTAAATTTAATTTACTTTTAAGTTCTCAGTAAATGGTACTAGAAGGTACTTTGGGACTGTAAATTAAATGCTACTAGTTGGTCAACAACACTCATTGTACCACCCACTAAATGAGCTCTTTAAAACTTGCATCAGGCGTGCCTCTGGAGCCCTCTGGAGCCCCTAGTGATGTTTTAAACAGCCATTTTGACCTGGGAAAATGAACCTTTTGCCAGTCCTAAACCTTACTTGCAGGTTTGAATTTTACAAGTCCTGACAGTAAAAAAAACTGAAGTCTTTTTTCATTGTTATAAAGCCTAACTCTCCCGTTGACTAACAATGAGCTACCTTATTACATTTAATTAGTGATCTTTTTTGATTTAGGGTAACCAACCATATGGTATTTACATTCAAATAAGTTGTGATTGAAAAACATCTTTAATGGTAAAGTTCTTAGTCTCCGGGAGTGACAGCGATTGGGCAGTACAGTAGGTGGGCCTGCAGAATTACTGCAAGAAGCACTGTTTTCCTGTGCCACCCTGTTACGGCTGTCAAGACAGATGATAAGCACTTCTCTACACAGCACATCTCCTTGTTCAATGTGTGCACCGCATTTTATATGTAACCATCCAATAGACCCGCTCTCTTTGCTGCTGTTGCCCCCTCCATACTCAGGCCTAGCTTATTCTTAATCATCATAAGAAAAGGGTCCTCAGTACCACACTCAGGTAGCACCCTGGACGCACCACTCCTCTGCAACCCGGGCTAGGTAGACACAGGTGATCAAGTTCCACCAAGTGATATATAGGATGATTCCCAGATCCAAACCAGATGATAGGAGAGGAACTATCAAAGCAAAAAGATGTATAAAGGAGGGGTGGCTACCGGAGGACCTTCAGCAAGTGTCTCATTTCAGGAACCTCAAAGTCAAGGGGGGTGGCCCCGCATCGGCTCCTGCTGGTGCTGGCGGGCACAGGACATGCCTAGGCACAGCACATGTCCTGTGCTGCAGGACACCTAAATGCGCTTTATAGCGCTGCTGAAATGGTGGCAGGTGAGGGCAAGACAGAACCACTTCTTAAGTCCTTAGGCTGATCAGACTCCTGGTCCCCATACTACTTGTGCTGCAGGATGACCAAATGCACTTTGTAGTGCTGCTGAAGTGGTGGCAGATGTGGGCAGGACACACCCCACCTCCAAAGTCCTTAGGCTGATCGGACTGGTGGTCATTGATGCTAAATACTCCCTGTACTGCAGGTCAGCCAAATGGACTTTAAAGCGCTGCTGTGGTGGTAAGTGGGGACAGAACAGACTTCTCCTCCAAAGTCCATCGGCTGCTGAGACTCGTGGTTCCCATTGCAAAACCCTCGCCGCACTGCACGATGGCCAAATACAGTTTCTAGTGCTGCTGAAGTGGTGGCAGGTGCAGGCAGAACAGAACACACCTCAAAAGTCCTCTGGCTGATGGGACTTGTGGTACTGCGAGGCAAAACATTCTAAAAAAACATCTGGCCCCAAAGAAAAACATTAAACTCTCCAGACAATCCACAACACACTCCTCATTCCTGTAAATAAGTCTTGGAAGCCCTCCTCATGCAGTTGGGCAAAGAACATGTGGAAGCCATTGATTCAAAAATGAAGGTTTGTTTTGACAGGCTCGGACAAATTGAAAGTAAACTGTCCACCACAGAATGTGGGAGGGTGGGCTGCAGAGTTAATGACAATGGGAGGGGAGAGAGTGCCTATGCCAGTTCCGAGTCTGGTTCTGATACCATGAAAGCCTCCAGCTCTGACTTTACTAGATTTGCTCAAGCCCCGAGGCTCAACTGCCCCCATCTAGGAAGAGAGGGTTGTCCCTTTGATCAAAATGCCCTGTACAGTCGCTCATCCATTCCTTCTTCACAGGACCCCACTAAAGTCATCCCTGTAATCTGATCAGGTCAGGTCTTGCCTAACCATGGTCCTTAATCAGTATAACCCCGCCGCCCTCCCCCCTGGCTCCAAGGGGCACTTTTGGCCACTTCAGGGAGGTCTTTCCAGGTGTGATCTCTCACCAACACCCAGCCCTTTCTGGCCAGTCTAGCTGATGTCCCCATATTGCCGCAAAATCCAAGAGAGTCCCCCCTGGAATTGATTAACAAGGTGGACCACTGGCTTAACTGGATCAACATACTTCGAGGTTGGTGATTGCCAGAAATTTGTAATAGCCTTTTTAACCAACTGGCCAAATGGTATGTTTATTGGTTAATCAATTTTTATAACAGGTGTTTTGGGAGAGATCAAACTACTAATCTTAAAGAGCTGCTAGATTTCATATTAGGTTTAGAGGAACCCTTGGCCTGCTTATGCAATGGCTTTAACATTATCCTAGGGGGGGATTTTATCGTTAAACTGGGGCATACCCACATGGAGAATGTCCAACATATCGTTGAAAATTCCCCTACTGCTTGTGCCAACCATCCCAGAGATAAGGGGGCCATGCCTTGCTCCAAATTGATCTGTTCAACGCAGCTGAGGGATTTTACCCTCTGTATACTTCCAACGTTACTTTTGAGAGGGTGGGAAGTTCTTCTGTAATTAACTTTTGTTGAGAAGGACCTTTGTACTTGTATCTTGGGGGCTAACATTGAACCAAGCCCATTTAGCCACCATAACCCCTGTGTTTAGAACTAGGCATTTTGATGAGGGGGGTGGATCAACAATTTTGCCTTCACAATCGCTAGACACAAAAACAAAGTGGTAGTGCCTGGTCTGGAGAAATGTGAACATAGCAGCCCTTTTAGAGCATTTAAGCACAAACTCCCTCCACTTGGTTCCTGGTTGCCCTGAGCCATTAAACTGCTCTTACAATGTTGCTTCCCATTTTGTTGTTCTGAGCTGGGTGATAAGGGGCATGTTAATGAAATCTGTCAAATGCAGGCCAGATGGTCCCTTGTGGTTTGATCATTCATGTAGAAAAACCTCTGAGGCTCTGCATGAGGCCCTGAAGACCATCCCAAGGGATGTGCTGAGGGTGCGTCAGGGTAGACTGGTATAAAAGGATGTATATAGGACAAGTCAGAAGCAACTATAGAAGAGTCTTGGGGGAAGTTTGAGCAGGCTTGCAGGCTGTAGGATCCCAGAGCTTTCCACACTGTAGTTAGGAATACTAAGTCTACAGGGGTACAATTGAACACCATGGTTAACATTATCATCCAGGATGCCTTGGTCAACCATTTTAAAACAGTATATATCTCTTTAAGTGACTCAGGGTAGTGGATGAAGAGGTAGATATTCCCTTGGTCCTGGAATTGGTGGTTAAAGAGGTCAGGGAGGCCATCAACAGAATCCCTTTGAGGATCTTTGGGCTCCCCTACTTTGCGATTGTTTCAACTCTGTATCTAAGTCTGGCCTACCGCAGTCTTGCCGCTCCACCATCATTGTCCCCGTTTTTAAGAAAGGTGACCCTCAATCATCCGAATATTCTGCCCAATTTATTCGCTGGACTCATCTTCCATAATAGTGGGCAGAGCGGGTTTGGGCCACCTCTTTGATTGGGTGTGGACCACTGCCATGCTGCCGAAGGGGCAGTACGGTTTCCGGAGGGTCTAGGCACGTTGGAGCAATGTTTAAACATGCACTTTCCGATAAGCAAGTATAAGATCACTAAGCGGGCCTCCACATGCTAGCCTTTATGAACCTGTCATCTGCCTTTGACAACATTGTGAGGTACAAGCTCTGGGAGCTACTGATCACCGTGTGGGTGGATGGTGACTAGGTCCTCTTCCTGAGAGCTCTTCACTATGACCTCTTTGCTTCATTTAGGTATGGCCAAGGTCAAGGACAAGGTATCTAATTTAGGACCTGGGGTTTGACAGGAATGCGTCTTAGCCCCCTTGCTATTTCTACTATACATTAACAGTATTTGTCCTGCTTTGTCTGCTAGATCTGTGGATGTCCCAACCATAGCTGCTAAAAAGATGCCTGCATTGCTTTACGCGGATGACGCAGGAATACAGAAACAGGAATATTTCACCAACCTGACCAGTTCTCTTACTTCATCCAAAGAGCTTTTTAAGATCGTGGACTCCCTCTGCTCTCTTCAGGCACCCGACCCTGTGGTGGGCTCACAGGAGCTATGCAATAACATCTCGGACTTCTTCTATAAAAAAATAGATGATATCTAGCTTGCTCTACAATCCCAGAGGAATATCCTGAATGACAATGATTCCTCCCGAATTAAACATCTTGAATCTTGGACTAGTGATCCTACCCTAGTCCTTACTCACTTCCCAGCACTTTCCTTGGATGGTCTTAATTTACTTCTAGATAGAACAAAGTCAGCCTCTCCTCTGGACCCCGTTCCTTTGAAAGTACTAAAGGAATGTAGGGACATCATTCTTCCTCCCTTGTTGGAGATAATGAATGGAGCTATGGAACAGGGCACCTTTCCTATGGGATGGAAGAAGGCCATAGTGAAACCTCTTCTTAAAAAGCCCACCTTGGATCCCGGTCTCCTGAAGAACTTCAGACCAATATCTCCACAGCACGGAGTCTGCTTTGACTAAGGTTGTAGACAACATTCGCCGAAAAGTAGATCTGGGCCAAACCACCGTGCTAGTACTGTTGGACCTCACAGCCGCTTTTGATACCCCGTCTCCCTCTACTTTAACATCTCGGTTAAGGGAGGCAGGGGTAACGGGGCCGGCCTTGAGTCTTCTGAACTCTTTCTTACAGCAGAGAGAACAGCGTGTGATGCTTGGAGATTTCCTCTCCCCTGCTAAATCTTTGCAATGTGGGGTGCCACAGGGGTCGGCATTGAGTCCGACCCTGTTCAACATCTACGTGGCCCCCCTTGCAAGACTAGTAAGATCTCAGGGGATGGAGGTGGTGTCGTACGCCGACAACACGCAGATTATGGTGTCCCTGACCCACTCTGTGAGTATTTCCGCGTCCAACTTTAGGTCCTGCATGCAACTCGTTGCAGAGTGGATGATTCTCAACTCCCTAAAGTTGAACGGCGAGAAAACAGAGGTCCTGGTCTTTGGTAAGGACCAGGACATGTGGTCGGGTGAGTGGTGGCCCTCATCTTTAGGCACCTGCCCCACTCCCACTCAATCTGCTAGGAATCTCGGCGTCATCTTCGACACCTCCCTCTCTATGGAGCTTCAGGTCAATAGGACTGTGGCCACCTGTTGGGGTGTCATTAGGACCCATAAAAGAATCCTCCACTACCTTTCCCCCCAGGCACGCAAGCAGATCGTGATTGCTCTTGTTGGCTCAAGGCTTGATTATTGCAACTCACTTTATGCCGGAGCCAACAAGGGGCTTCTGCAGCGTCTACAGGTTGTGCAGAATGCCGCGGCGCGATTTGTGTTGGCCCTGCCATGGCTGTCATCCGCTACCATGGCAAGGAAGAGCCTCCACTGGCTCCCTATTGCCTCCAGAGTGTCTTTTAAACTCCTCTGCCTTACTTACAATGCCCTTATGGCTGGTCCTGCCGATGCTCTTGGGTCCTTGCTCACCCAGTATGTTCCGAGCAGATGTCTACGTTCTCTAGAGCTGAACCAACTGGTAGTCCCTCGCTCTAGGAAGGTTAGATGAGGGAGTAGGGCTTTTTCCATCATGGCACCCCAATTATGGAGCGCACTTCCTCTGGAAATCAAATCGCAGCCCTCACTGGATCTCTTTAGGAGAGCCCTCAAAACCTGGTGTTTCATTAAGGCCTACCAGTAAGCTCCTGTCACCTGGTGTATTCAGCTAGATATTGAGTTAGGCGCCTTGACGCCCACTGGGCTAAGTTGCGCGGTTACAAATCACACTTCATTCATTCATTCATTCATTAATTCATTCATTCATTCATGACGCGGTTTGGCTGTCTGGATCCCCCCAGGGTCTTTAAACACTAATTGATGATTTGGTCCGATTCATGGGATCTTTGGGTCTGGAAACTAACTGCTATAAAATATTCTTGATGACTTGTAGTCTATGGTAAACAAAAATGAGGAGCAGTCTCTTTGATTCAAAGGGGAATTGGGGACACTGTATTTCTGCTGTTTGACTAAAGTTCTCCAGTTCTAATGAGTACATTTTTTACTTGGCCCAGGTTATGGGCAATAAACCAATGATACCTCTTCTGGGGTTCTACATGTGAAAGTGCCTCTCTTTTTAATGCATGGCACTGGGCTGTGGGTCTATACAATTCTAAGCCCCTTCAGGGTGTGAAGAACAGAGTGACAAGAAGACTCCTGTTGGTTCCACCAACTTGCGTCACCCATATATCTGATGGTGAACTTGGGATGGAATACATAGAGGACACCATAAAGCTAGCTCCCTAGATTTTATGGTGTTCCATATGGACAAATCCGCACGCCACCTTTAGCGGGGAAATAGTGCAAGACTGCTTGAAGTTTGATAGGAAGTTATCTAGTCACTGGCTGCATTATGTGAAGGCTGGGCTGCGTGATCAATCTGGGAGAGTTACATCTTTTCCACCAGCCTGAGACTATAATAGAGCAAGATCTGGCCAGAGTCAAGTCATTATTTAAACAAAAATGGCAAATCACCAGAGAGATGAACACACTCTTTAAAATTACAGTTATAGAGCATGCCACCCTTCATGTGTCCCTGGGAATGGCTCCTTCCCTGAGTTGGATTGAGTCTCCTTAAGAAAGAATACTTCTCATGGTTTCTGTATAAGTTTTGTGAGATGGCTTTTGAGCTCTCCCTTGGGCTAATAACGAGACAGCCAGTGTTACAACTTGCCCCTGTGACGAAGTGTCAACTCAAAACCTGTTACACTTAGTCTTTTTTTCCAAATTGTCAGAAATCGGATTTCTATGGCTGCATATGAATACCTACAGATATTGAATTTCACCTCTAACTGTGTCGACATTTGCTCCTTCTAAAATGTGCCATTAAGAGGAGAAATTCTATGTTGTTTTAGCAGGTTTGCTGTTTAACTTTTAACATTAATTGCTGTAACTTTGGCTTTGTCAATGTATTTGCATGTTTTTATCTATGATGTACTTTTTTACCTGATCTGTTTTGCTGTGCTTTATTCAGTGTACTTTTATGGCCACGCCAGTGGCCAAAATAGAGGAGTTTCGATTGATTGATTGAATGGTAAAGTTATATTTTAAATCACAATTCAGAAAATGTCACAGTTAGAATTTGGGATTTTTTTGTCCTAACCATTTCTGTCCTGGGTAAAATGACTTTGAATGGATCTGATCTTGGGGTTTGTGCATTAGTTCCAGACAATGACGCAAAGGGGACTAGGTGGAGTCAGGTGGCGCCATCCAGCTGGGGTGGGGCTGTTCACTGCCCCACTTACACATCAAAGGGATCGCCTCCAGCACACATAAAGGAAACTGACACCTATCCACACATGTGTATGTGTGGCATGTGTCAGAATGTGAGATTGGAATGTTAATGTTGATCAACGATGTATGAGAATTAATGAGATTGTGTATATTTTAGGAAACTGTCATTTTTATAAAATTTTATTTTTGTATTGTTTGCTCTTTATTATTTGTGTAATTTGGTGATATATAACCAACACAAAAATTGCGAAAAAACATTTGAAAAATAAAAGTGATTCATGCTGACTGATCTGATAGTCTATAACTCACACTAAGTTTAATTCTTTTTGTGCAGAAACCCAATGTCTGTTAATTAGAAGCAACAGTATTGGCACTTGTTTAGTTGTTTTTGTATTGAGAGGCTTGGCCTTACCGTGGGAAGCCCACACCCAGTGTTGTTCTTCACGGATTAGAACCTCTGGCACTACTCAACACATGAGTATGTCCCATCTCAGCAGTGTCGGGCGGGCCCATTGGCCAATCAGGTAGTGCCTGAAGGGCTGGACAGGCAGGTGCCAGTGTTTTGGTCGTCTTGGCTGTGTTTTACTGTTAGTTTTCCTAATATTAAAGCAAACAATGCCTGCAGTAAGCTCAACATCCATTCAGTCTTCCATCTTGAAAAACACTTATACAGCTTGTCTTTACAATTTGAAAAGTGCCCCAATTGCAAACATGAGTCACATGTTTAGGTATTAAATTCACTAAGGGGGGGCACTTTTGTTCAGGAGCCCCGGCCTATTTTCTATCGTAGTCCGATCCTGTATCTCAGTAACTCGGCAGAGTGTCTGTGATTTAACGCAATTGCTACACGTTTGGCCCTTAAAAAAATATTTTAACCAAATGGTCCTTCTTTTAGAGATACACATTAGGAAATATTGGATAGAATGGTAAATGACTTCTGATCCAAAGGTCCTCCTTCATATCTTGTGTAGGCAATTGTTGGTGGTGGCTGTAGATGCAGAATGAAAAGGTTTCGAACTCTGCACAATTTCTTTCAAATTGTGTGAACTCTCTGAACTGTGAAGAGGCTGAAGGTTTACAAACATGGGGGCATATTTGCCAGAAAATATCAGAGCGCAGAGCAGTGCCAAATTTGGCATTGTCACCCTCTGACATTTAATGCAGGAGTGTGCCATATTTACTACAACACGGCACAATCCTGTGTTTTCCTTAGCGCTGGTTCTAAAATAAGATGCCTAGCACCGACGCAGCAACCCTTGCACCATAGTGCAAGTGTGCTTGTGTTGCAGGGAATGATTGTTTATGTGCAGGTAGGTGTCCTTTCCTACACATAAACAATCTATAATGTCTATTTGCTACTTGTCTGTGTCTTGCATTCTGCAGCACACATAGAAGTAGCACATCATCATTATGTAATGATTGTTTATGTGCAGGAAGGTGTCACTTCCTGCACATAATCAATCATTAATGGCTTTCTGCTCTTTCTGTGTGTGTTGCAGAATGCAGCTGCAGCACACATTGAAAAAGCAAAAAAGAGGAGAAATAAAAGCATTTCTCATTCTGCGCAGTTCTACCTGCTGCTCTTGCATGTTGTTAGTTTTTGCCACTGCCTCAGATTTACACCTCCTTGTAAACATGGGGCTGCATCAAAAAGCAATAGGTGTTGCTTCTGGATCACCCAATGCAACACCCATCGCAGGACCCTTTGCAGTAGAGGACCACCTTGAAAATATTGAAAATGACGCTACGCCACTGAAGCATTCACAAAGGTGACCTTCTGTTGGTGAAAGGGGCTTGTAAATATGCTCGATGGAGTGTAAAAGTGGCCTTTCGCAACATGCCGTTCAGGGCCGTGACCTCATCATTGATGCTCGGCAGCCACTCACTGTCTGATCTCATGAGAGGCTTATCTTGCATTCCCTTCTGCCTTGAACGAGAAGTCTTCTAGTGTTGACGAATGAGGTGTTGGTGGCAACCATTTCCCCTTAGAGCATCCTTGAGCGGCACCGCGAAAACCCTCTCTCAATGACTATTTCCCTGCAGGTTGATACACTGACCATGGTTGGTGGAAACCTCAAATGCAAGGAAGAATAAGGACTAGGGGGCATATTAACTGGAAGTGCGTTAGAAAACGCACTACGTACATTCCCATATCGCCGGCTATTGCTGGATTTTTTCGCATTGATAGCGTGCAATTATCCATGTGCATCACGTAGGCGAAATGAAATCCGGCGATAGTCGGCGATATGGCACATTAGAGCATGAAAACAAACGTTGTTTTAATGCGCTAATGTGTGCCTTGATAATATGGGGGGGGGGGGGGGTGGATTCAGCTTTATGATCCACACCTCCATGATATCAATGCCCTAACACCTGGTCAGAGCAGGCGTTGGGATACCTGCGATAAACGAGTTTATCGCAGGCCTGCCTCTCCCAACGCCTGCCTTGGTAATAGGGTGTTCCCACCTCCAACCACATTTTACATGTGGTTGGACGTGGGAACGCCCACTTTGCATGTCATTAGCCATGTTTGTCTCCGACATGCAAAGTGGGCTTGAGCAAGGCGTTAAAATGCCCTTGTGGATAGGGCTCTAGAAGTATTGCCGCTTTCTCGGCATAATTCGCAGAAAAAGCAGCAATACTTCCCCTTGCTAATATGCCCCTAAATTACACTAAATGTTGCATCTTGGAAAGCTGAAAAAGTCAGGCAACATTTGTTGCCAACTTAAAAGTTGAATATATCTGACTTTGCCCCAATGAAGGCAAAGCTTTCATCCCTCTTCACTCCAGAAAATATATGCATTTTCAAAATGAATCCAGTAGGAGATGCCACACTTTTGTCAGCAATATCTACTGCACAGGAATAAAGTAATCAAATAAAAAACGTAACTTCAGTTACTTCTCTGCAACACATTTCTGTAAAGAGTATAAACTTAACATTTGCAAGTCTTAGAAATATGGCCTTTGATATAGTGAAGATAAAACAGAGCTGCATTATCCTGCCCATTAATAGTTGAACTATTTATCATTTATATTTAGTTTTACATTTATTTCTCAAACTCTCTAGCCCTGCCTCTCCTCAAATGACACAATATACCAGGCATGGGTGCTCACTCAGTCCTTAGGCTTAATACTCACTCGCGCACTTTGTCCCGCGATGAGCTGGTCGTCCTCGGTTTGCACACTTGTTCTGCTGCGCACATCGTAATCTTCCTGTTCAAAGTCAGAATCATCTTCCAGTTCCTCTGGGGTCTAAAGAGAAGACACAAAAGGAAGCAATAATTATCTAAAAGAAATGCAAATACTGCATTCAAATGAATGCCCTCTGTACAAGGTACGCCATTTTGTTTTATCCCCTTTATAAATCAATTTGGTCAGAAGCGAGCATGAAAACATCATACATGAAATACATAATTAATTTTCCCTCGTCATCATGTTTCAAAATCCCCCCCCCCGTCCCCCCCCCCACCCCCCCCCCCTTCCCCGGACCCACCACTCTACAGCTCTTACCTGCACAGGCCGTGGCTGGAAAATATTGTTGAACCATATACAATAAACAGTCAAATAATTTCTATACTTTTGAAATATTGGTATCCATTGATTTTGGACTATAACATATGGTTTATGAATGACATGATTCTTGGTATAGATTGAACGTCCATAGTGTCTTTGTTTTATAACTTTACAAAGAAGAGGGTCGTTGGTCTTAATTTGTTTCCGCACATGTTTTTTTTTGAGGATTAAAGAACCTTGCATACGTGCAAAAACAGCTGCAAAGTAGGTATGAAGTGACCACAATGTAGCATGTTTCTGCTGCCTTAAACTCCATATACATATGTAGATTTATAATACAGGTGATTCTGTAATCACTGTATGAAAGGCAGTCTCTAATTGCTGATCTAGACTATTATAAGTTATTACAGTCAAGTTCTGACATCACAATGCCGGCCAAGGTGAAAGGTAATTCAGGTCATGGAGCATAATTGTGGCAGCTGTTTAAAGCAACAATAACAGAGTGATGTGTTTCTTTCTTCTGCTCTGCTTTAACAGCTTAATATGACAAGCAAAAAGAATGTAAATTTTTTGCACTCCTTCGATAGAGAAAAGCTAGACTCTTTCTGCATGTTTCCACATATTAAGAGCACCTGCAACTTTTCTTTAAAAAAAAAAAAGAAACTTACTTGTTTTGATCTGTTTCTACTATCAGTTTGCCACAAATATCTAACAGGTTTTTGATGAGTTTAATTTTGCACTTGAGGTCTTATTGTTATTCTGCATGTTTATAAACATACTCCTGTGAAATAGCTAAGCACCAAGGTTTTAAGTTGTTTGTGGGAATACTGATGGCGTGACCTTATTTTATAAGGGTTAAAGTGCCCCCTGCTGTACAGGATAAAGATAGTCACCTCGGAGTTTCATAACTTTGCAAAGATACGAGGCAGAAGGCCTGGATATTTTATAATGTTATGAAACTCCAAGGTGACTTGCAATATCCTTGTAATTTTTGGCAAGGGGTACTATAACCCTTATATATTATTAATATTTACAGCCACCACTGTGTAAATAAAGTACATAAAGTACATGCAATCAATTTAGAAGGGAACGCAGCTAGGCTGGAGTCCGGTATATCAGGATCCCAGTCAGACTAAGTCAAAAACAGTGAAATATCAGCAAAAAGTGTTGGTAACTATAAGAAGCAGATCCTACTCTCCTACAGGTACCAGGAACAGGTACCAGGAGGGAGGCTGGAGAGGGGGCAGGGGGACAGCTGGTGGTCATGAAAGAGAGAGAAGCTGAGCAAATGAAGGGGGATGGAAGCTAGGCCAGGAGGGGGAAAGGGAGACTGAGGGTCGCACACTTCCCACATGACAAGCCCAGAGCAGAGCCAGGTGATAGGGAATCTGAGGGCTGGCCACTAGTCAGCACCAAGGTCCCGGAAGGGCAAGAACATAGCCTTGGGGAGTTGCAGAGTTGATCGGGAGGGGGTGAGGCTGTGAATTTGGGGAGCCACGAGTGACCCTGAACCCCCTGGTGCCAACTGAATGGTTGAGAAAGGTGGCGGGTGAAGGGTACATCACAGCATCAGAGGGTACAAATGGCCGGGTGGAGGAAGGGACTGTGGAGGAATGCATACCAGTGGAGCAAGGGGGCACAGAGTGTGAGGAGAGACCCCTCTATAAATGGGTAGGCCCCATCATCCTCAGCATCAAACAGTAGATCAACAATAATAATGGACAGGGATGCCATACCCAGCCTTCAGGCTGGGGCAACCAAGTGTCTGACATGTAGTGGCTGGTCATCAGTAAACAGGTGGCCCCGGTTTCATGGCAAGTGGAATTTATCTTGCCTCCTGTCCTGCATGTGCTCTGCCACTGCTTTGAGTACCTTCTCTTTGCCACTCTGCATACGGTGGACTTTGTCCTAGAACCTGGTCTCTTGGAGCTGAACATCATGGTACCCTGGAGGTAAAAGGTCCACAGTAGTGGCTGGGAGGTCTGGAAGATATGGGGACGTGTCCATGGCCCCATACGGAAGTCCATCCAGAAAGGCCTGAAGCTCCTCCGGGTCATAGAAGTCTTTGGATTTGACGTCCATTGTAATCCACATGTATGCCAGTTCAAAGAAGCCCAACTTGATGTCCCATTTGGGAAGCTGAAGCCGGAGGGAGAGGAAAGCTGTTCACCTCTTGTTTATCTCCCTGGAGAAATTAGCCGCAATTTGGATCAGGTGGCCTTCAAAATCAAAAGGCCCATGTACCTTTGCTGCTGTCAGGGTCAGTCGTGCATGCTCTGTTCAGAGGAAGCAGGCTATTATGAGCCTCACACCCCCTGGGACCAAGAGCCTACGAGGCCAAATCCTTTTAGTGCTCTGCATTTCCAGTGGAGGTGAGAAGGTGTTGCTCAGGAGGGTGGACAGGAAATCACAGAAAAAGCCCCTGACACCTGTGCCCTCCATCTTCTCTGGAATGCCCGAAGAAGTGGACATTCTCTCTGTGGCTTTGGTCCTCAAAGTCAATGATCTTATCATGCAGGGCTCAAAGTTTCTGCTTTCTGTCTGGAAGTAGCTCAAATTAGGATTCCAGGGAGGTTAGGCAGAAGCCTAACCTCCACCTTTTTGTGGAACCTGGAAACCTGCACACAGATCGATTTCGTCTCTGCCTTGAGATCAGTCATCTTCACGTCCACGGCCTCCAACCTGTGTCCCACTGCGGTTATCTCTCTGTCCTCCGGGGTACCTATGGGGGTGGGGGTAACAATTTAGTCTGAGAGACCACCTCAGTGAAAAGTAGTTGCTGTGTAATCCTCCCTGGAACCATCATAGATGGAGCAGATACCTGTGTTAGACAAAGACTGTTGGATACTCCAGTCGCAATCCTGTTGTTCGGAAAGTCGGCTGCAGAGTAGGGCGTGTGAATGGGGCAGCAATTAACAAAGGGGGGCCCAAGCAGCATGGGGATGGCCCCAAGATGCTAGGACTGGGCATGAATACCGAAACACAGCAGTGTTGGGGTCCCATGCACGGTCTCCCTGTGTTACAGAGCCCCCTGAGAGGGGCAAGTAGGGCTAGAGAGTTCACAGCCTCACCCATGGCTAGGACCACCGTTGGTCATCCCGCAGCCCGTACCCGCATGCCGATGACAGAGTGTCCAGAGGGCACCTGATCTCAATAGCTTCCCCACAGAGTATTCATCGCTGTGTGGATCCCAGGTGTGGGCAAAAATGCTGTCCCCGGCCAGGAAGCATGCCTACTCCACACAGAGCAGCAGTTCAGAATGTAAGGGAAAGACCCAAATCTCCACGGGAATAGGCGTTCTCAGCAGGGGGCATTGTTCCCTGTTAGGCGTGTGCATGACTTCCCCAAGCGCAACCTTGATTGAGAAGCGCATAGACTTCACTCATTAAGCAAGAGACTGTTGGCAGTTGCTGCTTTTGAAATATGAGCAGAGAGAAAAAACTGTCATATGTATTATGAACGCCAAGGGAATAGCGACGGCAAATTAGTGTGGTGGAGCAGAGAACAGTGGAAGAGGACAGCAGCAGTTTAGCATTCCTCTTCCACAGCCACAAGTTGCTACATTATTTTTGGAGATGGGGGGGCAACAGTTTTATTTGCTTAGTAGTCTGTGCTCTTGATATTTTTGAAGTTTACAAGCAAGCAGACAGTTGATGCTGCAAGGGCGGCTTCTGCTGTTCTTGGCCCACCGAATCCACTCTTGGGGGTGATAATGAAAAAACTAAAGATCAATCAGGTAGCTGACTTCTTCTGGTGTGAATGTACAGTTCCGACTGAATCACAAATTTTAGCTCTTGTGCAAGCTGAGCCTTGAACATTTAAAATATGATGAAATCTCTTATTAAACAAGCATTGGCACAGCCAATAGGTATCGCCTTTGGGGCCTTTTGTGTTTGGCCAGAACTTTTGGCTATGTTGTAGAGCATTGTGGCTGCTGTGTATTATGTTGAAAAGTTATAATAAAAAGTGTTAAGCATTTTTGTTACCTTTTACAAACGAACACAACATTATATACAACTGAAAAACCTGATAAAAAAATATTTTAACATAAAAACTGTCTTCTACTTGTTTTGTACTTGCACTGCTGGCAACTTCTTCCTGCCTGTTCTCATGCTTGTTTGTATTATATTTTTTTGCTATGGGGAGCGGGACATGTGTAACAGGGGAGTGGAGGTTAGAAAACAGTAATTTAATTAGAACAGGCGAGACCTAATAAAATCAGCAGGGCGCTTCTCAGCCTGAGCTACACATTGAGCCGCAGGATTCAGGTCAGCGAGAGAGTAAGATGCGTAATTTTAATCAGCACAATGTTTTTTTCACTATTCACTAGTACATCTTTCCATTATGCGCAGAAGAGGCACACAGTAGGGCTCATCCATCAGTAGCACAAGAACATCAGATCGGATTGTGAATCAATAATCTTACTGGTGAGCACTGCCCGGCAGAAAATGTATAGTGTCTAGCCTGAGGAGATAGCACATCGCACTAAGAAGCAGACCCCTTACTCAGGCAGGGCGATAGTATCACTATTTGTAACTACAAATATATTATTTCCAGTCTTCCATATTTCATCATATAGTTTTTAACCCCTTCGATGCAGATGGCGAGCTCAGCTCGTCATCACCCGCGGGTGGCGTGTGCTGATGACGAGCTGAGCTCGTCATGTAACGCAGAAAAGTGAAAAAAGCCGCGCAGCGCAAAAATCGCCGCAGCAGCGATGCGGTTAAGAAAATAGAAGCCGTGATATTTTAATGAAATGACGCATATTATAAAACACCCAGGTGCTATTTTTTTATATCTTTTAAAACACCTGCATGTCAAGCAGCTTACTATTAGTAGTGGGGAACTCGGAACCAGAGATTCTATAGGGGAGTTGCACCTCAGGGCGCAGTACTTTCCTCTGTGATAAAGAACGTTGAGAGTCAATTTTGGATGTATGTCGTTACAACGCATACTTTTACTCCGCATACCATTACAACGCGGTTTTTACAACGCATACCATTACAACGCATAGCGCTTTGAGGTGCTGGATAGTGGTAAGTATAATTTACTATTCTAACTCCAGTCCCCGTGGACCCTAGGGAAGGTGTTGGATAGTAAATTAAACTTACCTCTTATCCTAGAGCGCCCCCCAGCGCAATGCGTTGTAATGTCATGCGTTGTAATGCCTGCGTTGTAATGGTAGTGCGGAGTAAAAGTTGCGTTGTAACGGGTGTATACCGTCAATTTTTCATGATCGTTTCCCTTCTTTTGCTTAACATTGGCATTCGAAATGAAAGGCAAATATGTATGCATTAACCCCTTAAGTGCTGCCTCGGTGCATTGGCCAACGGCAGCACTACCTCCCCAGTGCTGCGCACGACCATTGGACGTCCATTCAGCACTAGTTCCAATGGACAGCGCAGCACTGGGGAGGAATGTTTAATAGCAACTATGAGGTTAACACCTGCCCTTTGGGCTATTTGTTATCGTTCTGTATAACTAAATCTAAGTCTATTCTCTAGAAGGTTTAGTTTTATTTTTCCTGAAAATTGCGGTGGTGTGGTGGGTGCTGTGTCCACACTTCACAGAGGGGCAGGAGACAGGTAAGTATCTTTACTTCTTTATTTAGGACAGCTTAGTATCTGCATGCCCACACACGTCTTTACACCTTGATTGTCCAACCCTGAATGCCCCTTCCCCACACCCCTGACCGGATGTGGTGTCCGGTTCCTTCAGTGTCCACTGTGTGACCTGCAGGGTCCTAGTGCCCTGTTAGCAGGTCACTACATTGGGGAGACGGTTGTTTGTACGTATTAATATATACTAAAGGTAGTGCGCCTTTTGCTTCAAGATGGGTTATTTAAAAGTTCAATGTGTCTTTGTTTTAACATTTCTTCTGAAACCCAATTTCCAGGGCATACCTTCAGTCACATTCTGGTGTGTTTTAATTCATATCCTCTTTGTATTTTGTGTAATATTTTGTCTTTCAATGTGTATTGAATAAGCCTTAAAACGCATGTTTGCAGAGTGTGCTCCTCCAGTGGGGTGTTCAAAGCCCGAGCTATTGTCATTCAGACAATAGCTGAGAAAGGTGATATTTTAAAAGCGCCAGACCTGCCGAACGGGGACCCTCATTAGCGACTACCATGAGAAGGGGAGCATTCTCCTCATGTATAGGAATGTCGTGTACTCATGATTGAGAAACAGTGAGCAACCCAAGATACCCTTGAGGGCTTGGGTGATTAAACGGAAGGGTAGAGGTGGCAGCTCTCTCTCTCTCTTCACTTCAGAGTGAACAGTGCATGGTCACTGTCTCACATCCCAGAGTGAGCGGTGCAGGGAACCTGTCTTACATTCTAGCATTGCCGCAGCGGACGCTAACCCTTGTTACGTTAGTAGGTTAGAGGCTTGGGTTCCGGGCTCACTGTACATTGCCAAAGTCCCCTCTTCAGAAAGAAAGTGGGTTACACTAAAAGTTCTGCTCACGGGCAGTGCCTCCAGCCCCCCTTGCACCTCTTACGCTGTGCTCCATTCGGATTGCTGATAGGGACATAGGCACTTGACACCTTTTAGGCTTGGCAAGTTGCGGCATCCTTTGTGAATGGGCTGTAAACTGCAGACAGGCCATGGCCCACAGTGCATTGGAGGCCACGTACCTCAAGTTCCTTGTGGTAACAGTTGGGGGGTTACCTCTCTGCTCAGGCATCAATAAAGTAGAGGCAAAGCACAATGGAACGCATGGGCCCTTGCCCTTTACAAGACATCCGGGCCGTCCTCAGTTCATCGCTGGCTTCACACAGCACACATATTGGGCGTAGCTGTGCATCGTGAATTAAATGCAGCCTGCGACCGGCTGCCAGTACTCATGGTGCCCGGTGGGTAGGCCATATTGAGGTGATGGTGCCCCCTGCCCAGAAGGGATCGCCGGGGAGGCCACAGCAGGATCAGATGGTAGGCAAGCGGTGCTCCTGTCTGCAAGTCAGCACCATGTGGCCTCATAAGCCCTGACGGCCTCTGGTTAGGACGGGCCCACCGGCACCAGGCTGCTACAGTCGGCTGCCGTTCTCACTCACAGAAGCTCAACGTATGTGATCATAGCCTCCACCGAGTTGTCCCCAGGAGGCTGGAAGCTCTCCCAGGCATGATTATGACCAGAAGTCACTGGGTATGGACGCTGTACTCCCTGGGGCCTCCCATTGCAGAGAGAGCTCTGATATTAAACAGTCATCTTCATCAGTGGCCAGACTCTGCCCCTTTGGCCCTATGTATTTTAAAGGGGTGGGGCCACAGGGGACCCCATCTCCCAGGGCCATGTATTTATTTAAGGGGAGGGGGGCCACATGGCCCCCACCAATGCCGCTTTCAGCAACAGGGACCCCATCTGTTGGGACCCACTTTATTTCAAAGTAGATGCCCTAGTGCCCACCGAGGGCACCCACCATCCACAATGTTAGCAGCCACAGGGGAGTTCCAGGGCCCCGCGTCCCCAGCTGGTTCCCCGCATGGTGTGGGAGCCGGCATTGCTCCAGAGAGCAGCTACTTATGCTGATACCTCTGGGAGGGAGCATTCTCTTGATCTGTTTCCGATATTATAACCAAGTGATAGTTATCATTGGGCACTTATAGTTAGTTTAGCTGTTCCATAGGAAAAGTGTTTTTATGTTGCTAATAACTTTGGCCCTATTTGACAAATCTTCACAAAACCTTTAAAAAAGGTGCTTCTTTTTGACTAGTTAGTGCATGTAAAGCTTTGGGGTGATATGCCAAGCAGGGTCTGAGACCAGAGGGGGGACCCAAAACACAAAATCTCCATTAATTTTCCACAGACTTCTTTAGGTAGGGCTAAAGCAAAAACTGCTGAAAGGAAGTACACTACATCTCGCAGGAAGCTAGATCTTGATCTGAAAATTGGGCTTTTTTGATGTGGTGTTAATTATTTCAGTAATGTGCTCAGAAATGAAGTGTAAAAAATATTTGTATATGTGGATGGCTGGGTCAGCAAGAGACCCGATAGACTCTCACAGAAGTACACATTTAAAGATATCGCTTTCTGATTGGCCCAGGGAGGTTTATTTTCTGTGGGCCAGTTCGCTCCTGTGGGATTCAGACTCTCACGAAAGCAAGTGTCCTAATTGGCTGCCAGCACCATCAGAAAACTATTGCTGGCAGACACTACAAGGGGACAAAAAATATATAAGGTGGGACCTAGAGGGACCCTCGCTGACGCCAGAATGGAAAACAAACGGCAATTATTGCCACCATCTCATGGGACTCAGTTTTTCGCTCTTTGATACAGAAAAATGGTGGAACACAAAACTTAACAAAAGGTTAGAACTTTAGTCAAGGATTGGGGTTATTGTTGGTTTGGTGTAAATCCAGTCAGTAATTTTAATTTGTGTCTAAAAAGCTGCAGAGATATCTTACCAGTTGAATTTTTGATTTGCTAGTAACCTTAGCATTGTTTAAGAAATGTGTACTAAATTTGGCATATGCCTAACATGTTCACGTTTCTCTTTGATTTTTTTTAAATTGTGCAGATTTGTCAAGGGCGGACCTTTTCATAGAGATGTCAAAAAGAGTTCATTTGGTGTTAACTATAGCATAATTTGATGGATCCGCTTGCAGTTATGCAGATATTTAGCATGTTTAATTGTCTGTGACTTTAGCTGTTTTTGTGCAGTTCCATTTAGGAGGGAGCAAAATTAAATGAGGGGACAAAAATATTGAATCTAATAATAGCTATCATACTCTGTAATGAATTTGCATGTCATTTGCAGGTTCTTGGTATGTTGTGCCCGGTGCAGAAATCTCTGGTTTTGTGCAGTCCTGAGAAGGGGGCAAAACTTATATGAGCTAATACCTTCAGAGCTGTTTTACAGAATTATACAGCCCTTGGCATACACCATGTTTAGCTTACTTGTGATATTATGAGTTTCATACAAACCTGCCTGTTAAAGTGTGTATGTGGGTAGGGTTATTTGCTCTCTGCTAAAGAAAGAAACCCTAAGGGAAAAGGCAAATGGGTCATAGACTACAATTTTTTCAAGTATCATTATTTGGTTTCCAGAAAATCCATTCAGTGGTTTTCAAGAAATTAGCATTACAGCGATGAGTCATTTGGTTTGAAAGTGTTAACAATTAGAGATATCTGGACCCTTAGTGTACAGCCAGTCCTCCAAACTAGGTTTGCAGTCCATTCTTCTACATTAATAAATAAAATACCATTAGGGGAAAAATTGTGTTGGCAATATCGAGTTTGCAGAACTAAAATGTGTTTGTTAATCTGTTCAAACAGGGTCAACAATTAAAATACCCAGCCTGGCCACAGGCCAGGACCTGCAGCCAACCTGTTGTATAAGAATCGGAATCAGATTTTGATCATAAAAACCGGTGAAATTCGACAGTTATAGTTCAGTGAACTAACTTAACTTTGTGCCTCTGTCATACACCACTTGTGACCTCAGGCCTTACATCACTCATAAAATGCTAAATAATATAATTGATGACATCAGTGATGACATCATTGATGACATCCTTGATGGGATCACGGGTGACATAATTCCTAATACTGTTAGACGTATTCCTCCTTAAATGCTTAAATCATTTAAAAAAAGAAAATTGCCAGTAAATAGCCTACAGTCAAATGCAGCATACATTGACTGTGTACGTGTGAGTTTAATATATAAACAAACAATTTTTAATAAGACTGGATGAGAAGGGAGGATAACAAAGATACTTTAGGTTTCAAAATAGACGTGACATGCCATAGCAGTAGAGGCTGCTTTTATTTAAAAAAGGATTTACTAAATACTATACATATTGTAATAAAAGAAATGATCACTTCGAGAGCAAATAATCTGATTGTGTCAGGTCTCAGCATCATAACCAAATAGGGGGAACCAATATCCCAAATGTTATTGACCTCCAAAAAAGTTAATCTGTTTCTTTGGTACCACTTCAAAGCTCAAACAACAACCTGCAACAAATTCATTATTCAATTATATATTTGGTTATGCATTATATTTCTCAAATCTTTCATGGCTGCACTTGATCCAGACATCATGTGCGACTAAAGTATTGTGTTGAAGTCCATATTTCAACTATGTGGCCAATTCTCACAGGCATTTATGCGTATACTAGCAGCCCGCCACAGCGTTGCCTGGGGCAGAAGGGGGCTGGGGGCAGCGTTTCAGGCTTGCGTGCACTCCCGCCCTGGCCCCCGCCCGCCACAACATTGTCTGTGTCTCGGACAATGTCGTGGCAGGCGGGGGCCGGGGCAGGAGTGCACGCAAGCCTGAAATGCTGCCCCCAGACCCTGAGCCTTACCGCAGTTGTTCCGGCCCAACCTCCTGCACCGGCTCCCTCCCGTCCCGTGTCCCAGAGCCTTACCTGAGTTGCCGCTCCTCCCCGAGCTCCTCACTTCACCGCCGCTCCTCCTCGCAAGCCTGAAATGCTGCCCCCAGACACTGAGCCTTACCGCAGTTGTTCCGGGCCAACCTCCCACACCGGCTCCCTCCCGTCCCATGTCCAAGAGCCTTACCTGAGCCGCCGCTCCTCCCCGAGCTCCTCACTTCACCGCCGCTCCTCCTCGTCATCACGTAAGTTGCGGCCAGCGCTACGTCGTGGCCGTCAGCGTCGCGTCCGGCGCTACTTTCAGGGCACTACTTTTTTTTTAAGTTATATTTTTTAATTAACGTTTTTTTTTTCTATAGCCTATGTCCATCTGCACACCCTGAGGATTACAACAATGTATTGGGTTTGTGGATTGGCGCTGTGGTTCCCGAGTTTACCTTGCCAAAAGGTTTGTGTTCTCTCTTTATAATAGTAGTATAGATGAAGCAGTACCTCTAATGACTATTTCAAACACTAATAAAATCTGAGGGGTATATTCACAAGAGTGTGTGATAACTACTGCAAGAGTAGCATAACGCAACTTTCAACATTGCAGCCTATCGCAGGAAAATAACCCTGTGTCAACATGGAATTCACAACGCAGCAGTAGCATGCAATAGTCTGCCAAAACCGCAGACAATGTCACTGATACAACCACCTCGATAGAGACAAAAACACAAACACCCAAAAACCTGTAATGGGCCAAAGCCTGATGAGGAAATCAGTGATAAGCAGCGCCAGGCCTGCAACACACACCTGGCAGGCAGAAAAAATGACTATAAAAGTAGAAAAACCACTCAAACACAAACTGGCCAACACCCAAGCGCCTTGGAGGCAGCCAGAACAGGCACAGTGGATGAACATAAGCCCACAAGCACCTCAGATGACCAGCTTGGGACCTCGGGGACAGGAAAGGCCAAGGACATGAAGAAGAGGAAGACGAAGTTCAGTCCGCAGGCGAACAGGATCATAGTCACGGAGGGGATGGAACAACATCAACAGCTGTTCATCACCTCCAACGTGTCATTGGGCACCAAAAATGGAATATGGCTGGACATCATGGACAAGGTGAATGCCGTCAGTGAGCACAAGAGGACAATGGACGAGGTCAGTAGGCGATGGAATGACATTAAGCGGAGGACCAAGGAGAAACCCTCTGTCAACTAGAAGGCAACAACACAGACTGGAGGTGGGGGCCCAGCGCCACAGCTCGAGCTGGATGACATGGATGACCTGGTTTTGACAGTCATCAGGATGGAAACTAAGGGTGGGCGTAAAATCCGTTTCACGGGCGAATATGTGGATTTTCCGCGATTTCGCGATCCGCGAATCTCGCGAAATCGCGGTAAAATCCGCGAATCAGCGGGGACGAATTTTCAGCCAAGCAAGGGTTACAGCAGCAGGTGCAAAAGTTGAACCTAATTTCTTTGTAACCTTTTACAAAAGGGTTACAAACAAATTAACTTCAACTTGGACACCTGCTGCTAATTGCTTCCTGGCGCCTCGTTGCCTACTTGCAACTATTCTCTGACCCTGCTCTGACCCTTGAAGCAGGGTCAGAGAATAGTTACAAGTAGGCAACGAGGCACCTGTCCAAGGAATTAAACCTCATCAGGAAGCACTTACAGATATAAACAAGCATTTACAATGCAACGGTTTCGCCTTTGCAAAAGTTAGAGCTATTGGCATTGTAAATGTCAAAAATGTTATTTATGTGTTGGTTTTGAAAACAGATAAATAAATGGCATTGCCAACAGCTTAATCTCTCGCAAATGTAAGCTCTATCAAATGCACAACCTTTCCACTTTATTGTCCCCCATTAGGCACCCCTTTCCCCAGTGTCCCCTTATTTATCATACCCCTATTATTAATTCCCTGGCCCTTCAATCTCATTTAAACCCAGAACCATCAATTATACCACCTGCCAGCCTTAGATTCACCCCTACTCTTTCATAAAACCTCAGTCCCTCCCTATAACTAAGTAACTTATTCCATGTCACATATCTCTTTATCAAATTACTCCCTCCTCTGATACCTTCCTCTTCATATTTAACCTAACCTTTTAAACCCTAGGTTTTATCCTTTATCTCTCTCATTTACCTATTTGCAATCTACCCAAGCCCTCTCATGTACCATGTGTATCCACTGATTTACCCACTTCTCTTATGCTCTCTCCTCTGTCCCCATGAGTCCCCTTCCCACTCTACTCATTAAATCTACTCCTTTGTGTTATATTATATTTCATTTACCTGACTCGTGAAATCCTTCTGCACGTCCCAAACATGGTTGTAGGAACCTTGGGTGACGTGGAGATTAATCGCCCCAAACTTTAAAGCAGGCGTAGAAGGGAATGTGCAGGGTACAATATTTCCTCCAGATTTTGAAGTGACAACTGAAGTTAAACAGTCGCAGACAAAAAATGTTTTGCAGTCAAGGTGCAGCATTACTTCTGTCTCTTGAAGCCCTCATTGTTTTGCTCATTATTTATTTGTGGTCATTAGAGTTCCTGAACCACCACTAAACTCATTCAGTCTGTCAAGCTTGGCTAACCAGCAGAGTAAGGGAAGGCATCAGATGTTCTTTTGTGTAAATATTACTGCTGGCTCCACTAACTTAAGAATTAGAAGTATTTTAGGAGAGACTCAACACGTCCGAGAGTGCAATTTAAAAGTAATAAAAACAAAGCTTCTACAGAGTTTGCTCCTTATGTTACAATTCTTCAAGGAGACACGTGCAAAGTATAAATTTACACATGCATTTCTATTTATTTATTTGAACCATTTTATATAATGTGAAAGTGACCTTTGCAGCTATCGGAGTACTTTTCAATTTTTAGAGAGGATAGGGTTATACGGTGAGTTGTGTGAACAATACAGGATAGCCCAACACCCGAGATGAGTGCAGTGACCCTTCAATGATCAATAGATCAGACAATACCATAATAAACAAGTAGTAGAATCGATGTCGTAATCTAAAGCAGTACAGTCAAAGGCACCATCCCAGAAGAGGGTGGTGACATCTCAGTGTTAGGACAGATAGATCAGAAATTACAAAAACATAAAAGCAAGCAGTAATCATAATGCCATAATCTAGAAACAGTACAAGGATCAGGCAATATCCCAAATAAGGGCGGTATCCCCCAATGTTGATAATGAGAACTCAAACAGTGAAACAATCTAGTAGTAATCATGAGATGTGGTTGATGGGTCATAATGTGCTGAAAGAGGGAATTACTAGGGTCTAAGGTAGAAATCTGTTCAAGAGCAATAGTTTAACTCCTTTCTTGAAAGATGTAGTAGATGGGTTCAGCTTTAATTCCAGGGTGAGGGAGTTTCAAATTCTCAGGACGATGCCTGGGAAAGCTCTGTTATAGCTTTTCTTTTAAAAGAATCTCTGGGGTTTCAGTAATAAAGTGTTATGTTTGATCTACAATGTCTGTGGAAACGTTCAAAACAGAAAATCATAAATTTAAATCGTATAACTACACACACATATACAGACATATATAAATATGCATGTGTTTGTATATGAATGTGTGTAGAGCGTCACTTTGATGTAAGGTGTGATGACTGCACTCATTAAACGCCATATACTTACACTAAATAAATAACTTAACTGTGGTTTTAAATGTAAGAGAGAAACCATTCAACCTCGTAATAGCACACTATACAGTACTGAATTAAAATCCCAGGTTCCCTGCGTGACCAAATTGTGTGATAGGTGGACTTTGCTTTACGCCACTATGTACAATTTTCCTTAAACATTCAGTTTCAAAGCACATTGTAGGAATTTAAAACAGGATCTATGCTCTACAAAAACTTCATTTAATATACGGTAATATATAATAATCTTGCTTCACATTCATAAAATGAGCTATTTAAATAAAGCATATTCTTGTCACATTTTGAGTAACTTGTAGTGACATCATAAAAACAGGAGGCATTCTTGAATGTTTATAGTTTAAAAAAATATTACTGTCATTAAAAGTCCCTAGTTTCCGTGATATAATCGTATGTACTTGATTTAAGCACCTAGAAATGTTGAAAAGGTTTTTCTGAGCCTTTATCATGTTTTTAAGTGGCATTTTTGATCTAATTTCCATTATGTGACTGATGTCTCGGCAAGTACTTTGGCTCGCTGAGCCAAACCAGACCACCGGGTCGACTCGTTTCAAGGCTGCTCCTGTCTCCCCAAGAAATGTAATGTCTCCTACACTCTCGGTCCAAAACTTCTAGAATTTGCAGTCTTTATTCCTATTAGCCAAACTTCTTTCCCTTCTCTCTACCCTCTCAATTGCCCATTTATCATCTTGCTCGCCCAATCTTACTCTTCTTTACCTCTCCCTATTTCTACCCGATTTTTCTTGAAGGTTAGGGGTAGTATATGAGCTTTCCTCACCTGCCTGCTCCCTCAGTGTCATCAAGGAGACCAGGTAATGGGCCAACTCGAAGAAAGGGAACATGGAGATGCGTGAGAACTCCAGGGAAACCTCGGACAGGAGCTCCATGGCTGGCTTCGCACCCCAACCTTCAAGCGGGAGGCAGGGATACGGTGGGCAGGTGGCACGGGTAAGCCCTGGAGACGGGATGGGGAGCTCGGCACGCGGCTCGGACTGACAGCTAACAGCTGCAGCGCGAGCTCTCTCCGCCGAATGTAGCCGGAGAGAGCCTCGCGCCAGAGCCAACTTCAGCCGCAGTTCCCAGCGCCACAACTGCTTCCGTACACACTGCAAGCTCCGCCCAATGGAAAGCGAGTAAATCTGTCCCTCTCCGGCCACCGTGGATGCCAACATATTTAGTCTGACTGACGTGGCGTATTCATGGAAGGAATGCTGTAGGTTGCGAGGTCAATTTAATTATCTTTGTATTGGCTACTGAAAAGCGCAATTTTTCCATTACAGTTAAATCCTCGCATCCTCACTTTATAGAACAGCGGTCTTATTTTAGAGATAGGTCGGAGCTGACGACTCAGGCTACCGGCAGTTTTCAGTATATGCTTTCAACCTGTTAAAATACCATTTGTAATAACTAAAGGAACAACTCAGGTCCCGGGCCGGCAGCCAATCACAGCGCGGCCCGGGAATGACGTCACGGGGGTGTCCCGGGCCGGCAGCCAATCGCAGCGCGGCCCGGGACAAAGGGGCGGGGCTTAAAAAAAAGCACCAGAAACGCCCCCGAATCGCGTTTTCAAGAGAAAGCGCGATTGACAGCCTCTGTCTCCCAATGGCTAGCCTCCATTTATGGAGCTAGCCAATTGGAAACAGAGGCGGTCTGAACATCCCTACTGAAAACAAAAGTTTTCAAACTGGGAGGGGCACTTCGTGCCCCTCGCCAGGTCGAAACCTAAAAACAGGAAGAAGGGAGAGGATGGCAAATACACCCATTTTGAGTTGTCAGGAGGGGTTAAACTAAAAGAGACCTTTACAGCACAATTTTCATATGCATTTTGCTAAAAATAAAAAGCTGTATGTTCTGTAGGGGCAACTCAGGAATCTGGCCCTTCAGAGATCCGGCCTCTCTTTCTTTTTCTCGTTCTCTCTCTCCCTCTCTCTTTCCCTCTCTTTCTCTCTCTTTCTATCTATCTATCTATCTATCTATCTATCTATCTATCTATCTATCTATCTATCTATCTATCTATCTATCTATCTATCTATCTATCTATCTATCTATCTATCTATCTCTCTCTCCCTCTCCCATAAACGACTGCATGGGTAACTTCGCTATGCAAGTGGCTCGCGAAGACGCAAAAATCCCTGCGAACACGCAAAAAACCCCGCGAACACGCAAAAAACCCAGCGAACACGCAAAAAAACAAAAATCCGCAAATTCGCACAAATTCGCAAATTTTGCGGATCGCGAATTCGCAAATCCGCAAATTCGCGAATCACGAATTCGCAAAATTCGCCCATGCTTAATGGAAACTGTGGCCGGTGTCAGGGGATCGGTCACTGCTCGACAGGATACAACACAACCGCAACAGGGTGAGTGACCACCAGGTACTGGGGGATGGGTGGAGATGGGCACAATGGCACACATGCACAATCAAGCAGAGCACAGTGCACACACACAATGACTCTGGGTCCTCGCCCAGATCTACAGACTGTCACATTGTACAATGCAATGCTGTCTGAATGTCAACATGTACCATGCGGCTACATACATGTGGACACATTGGAATACACCCTCTCCCGTTCACATTGCAGGGGCAACGTCAACACCTCCTGCAGAACAGTACCAGCCACTCTTCACTGATGACGAGGAGGACAACACCAGCATCAACACCCAAACCATCCAAGACATCATTGACCTAATCCGCCACTCACCTCCAGGATCAGGGCAGCTCAGCTACATCGAGGAGACCCCATCAGCCACGGCCCGTGTAGGGCGTGCCACCGGGCGGTGACGTGTGGCGGGGGGTTGTAAAATGCGGGATACCTGCCATTTCAGGTAAGTACCGGAAAAAAATGAATTTCGTTGCGCGCGCTGCATTGCCAAATGTGACGCAGCGCGCAGCAAAATTTGTTTCATTTTATATTTTCGGTACTTTCCTGAAATTGTCCGTATCCTGCATTGTACAACCCCCCACCCTGCCCCTCCCCACCCCACATCACTGCCTGGTGGCACGCCCTACACGGGCCATGGCTAGACCCCATCCACTACCCAAAGCACCCAGCAGGAGGCACCCACAGCCCCGGCAATTCCCCAAGACCCCCAGGAACAAAACATGGCCTTCCAGCACCGTGAACTGCAGTGCCAGAGGGAGACCGCAGAGCATGTGCGGTTGGGTTTTGGCTTCATGGCAACCAAGCTTGATGCCATCCTTAGGTGTGTAGGCACGCTCCGTGGTCTCCAACAAGCCCTGACTGACATCGCTGGAGTCATGCCGCAGAGAGAAGCACACCTGTCTGCTCAGAGTGGCTCCAGCGATACCAGCCGTGAGCTGGCATATAAGGAGAGGCTCATGGAGGACGTGGTGCAGATGGAGGTGGATAGGATGGCAGCCACGGCTGCACGTGAGTGGAATGTAGCTGGGATCTACCATGGCCTGCAGATCCTCATCATGGCATTACTGCCACAAGGCGTGGCGATGATGAATGCTGCTGCCCCCACACCATCCACATCTCCGCCCCTGGTGTGTCTTTGCCTCCCAGTGTGGCAGGCCTTACCACTCCGGCACCTGGTGTGTCAGTGGGACACAATGAGGCCGACAATCAACCTCCGGCCCCTGATGTGTCAGTGGCACACAGTGTCGCAGCCAGTACAGCAACACCCACAGGTGGTGCAGAGCACACATCCGGGGATGAGGACGTGAATGTGCCTGTGATCAGAAGGACTCAGTAGCATTCATTTCCACCACCTGGCCAGTTTCTGCTTGGTCCCGCACATAGCCTCATGACCTTCCACTGACCTCCGATTCACTCAGATGCACTCACCTTGGACAACGACATGGACCGCCACATACTGTTTGATGACCAATGACAAGGCGACCAGACTGAAGACTGTACCCCTCCTCTTCCGTAGTACTTGTCATCCCCGGATGGACTCTGGCTGGCCCTCAATAGGCCCATATTGTCTAGTGTGTTTGGCATTGCCCTGTACCACCCCAGCTGCGGAACTGCACTGGATGTGCAATAATCCAGTGACGCACTGCTGTGTCATGTATTTCATCATTCATGTATGTAGATGTGGATGAATGTAGGGACAGTTATTTCCCTTGCTTCAATGATGCTCATCCTGTGGGGTGCCTGTCAGAGGGTGCTACATAGCAATATGTGTTACGGGTCCCGTGGACACCACAACAGGGACACACGCATCAGCCACTTTCATGTCCGGACTTGGACTGAACCACACCTAGTGCTCCCGAGTCATTCTTGCAAGCCCTGCGTTGTTTTGCCGTAAGGCAGGCCAGACCACTCCCCTAACGCTCCGAGGGGGGGGCTCATGTGACCCCACAAATATAAGGGGCCGACGACGTCACATACCCCTCTGACGGTGGTGACTGGATGACGGTCCCGAGAACTTGAGGCCGGCATGGGCCTACCACCACGTGGCGATGACTGGGGTTGAACAGGGTTTCTGGCACACGCTGCATTGCGGCCAGCACAGGCACCCCGCCACGGGACGCTGACTGGGGGTAAACAGGGTTTGTGGCACACACTGCATTGCGGCCAGCACACGCACCCCGCCGCAGGACGGTGACTTTGGATGCACTGAGTCATTGGCACCTTAAGCTGCTGAGCAGATGTGCACCCTGAGATGATGCCCCGTCCCTGAGGTCTGGACTGCTCAGGATCTGTGTGCCTTGCTGGACCGCAGTGTAGGCCGAGCCAGAGGCCTACGACCACATGGCCTCGCTTCTGGGATCACAGAGTTAGTGGCACCCATTGGGCTGAGTGGCTGTGCAGCCTGTGATGGTGCTGGGTGCCCTGGTATGTCCTATGTCAGGGATTAATCAAGACCCAGCCCCAGACGTGAGACCTGGTAGCCTGCGCAGTGTGGCTGCATGGTGTGGAAGGTGCCATGTCCGCAGGCCCCGGGCTTGTGGCTTGCAGTGGCACGTGATGGGACCTGCTGCCTACACGCCGGTGGTGGAAGGTGAGCAGTGAGGCCCGGGTGTGCATGGGCGTACATGCTCCGGTGGGCGGCAGGAGGGGCTGGGGTGCCTCTGCCTGGGTGTGCATGGGCGGGAGGGTGATGTTGTCTTGTGCAAGTGTGTGTACTGTGCCAGTCATGTATCTGGACTCTGTTTCAGATGACGGCTCTGACTCTGATGTGTGCCCTGGTGTACTGCTACACATACCAGCAAGTGGTTGGAGACACACTGGTGGCAGCAGGTGAGCAGTGTGGCCTGGGTGCGCAGGAGCGGCACTCTCTCTCTCTCTTCCCCTCTCTTCTTCTCTCTCTATCTCTCCCCCTCCTTTCTTCTCTCTCTCCCCCCTCTCTTCTTCTCTCTCTCCCCCTCTTTTCTCCCGCTCTCCCTCTCTTCGACTCTTTCTCTCCCTCTCTCTCCCCCTCTCTCCTTCTCTCTCTCTGTCCTTTGATGTGCACAGGACACACCTTCTCATCATGTTTTTTGTCTTTTAGGCTGTGACTTACGAATTGTCCCGAGGGGAGCTGCCATGTTTCTTCATTTCATTACAGTGTTAATTTCAATAAAGTTTCATTGGTTGCTTCAAGAGTGAATGTGTGATGCTCATTTCTTTGACGACACATGCATGTCACCAGTTGTGATCGTGCGACATCAGGCAGATTATTTTGTACATGTTTACGTGCAGCTGATGTGGCATGTCTTTGGTCGGGGGTGCCAGAGAGGGGTTGTCCTGGGTGTGGCGTCGGTGGGTGTTGTGGCCCTCTTGGGTGTTTGTGCTGCATGTTCAGTTGCTCCACGGCATCTGTTTGTCTTCAGGTGTGGCCCTTGGCTGTGCTCCCTTTTGTGGTGCAGGCTGTGGTCCGACTTTACACCAGGTGTTTGTTAATTTCCTGCTGTTAATGCGCTTTATTGCGTGTTTTGTGTTCATATTGCCGATCTGGCTGGTCGTTGTGAATGTTGAAGTGTCGTGTTCTTGTGGCTTTTAGCATGGGAACGCCTACTCTGCATCTCATTATCGATAGTTTCGGGGATCCTCTGTGGCAATGTTTTTTGCGGCTGCTATTGCTGGAAAACTGGTGAGGTGGGCTGTTTGCACCGGCTTGTGAATGGGCGGGTACATTTATCACGACTTTGGCTGCGATGAAGTGCCGTTATTTCGGCAATTGCTCCTTGTGAATATGCCTCCAAGTAAATTATACATTTTAGAGAATATAAAGTAGTAGATGTGTAGTACTTTTAAACATACTCCTATGTGCCTTTGTTATTAGGCCCCACAGCATACTAAATGGGGAAATTACATTAATCAGGGAATATTCATATATAATTAATAAATCTGGAAATGACTGCACCCTATTTACACATTTACTAATGGAGACTAATAGATGGTTTGAAATTTCAAGGTCGATTAATAAAGGCATGCAAACGTACAAAACAGAGTACGCCAGTAGTACTACTTCCCGTACTAATAAATACTTTTGTAAATCAGGCCCTATATAAACATCTGCCAAGCCTATCACCCAGTGTTCAGTGCAAACACCATAGTGCATTTATTAGAAAGCTGTTGCTACAGCAGTGACATAGGTTTAAACATTCCTATGAGGTGTTCTCTTTATGCTACATAATTAAAATACTCAATTAACCACCCTTCTATATATTGCAGGTGCCAGGGGATGCACACATATGTGGTTATTTAGCAAAAAGGGTCTTAGAAAAAATGTACTGAACATTTTGTTTAATATATATGAAACTGTTTTTATGATCAATGAAAATATACCTGTATTGTTTCAACAATGATGTTTAATACAAAAGAGACCAACATTGTATGAGCAATAAAAAAAAATTAAAAAACAATGTTGGAGTCAAAGCAAGATAACTAGATTTTCACAGCGTTTTTGTTACATATTCAATGAGTTCCCAGCTGCCCTGATCAATAGGATTATAAAGTAAGGTGCTTGCCCAATAGAACACTTTATAACACTACTGAACTCTGCAGGATCTATAAAGTTAAAGGTGTGCTTCAGGCAGACTATCAATCAGGCAGTGGTGCACTGCTGTGTGATGAGTGAAGATATGAGCCACACTGTGCCAGGCACTTGGGAAGGGTGAAAAAAATCATTGCATGCAACCCTGAAGCATGTTCTTGTAAATCTTTAATTTTAAATAGTAAGTATTGTCAAAGACAATCCCTGTTCAGTTGTTGTCATTTTAGCTGTAAATATCAGTTGAGCAATGTACACTGTCATTTCAATATTGGCATAATACCTTGGGTCGCAACACAGTAATTCACTGGGTGGCGTTGTGTTTCTGATCTATTCATAGAAATATAATTAAGCCTTTCACAGTCTGGTTGTTTGTGCACCTCTGTGCCATATCTTTTTCTAAACAAAAGTATGTTAGGATGTTTAAACACATGTAGTTCATTGGTCTCTTTGTACACCAACACAAACTGTAAGTATTTTGGCACATTCAGGGCTTTGTATCAGGGCAAACTCGCATCCATATCTTGTTGCGCCTGCAGATACAACAAAAAGTATGGTGATATTTTCATTTTTCAAGAAATCTGCAAAATTTTCTGTTACATTGCTCCAAAGAATATATATAAAGCCTGGACCTTTATCAGAGGAAAGTTTGACCTGCATGTCAGGAGTATGGCAATGCTGAATATGTGTACATTTTCTAAGGAATTAAGGGCCAGATGTATCAAGGCTTTTGCGACTCGCAAAGGCCGAAATTCGCAGAATTTCGGTCTTTGCTACTCGCAAACGGACGATTTGCGATTTTTCATATGTATTAAAAAATCGCAATTTAAGGAAACGCAATTATTTGCGATTCCTTATTTTGCATTAGCATTTAAGGAATCGCAAATTTAGCGATTCCTTAAATGATATGTATGACACATTTTTGGTTTGCGAATTTGTGTTAAGAAATCGCAATTTACCACCAACTTGTAGTTGGTGGTAATTTGCGATTTCTTTTAAAAATGCCCTAATTGGCATTTGTGAGGGTGACACACATACATGCCCGTAGGGCATGTATGTGTGCCACATGCACACACATGTAGATTTCAGGGGTGCAGCAGGGTGTCTTTGAGACACCCCTGCACCCTTGAAATAATTCTCAAATTGCGATTAGCAAATTGCGAATTCGAAATTTGAGAATTATTGCACTATCATTCCTATGGGCCTCCTGGCCCATAGGAATGCATTGGAAATTGCGAATTCGCAAATAAAGAATAATAAGAAATCTCAAAAAAATAGCGATTTTTTACATACATACCGTTTTCGCGAATTCTAAATAGCGATTCGCAAAAAATCGCTATTTAGGATTCTCGAAACGGTATCTTGATACATCTGGCCCTAAGTCTTATTATATATTATTAGAACATACTGTGGCAGAACTACTATATGTGGCCCATTGTTCACTTAATGGCAGATATCAACCTCAGGACTATTTGGAAAATTAAATAAAACCTGCATTTTTTTAAATTGTATTCTGTATGACCCAATGAATCTACTGGTACGAGCCAGAACTCTCTTGTTCTCGCTGGCATGGCTGTAGAACAGACGAGCCAGACTTCCCTTGTTCTCACTGGCATGGCGGTATACCAGAGAGAACAAGATGTTTTTGGGGGGATTCTTTGCATTGTGTTCCACAAAACAGGTAATTCCATCAAGTCTCCATGATGCATGCATGTGTCCATTTTCAGGACTGATACCCATCTTTATTACTCTAGGTCTTCTGAGTGAGGATCCCATGTATGTTTGAGTTTTGTATGTTTTCAGGGTTACAAGTGGTGATAAACTGGATGAAGTGCAGTTTGGAGAACTGGAAAGCAACTACCAGCAAAACAACAGTTAGACTTTTTGTTTGCAGGTATCACCCATGAGCTATATAGAAACATTATGAAAGATCCATGCATTGTAAGATGGAAATCTCGCACCCTCCAGATGCGTGGACATGCGTTGTTGACGTTAAATTCAAAGTCAATAATCACAAGTATTCCACTTTGAGAAGGTTTATTTTGAACCAATCTTCAGAATATTACTTTATATGCTGAATGGTTTGCAAAAAATATGTATGTTCCATAAGAATGGTATCAGAAGTAAATTTCCAACAAGGTATATTCGTACAAATCAGTCATAAATGCATCCCCTATGCATTTCGAGCGATGCTCTTCGTCAGGGGAATGTCTGCAAGGAAACTGCAAGGAAATCAAAGGTAACAGAAGATATAACACGAGGCAGGAGCAAAAGAAATCTAAAATGCACGTTCAAAATAGTATCAGCGATAGTGCACATGTCCACGCATCTAGAGGGTTCGAGATTTCTATCTTACATTGCGTAAGATCTTTCGTAATGATTTGAGTTACAGCGCCTCATGGTCATCTCGATATCGCCTACCCTGATTACCTGCATCTACCGATCAACTACTTTTAATTACTTGGAGTGCTGTGGCTTCTTCCATCTATATAGAAACATAGCACAACCACATATTTTTACCATCTACATATCCTAGGTGTTTCAAATAGCCCTTTTTGCAGGGTCATCCCAACCATTTTGCCTTCCTCCTTCTACTTTTTGCTGAATTTGATTTATTGGCCTTAGGACTCTGTGCAGTGTATCACTGCTAACCAATATCAAAGTGCTTGTGCTCTCTCCTCTAAACATGTCAGTGTTGACTCATACCTAATTGGCATATTTAAATCACTTATAAGCCCTTAGTAAAGTGCAATACATGTGCCCAGGCACTGTACATTAAATGTTACTAATGGGTCTGCAGCACTGCTTGTGCCACCCACTTAAGTAGCCCTTTAAACATGCCTCAGGCCAGCCATTGGAGAGCCTGTGTGTGCAGTCTTAACAGCCATTTCAACCTGGCTAAATAGGCATATTTTAGAACATAGACGTCACTCCTAGGGTGGGTCCCTTGATAGCCCAGAGGCAGAGTGCAATGTATTTAAATACGTCCTGGTAGTGAAAAACTCTTAAATTAGTTGTTCACTACTGAAAGTCCTATACCTCGAATTGGATAACATTGGGATTACCTTTTTACATTTTATAAGTGTAATTTCCAAATGGGAAGTAATCACTTGTGCAACCACCCACTCACTCACTCACATACTCAATTGACAGACCCATGCAACCACTCACATACCCACCCACTCACCCTAAAAGCCACTCATACACTCATTCAATTACCCATACTGAAACTCACACAACTACTCACTCACCCATACAAGTACTCACACACATTTACAAATACAGCCACTGCTACCCACTCAGCTACACAGCTACTCACAAATCGACTTATTTACCCATGTAGTCACTCTCACACCCACTCACCTACCCATACAGACTGACACAGCCACTCACTTGCTCATACAACCACTCACACACCCACTCAGACACTCAGAAAATCACTTACATGCTTATTCACACATTCATAAACCTCTCATACGCCCACTCATTCACCCTTACAGTCATTCACAGAGACACTCAATCTCCAATGCAGCCAATTACACCAATCACTCATCTATACACACCAATAGCTGCTCACTCACCCATACAGCAACTCACACATACCCCTCATTCATACATACAGCAAATCACACAGCCACTAAGTCACCCATACGGCAACTCACACACCTCTGAAGCTACTAACACAGCCACTAACTCACCCATACTGTCACTCACATGCCCACTCACTCAGCAACAAAGCCACTCACACAGCCACTCAATTCCCTTATACAGCTACTTACACACCCACTACCACATTCATACAGCCACTCACACAACCATTCTCACAACCATGCAACCACCCAGTCACTCATTCACACACTGATACAGTCACACAGCCACTCAGATGAGATGTGTTAGAAGTAATATGATTAATTGCTTGTACAGAAAGAATAGTAATTTTACTTATGCTTGAGCTTAGTATATATCCATATATATTTCTCAGAAAAGTCATTTGATATGTCATCAGTGATGTTGTGAATGATGCCACTGACCATGTCATGAGTGATCAGTGATGAGTATGTAATATGTGATGTCATACGCATTGCACTGAGGAGGCGTACATTATAGTAAGCTCAGGTAACTATAACTGCTGAATTTCACTGGGTTTGTATGAGTGATATCTGGCCTAACTATGATGTACCCATAACCTTTGTTCTTTTCAAAGAATTTCCAAGTTTTTTAAAATGCTATCTCCTAACTATAATGTCCTTGTAACCTTTGTTTTTTTTCAGTGATTTCTAAGGTTTTTTTATTTCCTAATTATAACATTCCTTTAACCTTCATTTTTTTCAGTTGAATTTCTACAGTATTTTAAATCTTACTTTTTTCCTAAATATAACGAACCCTGTAACCTTTAGATTTTTTACTGAATTCTAAGGTTTTTAACATTTTATTTCCTACCTCTAACCTGTAACCTATGAGAGTGGGTGTGTGAGTGGCTTTATAGGTTGGTAAGTTGTTCTGTGAGAGGCTGTATGGCTCTGTGAGTGGTTGAGTGAGTGGCAGTCACCAGCAGGTAGTTATAGTTAGGTCCATGTTTGACATGCCTAAATCTTTGGTGTCATTTGACAAATCTTCACAACAATTTCCGAAAAAAGTATTATAGTGAGTCTTGTGCGTGGAAAGTTTTGGGATGATCTGTCAAGCGGAGGCCAAGAAAAAGGGGGACAAATAAAATATGATTTCCCATGTTAATTCCTATATGAAATTTGAACATGAGTACAGTTCGAACCGTTGGATGGAATTACACCAAATTTGGCAGGATGTTATATTGTGGTTTGCGAATCACACTTGCAGTTATCCTGTATAAATCTGTTCAGTAGTTGTTGAGAAATTTGAAGGAAAGCAAATAAAGACATCTGGGTAGATGCTAAGCACATATCTCATGGTTAGATCTGATTAGCTGCCAACACTTCCAGCCAAGTCCACAAAAAACATTTTTAGAAACTAAAGAGGACAGGGTATGAATATCTTGACCCCTAAGGTGTGGTGGTGGGGTCCCCCTATAAACTCACCAGGGGCAAAAATCACTTTTTACAAAAATTTTTGTTGTGAAAACATGAGTCACGAATCTATGGCAACATTTTAAAACAAATAACTTGTGCATGCTCCTGTGCTTGTTTTGAATTCACCTTTGGGTGGGCCAGGTCCTGGAGGCTTTTTTCTAAAAAGGAGGGGTGCCCTTGAGGCAAAATAGAGATTAAAAATTAGCATAAAGAGGCACAATAAGGGTCAGAAACAAGCAGAACGAGGCAAAATATGGTTCCGAAGAAGCAAAATAAAGGTCAGAAACAAGCAGAAAGAGACAAAATAAATGTCAGAAACAAGCAGAAAGAGGCAAAATACAGGCCACAAATGAGCAGACAGAGGAAAAATAAATGTCAGCAACGAGCAGATACCTAAGGTAAGAAGTGAGCAAAATAAAGGCAGAAAACTAGAGTTTTGCCACTCCACGCTCCACTTGAAACATGTAGTTCTACAAATAATCCGCCAACTGCCGATGGAGCAGAGTTTACTGGCACGCTCACCCGTAGACATCATCCCCCATCCAGTAGGGAGCCAAGAGGTGCATTTGCAGAGTGGCTGCGAAAGGGAGCGGGCCTTTGATGAGGTCTCAGCAATCCCTCTGTGTAGGACTTACTTTTGACAACAGTAGGGGTTCTTGGCCCTCAGCAACACTCAGTGGCTAAGGGGACTTTATCCCCTAACTAGTGTTGCACCAGGAGACCACTTTTCAGAGAGATCAAGAAAGGGGACTGTACCGCTGACAAGGTCTCAGCAATCCCTCTGTGGAGGACTTACTTGTGGCAACAATAGTAGTTTTTGGCCACCACAACCCTTGGCACCCAAGGGGATTTCATTCCCCAACCATAGTGCACCAGGAGGTGCGTTTGGAGAGTGGTTGTGAAAGGGGGTGGCCTCCCAACAAGGTCACCGCTGTTTGGGACTGGCTGGTAGCAACCTAAAGGGTTCTTGGCCCCCAACAACCCTCAGCCGCCAAGGGGACCTCATCTCCCAACCAGTAGTGTGCCCGGAGGCACATCTGCAGAGTGGTTGAGAAAGGAGACGTGGCCTCTGATTTGGTCTCAGTAATCCCAGTCAGGAGACTTATTAGTAGCAACAATAAAGGTTCTTGGCCCAAATTGACCCTTAGCAGCCAAGAAGAAATCATTAGGCGTGGCGGAGCAATACTTAGCCCGCTCACAGAACTCCCCATAATTTGGTGGAGTTTTTGGGTAACTCTGCGGAATTCCACAAAATGAAACTCTGCGAACTTCACCCAGGCCTACAGAAAGAGCAGAACGACTCAAGGACTCATGCACCCATGCACAGAACAACTCAGACACTCTCACAGCCACTCACAGACCCATTCACTCATGTACCCATGCACAGATGAACTCAGACACATACACCCAATCACAGACATGGTCAGACACTCATGTACCCACTAAATGATTCACTCATATTCTCTCTCACCCTCTCACAGATCTATTCAGAGACTCATGCCTGACTCACAGACTCCCTCAGACTCACTTGCCCATTCACAGACCCACTCAGACAGTCATACACCTACTAACAGCGCCACTCGCACTCTCTTACACCCACTAACAGCCCCACTCATACTCTCTTACACCCATTTACAAACCTAATCAGACATTCATACACCCACTGAGACACTCATGTACTCACTCATACATACTGTGTCAAAGGTTAGTGGTTACAGTTAGGAAATACACATTTTAAAACTGCAAAAGTGCCTCCTGGCATGCTCTGGGTTGGGGGATGAATTCCCTGTTGCTACTAGGGTCCTTAGGTGCCAACTAGCTCATCTTTTACCTCTAGTAAGCCCCACACAGTGGGATTGCTTAGAGGTGGAAGGAGGCCAGGCCCCTTTTTACATCACTCGGCAAACGCTCCTCTTAGCACACTGCTGATGGGGCGATGAGGTCCCCTTGTGTCCCGAGGACCTCAGGACTAATGTGTACTTCATCCCCCAAGCAGCAGTACGCCAGGAGGAGGAGGTGCGTTTGCCGAGTGGTGTAAAAAGTGGTTGTGGCCTCTAACTACCTCTCAGCAATCCAGCTGTGTGGAGCTTACTGGAGGTAGAAGGAGGGCTGGTTGGCCACAGGGACCCTCAGAGGGTCCAAAGAGCATGCCAGGAGGCTCGTTTGTAGAGTGGTGGAGAAAGGGCGCATGACCTGTGACCACCTCTCAGCAATCTCAATCTGTGGGACTTACTGAAGATAACAGGTAGGCTAGTTGGCCCCTTAGGACCCTCAGCTGCGAATGGGACTTCATCCCCCAACCAAGAGCACGCCAGGAGGCATGTTTGAGAGTGGTGGGCAAAGGGGGCCTGGTTTGGTATTACAGCTCAGCAATCCTGCTGTGTGAGACTTATGGGACCTAGTAGGAGGGGTAGTTGGCCCCCAGGGACTTCCTTGGGGGCCAACTACCCCTCCTGTTACCTCCAGTAAGTCCCTCACAGTGGGATTCCTAAGAGTTTTTCGGTGGCCACAACCTCCTTTCCTCACTACTCTGAAAATGCGCCCGTGGTGCACTTCTGGTTTGGGGATGAAGTTCACTTTACTCCTAAGGGACCTTGGGGGCCAAAAAGACATCCTTGTACCACCTATAAGTCCTATGCAGTGGAATTCCTGAGCACTGGCTCCAGTGACTATGAGTGTTTTTTTTAAAGTTATGAGTGTTAAATATATATATATACCAAGGTGTATTGGTGAATCAGTGGGTTTATGACTGACTGTATGGATGACTCAGTGTGTGTATGACTGACTGTATAAGTGAGAGATTAGGTGTCTAAGTGAATGTATGGGTGAGTGACTGGTTGTATGAATGTGTGTACCTGTCTGTCAGTTAATGTCGAAGTGGGTGTATGAGTATGATGTTTTTGTCTATGTCTATGGGTGTCTGGGTGTCTGTGTTTGTGAATGAGGAGGTGTGTGACTGCCTGTATGGATCAGTGATGGGTGAGACAGTGGCTGTATGAGGTACTATTACATGTGTGAAATGTTATATGGGTGAGTGGGAGTCTGTATTGCTGTGTCGGTGATTGAGTGCATGTGCATGTGCATGTGCAGGCATGAGTGCATGTGTCCGTATGGATGAGTAACGGAGTATAAGAAAGGCAGTATACATGAGTGACAGGGTGTATGAGTGACTGTATGTGTGAGTGAGTGAGTGAATTTGAGAGTGGCTATAAAGATGAGTCCATGCTTCTGTCAGTGACCGTATAGCTGAGTGAGTATGTGTTCCTATTTCTATGAGTAAGTAAGTGTGGGTGGGTAACTGTTTGAGTAAGTAGCTGTATGAATAACTGTATGGGGGAGTTTCTAGATGGGTGAGTAGTTTTATGGGTGACTGACTCAGTGTGTCAGTGCCTGTATGAGTGGATATGTCAATGGCTCTATTAGTGTGTGAGTGGGTCTAGGAGTGGCAGTATGGATGAGTAAGTGGACGTGTATTTAGATCAATGAATCAGTGAGTGGTGTGTACGTACTAGTATGCCTTTGTGAATGGCTTTGTGAATGGTTGTGTGGGAGCAGTGACATGGGAAGGGCTGCTGTTTTATATTTGGCTAGTCCCAACATTCTGAACAGTCTGTGAACAGTGAAGCTGCCACTTCTCTTGTCTCTTTCTGAACCTCTCTTGCCTCTTTCTGCACATTACTTCCTTTTGCTGCACCTCACTTGCTTATTTCTGCACCCCTCTTGCCTCTTTCTGCTTCTCTTGCTTATTTCTGCACTTCTCTTCCACCTTTCTGAATCTTTCTTGCTTCTTTCTATACCCCTCTTGACTCTTTCTACGCTGCCCTTGCCTCTTTCTGCACCTCTATTGCTTCTTTCTGCTCCCTTCTTGCCTCTTTCTGCCACTCTGCCTCTTTCACCACCTCTCTTGCCTCTTTTTCTACCTCCCTTGCCTCTTTCTGCACTTCTCTAGCTTCTTTCTGCACCACTGTTGCTTCTTTCTGTACTTTCCTTCACCATTTCTGCACTCCTCTTGTTTCATTCTGCATTTTTCTTCATCTTTCTGCACTTCTCATGCTCCATTCTGCACCTCTCTTGCTTCTTTCTGTACCTATCTTGCTTCTTTCTGCCCCTCTCTTGCCTCTTTCTGCATTTCTGTTGCTTCTTATTGTACCTTTTTTCCTCTTTCTGCACTTCTTTTGTCTCTTTCTGCACGTTTCCTGCCTCCTTCTGTACTTCTGTTGTCTCCTTCTTCATTTCTCTTGCCTTTTTCTGCACCTCTCTTGCTTCTTTCTGTCCCTCTCCTGCCTCTTTCTGTTGCTTCTTATTGTACCTTTCTTCCTCTTTCTGCACTTCTCTTGTCTCTTTCTGCATGTTTCCTGCCTCTTTCTGTACTTCTGTTGTCTCCTTCTTCACTTCTCTTGCCTATTTCTGCACCTCTCTTGCTTCTTTCTGTCCCTCTCTTACCTCTTTCTGCATTTCTGTTGCTTCTTTCTGCACCTTTCTTCCTCTTTCTGAACTTCTCTTGCCTCTTTCTGCACTTATCTTGCCTCTTTCTATACTTCTCTTGCCTCCTTCTTCACTTCTCTTGTCTCTTTCAGCCCCTCTCTTGCCTGTTTCATTCTTCTCTTTCAATACCTCTCTTGCCTCCTTCTGCAATTCTCTTGCCTCTTTCTGCACCGCTGTTGCTTCTTTCTGCACTTCTCTGAGGACTTTCTGCACTTCTCTTGCCTCTTTCTGCCCCTCTCTTGCTTCATTCTGCAGCTCTTCTGCTTCTTTCTGCACCTCTCTTGCTTTTTCTGTACCTTTCTTCCTCTTTCTTTACTTCTCTTGCCTCTTTCTGTACTTTCTTGCCTCTTTCTGCACATTTCAACCTTCCACTTTCTGCACCTCTCTTGCTCCATTCTGCACTTCTCTTGCTTCTTTCTACACCTTTCTTGATTCTTTCTGTTCCCCTCTTTCCTCATTCTGCACTTCTCTTGCTTCTTTCTGCACTTCTCTTGCTTTTGTCTGCACCTCTCTCGCTTCTTTCTGTACCCCTCTTGCTGCTTTCTGTACCTCTCTTTCCTTGTTCTGCACCTTTATTGCTTCTTTTGTCACCCCTCTTGCCTCTTTCTGCACTTCGCTTGCTTTTTTCTACACTTCTCTTGTTTCTACCTATACTCTCTTGCCTCTCTCTGCACCCCTCTGGCTTCTTCCTTTACCTCTCTTGCCTCTTTCTGCATCTCTGTTGCCTCTTTCTGCACCTCTCTTGCCTCTTTCTGCACCTCTCTTGCTTTGTTTTGCACTTCTCTTGCCTCTTTCTATACTTCTCTTGCCTCTTTCTGTACTTTTCTTGCCTCATTCTGCACCACTCTTGCCTCTTTCTGCACATTTCTCCTCTTTCTGTACCTCTTTCTTCTTTCTGCACCTCACGTGCTTCTTTCTGCACCCTACTTGATTCTTTCTTTCTATACCTCTCTTGCTCCGTTCCAAAATTCTCTTGCTTCTTTCTGCAGCACTCTTGCTTCTGTCTGTACCTCTCTTGCTTCTTTCCGCACCCCTGTGGCCTCTTTCTGTACCTCTCTTTCCTCTTTCTACATCTCTCTTGCCTCGTTCTGCAAATCTTGTTCCTCTTTCTGCACATCTCATGCTTCTTTCTGTACTTCTCTTGCCTCTTTCTGTACTTTTCTTGCCTCTTTATGCACATTTCTTCCTCTGTCTGTACCTCTCATTCTTCTTTCTGCACCTCCCTTGCTTCTTTCCGCTCTCTACTTGATTCTTTCTTTCTACACCTCTCTTGCTTCTTTCTGAACTTCTCTTGCTTCTTTGTGCACATCTGTTCCTTCTTTCAATGTTCTCTTGCCTCTTTCTGTACCCCTATTGTCTCTTTCGGCACCTCTCTTGCCTCATTCTTCCCCTCTCTTGCCTCTTTCTGTACATTATTTCCTCTTTCTGCAACTCTCTTACTTCTTTCTGCACCCTAATTGATTCGTTCTTCCTACACCTCACTTGCTTCTTTCTGTAATTCTCTTGCTTTTTTTTGCACCTCTCTTGCTTCTTTCTGCACTTCTCTTGCCTCTTTTGGTACCACTCTTGCATCTTTATGCATCTCTTTTGCCTCTTTCTGTACTTCTCTTACCTCTTTCTGCCTCCTTCTCCCTCTTTCTGCACCCCTCTTGCTTCTTTCTATACTATTCTTGTTTCTTACTGCACCTCTCGACTCATTCTGCACTTCTCTTCCTTCTTTCTTCACCTCTCTTGCCTCTTTCTGCACATCCCTTCCCCTTTCTGCACCTCTCTTACTTCATTCTGCATTTCTCTTGCTTCTTTCTGCACTTATCTTGCTTCTGTCTGCAACTCTCTTGCTTCTTTCAGCACTCCTCTTGCCTCTTTCTGTACCTCTCTTGCTTCTTTCTGCACCTCTCTTGCTTCTTTCTGCACCTCTCTTGACTCTTTCTGCACATTTCCTCCTTTTCTGCACCTCTCTTGCTTCATTATGCACTTATCTTGCTTCTTTCAGCACTTCTTTTGCTTCTGTCTGTACCCCTCTTGCTTCTTTCTGCCCCCCTTGATGCTTTCAGTGCCTCTCTTGCCTCTTTCAGTACCTCTCTTGCCTCGTTCTGTACCTCTCTTGCTTCTTTCATCACCCCTCTTGCCTCTTTCTGCACTTCCCTTGCTTTTTTCTGCACTTCCCATGTTTCTGTCTGCACCTCTCTTGCTTCTTTCTACACCCCTTTGGTCTCTTTCTGTACCTCTCTTGCCTCTTTATGCATCTTTCTTGCCTCTTTCTGCATCTCTCTTGTCTCCTTCTCACCTCTCTTGCTTCATTCTGCACTTCTCTATCCTATTTCTGCATTTGTCTTGCCTCTTTCTGCTCCCCATGCTTTATTCTGCATCTCTTGCTTATTCTTGTGCCCCACTTGCCTCTTTCTGCACTTCTCTTGACTCTTACGGAGGCAGGTGTGGTAGGACCGGCTCATGAGTGGATATGCTTGTTCCTCGCGGACCGTAGGTTTCAGGTCCACTGCCCCCCCTTTAAATTGGAGGCTCGAGCATTAAGGCAGGGGGTTCCGCAGGGCTCAATTCTGAGCCCTACTTTATTTAATCTGTATATGGAACCCCTGGCAAAGCTGGTGGAAGCCTATGGTGTGGATATAGTGTCCTACGCGGATGATACGCAACTAATAGTGACACTATCCTAGACCCAGGAGGAGGCGGCAGTGAACTTCTTTGCCGGTCTGGGGGACCTAGCGAATTGGATGAATAACAACTGTCTGCGCCTTAATGCGAGTAAAACCGAGCTTTTAGTAGTGGGGAAAGCACCGTCCATATCATCCTCAGCATGGTGGCCTTCCGCACTAGGACCCATCCCCACCCCCTCGGAGCTGGTGAAAAACCTGGGAGTTCATCTGGACGGCAATCTGTCCTTTGAACACCACACTATAGGGGTAGCAGGTAAATGCTATGGCATTTTAAAAAATCTGCGAAAAAACCTTAGATCTAAACCCCGCTGCCGGTAGGAAAACGCTGATTCATACATTGGTTACTCCCCACTTAGACTATGGGAATGCATTGTATGTTGGTCTGAGTAAAAAAATGCCTGCATCGGTTGCAAAGTGTGCAGAACGCAGCAGCTAGACTGGCTCTGAACCTCCCCCGGAAGTCGTCCGCAAGCCATGCCCTAGCTACTCTGCACTGGCTCCCTGTCCGTGAGCGCATTATGTTCAAAACTATGGGCCCGATGTAGGTGTCCATTTACCGACCGGTAATGGACGATTTCGGCCGCTACCGACCGGTAAATGGTCATTCCTGATGTAGAGGGGCCTATTTTACCGAATCGGTAAATTTACCGAATTGGTAAATACCGATCCGGTAAATACCGATTTTTGCAAGGGTGCAGGGGGTGTCACTTTGATACCCTCTAGCACCCTGAATTCAGGCACGTGTGGCATGTCTGTGTGTCACATGGCACTGGTGTGCATGCACACATGTGCATGCACACCTATATTCGGTATTGATTCGGTATATGACTATTGATTCCTATGGGCTGCAATGCCCATAGGAATCAATGGGCTTTACCAATTCGGTATTTACAGAATCGGTAAATACCGAATCTTAACGATTCAGCATTTACCGAATCTGAAATATCTACATTCCCCCCCTTCTAATTTACCACTTCTTAAATACCGAATCGGTATGATTCGGTATTTTAGAAGTGGTAATTTAGAAATACCTACATCAGGCCCCTAGTGTTTGGCCCAGCGTATCGCTCAGGGGAAGGGTCCCATCTTTCTCCAAAAATTATTGATGGTGTATCAGCCCAGGCGGTCTTTGAGATCGCTAGGGACTATGCTCTTTCAAGTGCCACGAATCAACAGGACACGGATGGGGGGTCGATCCTTTAGATACCTGGCCAGCAAGCAATGGAATACTCTTCCGATTGAGCTCCATATGGAACCATCGGTGATGAGGTTCCGCCAGAGACTGAAAACTCACCTGTTTTCCAAAAAGTAGGGCTCGGTTCTGCCGGGTGCCCCGGAGCTTTCTGCTTGATTAGCTGGTGCAGCCTGTTTTGGTTCTTTGTCTTATCAGTGCGGGGACTCACTGTTCCTAGTGAAACCAGGCGCTTTATAAAATGTATTATTATTATTATTATTATTATTATTATTATTCTTGCTGCACTTAACTTGCTTCTTTCTGCACCTCTCTTGCTGCTTTATGTACCCCTCTTGCCTCTTTCTGCAGTTCTCTTGCCTTTTTGTGTATTTCTATTGCTTCTTTTTGCAAATTTCTTCCTCTTTCTGCACTTCTTTAGTCTTTTTCTCCACTTATTTTCCTTCTTTCTGCACTTTTCTTGCCTCTTTCTGTACCTCTCTTACCTTTTTCTGCATATTACTTCCTCTTTCTACACCTCTCTTGCTTCTTTCTGTATCTCTCTTGACTCCTTTTGTACTTCTCTTACCTCTTTCTTCACCTCTATTGCCTATTTCTGCCTATTTCTTCTTTTTTCTGCACCTCTCTTGCTTCTTTCTGCACTTTTGCATCTTTCTGCACCTCGCATACTTCTTTCTGTACACCTCTTGCCCCGTTCTGCACTTCTCTTGCATCTTTCTACACTTCTCTTGCTTCTGTCTGTACTTCTCTTTCTTCTTCCTGACCACCTCTTGATTCTTTCTGCACCTCTCTTGTCTTTTTCTGCACTTCTCCTGCCTCTTTCTGCACCTCTGTTGCTTCATTTTGTACTTCTCGTCCCTGTTTTTGTTCTTCTCTAGCTTCATTCTGTACCCCTCTTGCTTCTTTCTGCATCTCTCTTGCTTCTCTTTGTACCTCTCTTACCTCTTTCTGCACTTCTCTTTCCTCTTTCTGCACTTCTATTGCTTCTTTCCGCACCTTTCTTCCTCTTTCTGCACTTCACTTGCCTCTTCCTTCTTTCTGTACCACTTGTACTTCATTCTGTACCTTTCTTGCTTCTTTCTGCACCTCTCTTGCTTCTTTCTGCACTTCTCTTACTTCTTTCTGCACCTTTCATCCTCTTCTGAACTTCTCTAGCCTCTTTCTGCACTTCTCTTGCTTCTTTCTGCACCTTTCTTCCTCTTGCTGCACTTCTCTTGCCTCTTTACAAGGACGTTATACTTAGGAATTAGCATTTAAAAAACCTTAGAAATTTACAAAAAAAACAGGTTTCATGCACGTTTTAGTTAGAAATTAGCACTTAAAAATGTTAGTAATTCACTGAAAAAAACACAGGTTTCAGAGACATTATAGTTAGAAAATTTGCACTTAAAAAACCTTAGATATTCACTGAAAAAAACACAGCCCACAGGAACATTATAGTTAGGCTGACATTTCACTTGTACAAAAACAGAGAAATTCAGCTGTTATAGTTAGCTAAGCTAACTATAACCTGCGCCCGGCAATGTACTACTGATGACGTCATATATTACATCACTCATGACATGATCAGTGATATCATTGATGACATCACTGATGAATTCTCAAATGACATTACTGATGGCATCATCCATATAATGTCTGATGCACCGACTCACATCCCAATATAACCTTTCATACACTCACTCCAAATTTTAGACTACCATTCTTGAAGCCATTGACACACCAATACCAGTACATACATACTCACTCACTGATTCATAGGTCTTCATACACATCCACTAACTAACCCATACAGGCACTCATACAGCCAGTCACTCACTAATACAGCCGCTGATATACCTACTCATACAATATACAGCCACTCATACACCTTGGCGTATGTATTTATATATATTCATATATAAAACACTCTTAAAGTTTTTAGAAACAGTCACTGGATGATGTTATCAGTTTGTCATTTGAGATGCCATCAGTGATGTCATGGGTGATGTCACTGACCATGTCATTAGTGCTGTAATAGGTGACATCATCAGCAGTGCATTGCGCGGGGGCGAGTTAGAGTTCGCTCAGCTAACTATAACACCTGAATTTCTCTGGTTTTGTACAAGTGAAATGTCAGCCTAAGTCCCCTGCGCTTTTCAGTGACTATCTAAGGTTTTTTAAATGCTAATTTCTAACTATAATGTCCCTGAAACCAGTTTTCTTAAATATATATATATAGTTGCAGTTGGAGAGCGGCGCTGAGGAAGGCTGATAATGCCGAAATGCATCCGCCTAAGCCATCTGTTCAATAAAGTGCTCCTGATTGTCTCCCTTGGGTCACGGCTTTTTTCTTTGGAGGAGGTAGCAACTCAGATATTTATGCGCTAAGCCAGTGCACACTTACGTGTACCCCTGCGGCATCAAGTTGGTCTTGACTATCTGGCAAGCTCAACGGAGCATCTTTTCCTGTATTGCGGTAGCAATAAGCTCCAAAACCCACCACAACACTTGGCGGAGACAGCGGCAGGGGATATCCTATCCTCTATTTGGGTAACCAGGTTCCTGCGTTCACCCCCGCGAAGGATTCCAAGCAGAAGGGTAGCAGCGGACAAGAAGGGAGACTCGAGGGGGAACGGAGTTGTTTCACCTGGCTTACCTCCCATCGAAATCCTACAGCTGTGCCTCCCACGGACACTCTCTCTGGTAATATCACCCCATTTAGCATGTATCCAGTCCCGCTATGCTGAACATTGGGGCATTATGGGATATGCAGTTCCACTACGCGGAGCGCTAGGAGCAGTTGGAGAGGGGTGCTGAGGAAGGCTGATAATGCCGAAATGCATCCGCCTAAGCCATCTGTTCGATAAAGTGCTCTTGATTGTCTCCCTTGGGTCACGGCCTTTTTCTTTGGAGGAGGTAGCAACTCATATGTATATATATATATATATATATATATATACAAGGAACATATATGTGGAGTTAAGATTAATGGATCAATACTTACCTTTAACAAAATAGAGGGGGGTTCCCCAAGGGGTTCCTTTTTTAGGATGCTGGCAGGAAAAAGGAGGAAGAACAGTGTAATAGAAAGCGAGAACTACCCTGCCAGGGTATACTTATATGGTCCCATCAATGAGATCCAAAGGATGAAAGAGGGGGTGACATAGATTAACGCTTCGGAGCCAATGATATATCAAAACTCATTCAGCGCAATTGGTTGAGAAAATAGAAAAGTTTTTATTTTTCAAAAAATGACAATTGTTCAAACAGACTAGTGGTGTCAGCATGGGGGCCAGCTGTGCCCCCAGCAAAGCCTGTTTGTACATGGGAGAATTTGAGCGCATTAACATCGAAATAGCCCCCTTCCATGAAAACACCAGAGGATGGCGTCGATTTATCGACGATGTCTTTCTAATCTGGAAGGGGGACAAGACGACCCTGGAGGAATACATATCATGGCTGAACGCAGCGGACCCCAATTTGCGTTTCACCAGTCACCATCGCCATCAAAGGATTGAATTCCTGGACATTTGGGTCGAACACCTTGACAACTCTTTAAAAGTGTCCCTTTACACCAAGCCCACCGCCAGGAACACCTTGTTACAATACTCAAGCTTTCACCCCAGGAATCAAAAAGACAGCATTCCCTACAGTCAGTTCCTACGAATTAGGAGGAACTGCGCTGATATTAATGACTATCTACAAGAATCGAATATCCTGAAAGAGAAACTACTCCACCGAGGCTATCCTAGAAAGCTCATCAAGGACTCCTTCAAAAGAGCCAGATATGCGAATCGGGAGTTGATGTTTGAACCCTCAGTGTCAGAATCCCAGGAAAGACTAGTGTATATTACACGTCATTCCAAGATGAAGCACAAAATCCGACAGATCATTAACTCCAGCTGGCACCTCCTCAATTTGGAGAAGGAACTTACCCCTATCAGCCGGCCTATATTCGCATTTAAGAGAAATAAAAACCTAAAAAACCATCTTGTTAGGGGAAAATCGCTGGAGGCCTTGACCAGCGTCCAGACGGCGATTACCAATGCTGAGCCCATTTTTGGGAACCACCGATGCGGCACATGCCATGCGTGCCCCCACGCCATTATAGGCGACTCTGTGAGTACCACTGAACGCACTCTATCGGTGGCCCGAAATAAAAGAATGACCAACTGTCGAACTGCCAACATTGTATATATCATTCTTTGCCCGTGCAATCTGACGTACGTTGGTGAAACCGGACGCGAATGCCGACTGAGAATTGGGGAACATAAATCAAATATTCGAAACAAAAAAAATTCTGCCCCATTAGTTCCCCACTGGCTGGAAAAAGGCCACACTGAAAAGGACCTTCGCTGGTTCATCTTGGAAAAAATAATGGCCCAGCCTGGAATTGACACCACTAGCCTCCGCAAGAAAAGAGAGGTTTTCTGGATTTTCATGTTCAATTCTGTCAGCAAAGGACACAACGAAGAATGTCCTTGGTCAAATGCCTTTCTGTGAACTCCCCCTTTATCTGATCATTGTTCCTGTGAAAAAGCTCATTATGAACTTTGTCCGCTAGTTTTTCCTACTTAAGTTATCCTTGTTCACCCTGCCTTGTCTGCACTTGGTGATATCATGTGCACTGGAGACTCCCTTCCAAGATGGTTACCCCTCTCTCATTCATCCCCGCGTTTGTGCTCTGAGCCCTCCTTGTAGAGCACCCACTTCCATCGTTCACGGCAATTTTCGTCCTCATCTTTAGGTATTTTCCTATGTTTATGATGGATGTCCCCACATTTGATTCCCACGCCCCTATGAGGAATCCTGTTGTATATCCCCTTATGATTCTGTCCCCTCTCCAAGATGGCCCCTGTGTTAACTGTGCACTACCCGCGGCACCGTCGTCTCTGTTGTCAAGATGAAGATGCCATTAAAAAGCGCAAAGCGTTCAAATTTAACAGAGACAAATTGGATTATCAGAACGGGAACGTTTTCACATTTGCCCGAAGGTATGGCGCTGCAAAGAAAAAAAGCAACATTGCCTCCCAACAGAAAAAACAAGGTAATACCAGTGATAGTACACCTTCGCTCACATCCACTTCGGAACAAAGCGCTATCAGTGGGAGCGAAAATGAGGAGGAAGCCGGCCCTTCGAATCAACCAAAAGAGGGAGTTTTAATAATGTCTCGAGCAGAGGAAATAAATGTGCTCTGCCAGGATTGGAGAGGCAAGCTAAGACCCAGGAACAAACAGCAGCAGCAAAAAGGCGCGCCAATGCGAAGCGAGGGGCCAGGCGCCAATGCAACCGGCAACGCAAACGAGAACAAGCCTCAAAAGAAGAAAACCACGAAGGGCAGATGGAACCGAAAATGAAGGAAGATAACATGGCTAACACAGTGATTAATCTGTCGGAAACAGCACTTAATAAAGCGGAGTGCCAAATTTTGTCTCTGGGTCTTTCTTTCAGTCCCGAAAGTAATTTCAACTATTCGGAAACCCGAATGGATGTATTCCGTTTCATTCGGAAACTAAAGCTGAAAAAATTTCACACAACAAAAGGGAACAAATCAAGTGGTGTTACACCTCAATATGCTACGAGTCCACCACTCATTTCAGCTGGTGATGTTAATCTTTTCTTTGATCTGCAACAACTTCAGGAGGAACAGACCGAACCCACTGGCGCTTTGGGGTTGGAAGGTATGGATTTTGGTTGTACTATCAAAACCCCATTTAAACCCAAATCAGTTTTCCTGCCAATTATGATGCATGACAACCTAGATCGCTTTCATGAATTGGTTGCCTCAGATCTAAAAGACTTGTACAGAGTCACGAATCACGGTAGTACCAATATGAACTGCAAGCAAAGGTGCTACATAGAACTTATGAAAAAACTTCAGGGCAATGATGATTTGGTGATCAAACATTCTGACAAGGGGGGCAACATTGTCCTATGGCCCAGACTAATGTACATGGAGGAGGCTTACAGCCAACTCAATGATATGGCATGCTACAAACGTAGTAATATTCAAATCATGAAGGCATCATGGGTAGCTTACTATGGTAAATTATTGGCATGGAAAAGCAGTGGTCTGATTAGTAATGACGAATATTTATTTTTATATAATGAATATCCTGCTGTTCCATCGATTTACTTTCTTCCTAAAGTTCACAAGAGCATGACGAAACCACCAGGTAGGCCCATTATATCGGGCATAGGCAGTCTCATGGAGAACACCTCCAAGTATGTCGATTTTTTCTTACACGAATGGGTGCTCAACCTTCCATCTTATGTTAGAGATACCTCTGATTTTTTAAGAAAAATCAATGATATTACTTGGTCGGATGATCTTATTCTAATCACTATGGATGTTACATCCCTTTATACATCTATCGGTCACAAAGATGGCATTAGAGCGATGGAATATTACCTTAATCGCAGACCGGCATGCTTTACCCTTCACAATAAAATGCTAGTAGAAATGGTTAAAGTTTGTTTAGAACATAATTATTTTTGTTTTGACAACACCATTTTCCAGCAAATAAGGGGAGTAGCTATGGGGGCCTGCTTCTCCCCCAGTTATGCCTGCCTCCATATGGGCTGGTGGGAGGAGCAGGTCTTGAAAAGGGAACACGAAAATACTCTGAAGACACATGTCCCTTTATGGCTGAGGTACATTGACGACCTCTTCATTCTATGGAGAGGGTCGGAGGTAAAAGCTAGGGAGTTCATACAAATGTTAAATGACAACCTTTTGAATTTGCAATTTACTGCAAATATGAGTAAAACCTCTGTAGTCTTCCTGGATGTGGAAGTGTATATCAACAACAACATCTTAAGCACTAGACTCCACCGAAAGCCTACAGCTGGTAACTCTGTTCTCCACGCCTCCAGCCATCACCCCCAGCACCTAATCAACACATGGAAATTGACACTCACGCCGGTCCCCGCAGCTGTTCCCTATTTCCAAACCGACTTAAAAAGAAGAGCCCTTTTGAAATGGTTTGTCTGTCCCCTGTCGCCGATGAGAGAGGACGCCGACCCTGCGACCTGCCACAGCCCTTCCTCGTATCCAGGTAAGGACCCCATATTGCCCCGCCAAATATTAAATCTGACCACCTCTATGTGTGGCGCTTTCCGGTCCTATTATTTTTTGCCCCCCTGTTATCAGATTGTTATGTCCGGCCTTCCGTGATTGCTAACTGGAAACTGAAGAGTCCCGGCTTATAGCCCGGTCGCGGTGCGGGACGCCGACCCTGACGGCTGCAGGGTAAAATCGCTGTTCATTTACCCATTCCCCCTCCTCTGCATATGCCTCAAGAGCATTCCAACCAGAGTAACTGACAGCATTATTCTTTCCCGGCAGGGACCCGCTGTTTCTCTCCATTTTCTCCATCTGGCATTTCCGCCCCTGACCTTCTCAGATTGTGCCTAAATGACTACATATGGAATGCTTACTTAATTGGCGTTTGGCTCTCCCCTCAGGTAATTTGCCTCTCCCCCTGACATATATTGGCTCCAGCAGACTCCAGATTCTAATTGGAACTGGACACCTCCTGTCCCCCTTCTTTGTTGGGCCATTTGTAAATTTAAATAATTTCCCCTGCAGGGTGGATGCGCCGTGTGTGAAGGAAACCTGAAAAAGAAAAAGATCTGCCCGCCATCTACCATCTCATAAGGTATATCCCTTCATCCATACACTTGGTGACCTGATCTGGCCGCCTGTCCCATTAGATTTTTAAAAAAACCTCCTATAAACCCCTTATAATTGAAGCCCCTCCCGTAGACCTTATCTAGACTCAAATAGCTCGGGCCGAATCTTTGGTAAACCCATTCAAACCCTCCCTTAACCCCCCACATATATTAAAAAAAAACTCTTTTTCACCCTTAGGATCTGTTTAAACCGGAAGCTCCTTTGACCCTCACCTATATAGACCTGTGAGAAACCCTCATCTGCAGGAACCTTACCTGAGTGTATGAAGTATTTACGATGACCAGGCTCGTCCATGAGAAAAGTGGTAAGATTATCCTTCCCCTGCTAATCCTCTCTGACAGATCTTTATGAGCCTTTAACACCCCCTTATAGGCACATTGAGGTCCCCCCTGTAGATGTCAAGACCTATCCCTACGATTCCCAGGCACGTATGCGAAACCCCCCGCTATAGGTGTCCTTACCTTTTTGTAAATACCTTGAATCCTTAGTAATTGTGTGCTCAGAATGCCTGCATGGTTGTTTCTGCTGGTCCTGGGCTTATCCTTAGTAGCCCGCTGTGTCCCTCCCATTGAGGAGGTATAGTAAGAATTCTTACGCCTTGAGTGACTACGCCTTCGGAGCCTTGATATACATTTCCAATGAATTTATCATTCTAAATCACTTTGCAATATATATATATATATGCCTCATGAAAATATATTTTTAGCTCATCAAAACTTGTTTAATCCATTCGTATTTGCTTGTAGTATAAAATGTATTTAATTATGTGATTCACACATAACAGACCTCTTTTTTATTCACAGTGTGTATGTCCCCCTCCCCGGTCTTCAATGCCCTGATGAAGATGAGCCTAAACTGGCCTTGCATTGAAACGCGCGTTGGCGTGATCTACATGGATGGCCTTTAGTGTAGTATCACTACCTACTGCACCTCATCTTTAACTGCCTCCATGTTGTTGTTTTGTTTCTACCCTAGCAACCATTGGTTGTTATGTATACTTGTAGGTGTATGTTTGCACTATTTCTATAGTGAGTGAGATTGAGATGTGTATGTCTGCTTAGTGAATGAGTGTGTGGGACGTTCATAAACTCTTTTCCCTGTATGAATTTTTAATGATGACACCTATTTAGCCCTAAGAGAAAAATATTTTTTTCCTGTGTTAGTATATATGCTTTAGAAAGTTTTCTTATGGACTCTACTTATGAATTGGCATTTTAAAAAAAATAAAAACTTTTCTATTTTCTCAACCAATTGTGCTGAATGAGTTTTGATATATCATTGGCTCTGAAGCGTTAATCTATGTCACCCCCTCTTTCTTCCTTTGGATCTCGTTGATGGGACCATATAAGTATACCCTGGCAGGGTAGTTCTCGCTTTCTATTATACAATACTTACCTTTACACACATACATTGATGTATCGAGGTAGGTAAAAATGTGGCCATCCTTTTTGCATGACAATATTTAAAACTTGATGGATCAATATTCTGAGTAATATCAAATAAGATAATGCTAATGATGCTAAACAAAACAGCATAATGTTAAAACGAGAAGCATGAACCTTTATTTCAAACACCTGAAGGCAATTAATCAAAGTATTAAAGAAAAAGGGCTGGACTGAGATTAAAGAGATGATATTAAAAGTAGCATTAATACATAATCCATGGCCAAATGTATGCATATGAAGAAAAAAAATGTATCACTTTAGCTAAAAATGCTGTGATTGTTCTTATTATGAGCAATTCTAGTGATATAATCATATGGCTTTTATGGCTTATATCCGAGAACATTCAGGAACATGGCAACTAGTCCAACAGGAATACTCTATTTCATGACTTTTGGCATTGGCCATGAAACATCCGAATCCCTTTTAATAAAACGCTAAGAAGATGCAATCCTTTTTATTTGTAGAGATGGTATATCGGATACCCATTTTCCAATTTTGTTCTCATTTTAAATGTTTTGGGGCCAATTTTCAAAGACAGTTAGTAAGCAATGGCTCCCTTATGTACACAAGAAATGCCTTTATGAATAGGTACCTTAGTGTACTCTGCATCTGTTTTAAACTTGGCAAATGTTTTGCCCCTACCAACTTAAAATTAATAAAGTAATGGCATTGATTAGTGACAATGTTTGAATGTTCAGGAGTAGTCTAATATGAATAGATTTGAGCAGGAACTAAAGCTATACATAGAATAAACACATCAGATGAGAATGTGCAAGTCATTTTCTAAAATCCTTTTGTCCTCTGGATGTGTGACCACCAGTTCATACCAGATATATTATGCTGTAGAATGTGATTACACCCAAAAACGTTTGTTACATGTATCCTCCATAGATACAATTAACTTATGCGCTCGTTTAAATCCTCACATAGCTATGAATCATATAAATGACAATCACAGACATCCTCTCTGCAACATTTAATAGGATAAAATAATGCAGATTCTAGAAAAATTATGCTAATGATTTTAACCCTGATGAAGACTAGCACTGTGTATTGTTATATTTATAACACTGCTCATTATATCCTATGATTTTGGTTAGATTATACATGAACAATTACTTAATTATATACTTACTGAGTTAGCTAATGTGAATCATTAAGTGTGAATCATCAATGTGGTAAGTCAGCAATGTAAGCGAAACGGTTTTGTGGATAATATTCTGCAAGTTTTACATAGCCTCTTCCAGGAAAAACTATTTTGTAAATCACATAATTTTCAATATTTCAGGAGTATATATTATACCTGCTGTGTGCCTATCACTCCAAATGTCATTGAAGGGGCACAGCTTGTCCCCGGCTAACAAACAGAAAATCAGACAAATGTCATTGTGTTATATGGAATGCAAAATGTTGATAGAAATCTCCAAGCTGACAAAAAAATAATTTAATCTAAAGAGCCGTTATTAGCAGATTATTTTGCCCATGTAGGTTAATCTTAGGTATGCAAAACATTTCTGAACATCTAAAGAAATATAAATGTTTAACAAAACAATATGTTTATAAAAGTCCGCAAATGCTTCAAAACAGACACCCCAAAGTACGATGGCTAGACAGTGTTAGACCAGGTCAATCAATCTGGATTTGTATATTGTGGCTAATCACCTGTGAGGGTATCTAGGTGCTGAGGTACTGAAAGTGCTACTGCAGGGGGCTCAGTTGAATAGCTAGGTCTTGAGTCCTGTTCGGGATTCCAGGAGAGAGGACAGGTAAAGTCCATGGAAGAAGTTGAAGGTCGTTCCAAGAATGCCACAGCGAGGTAGGAGAAGGAGTATCCTCCCCTGTCGCAGAGGGTGTGGGCACGGCAGAGGGAGGTGTGGCACAAGTGTCTGGGGTAAGGTGGAAATTCAGTTAGTGGTTCATGTACGCTGGTCCCTGATTGTGGAGGGCTTTGAAGGTGTGGATCAGCACCTTGAACTGGCATCTCTTTTGATTGGGGAGCCAGTGGAGCTTCTTGATGTTGGGGGGATGATGCTGGTCTGTTTAGGGAGATCGAGTATGAGTCTGGATACTCAGTTCTGTATTGTTTGCAGTCTCTTGAGGAGGTGCAAGGTGATTCCTACATAGAATGCAATGACAGTCCGGTTGGCTGGTGACCAGGGCTAGTGTGATGGTGCCTCTGGTGTTGATGGGGAGCCACTTTATAATCTTGCAGAGCATGCAAAAGGTGAGGAGGCAGGCAGCTGAAACTACGTTGATATGCATTTTCATGGTGAGGTTACTGTCATGGAATGATGCCATCGTTGCGGTCATGGTTGGTCGATCTTGATGAGGGTCCTAGTTCAAGAGGCCATCAGCCATCGGTCCACTGGAAGGCATTGTTCCGGAAGATCAACACTCTGTCTTCTCTGTGCTGAGTTGTAGGCAGTTGTCTCTCATCCAGTCAGTGACGCTCATCATGCACCTGCGGAAGCTGGTCAGCACAGCAAAGGTGTCAGGATGAGGTGGGTATCATCGGCGAAGGATAAGGCGTTTATTCCGTGCTATCTGATGATGCTGGCCAAGGGTGTCATATAGGTGTTGAATAGGGTAGGGCTGAGGGATGAACCTTGAAGGATGGTGCACATGGTGTTCTTGGGTTTTGAGGTGAAGAGAGGAAGGTGGATTCTCTGGGTATTTACGGTAAGGAAGTAGGCAATCCCCTCGAGGGTGTCTCCTTAGATTCCAATGTTCTGAAGCATTTTGATCAGGGTATGGTGTGATACTGTGTCAAATTTTGGTCCCTACAACTGGAAAAAACAGCAACCGCTACTTTAAATCATGAGGGGATATATCAATTGTCATAGAGTGCCAATTAGATTTGATGAGCAAGCCTCCCCCATTAGTTGTGGCATGCATCAACATCTGCAACCTCATTCCACCCTGGAAAGATTGTAGTGTGAGGGAGTTCTTGATAAAACGGACTGAACAAAATGGGTGATACCTTTAATAAAGAGTACCTTAGAGCTAAAGCATACAAAACAGAACATGGTGAAGTGGTATAAAGACCTAACCATCAGTATTACACCAACATATTTCTGCGGTCAAGGGCACACTTCAAGCCAAAAAAGGGGATCCCTATCTTCTTCTAACACTAAGTCAGTGTTAAGTGCAGAGTTGTCAGAATATGAATCCTACCTTGACAATACCAGAAATCATGGTTCCCTGACTCTAGGGAACTAATACGTCATTGGCTGGGTGGAGGCGGTATCGTCTGTAGTCATATATTTGTCAGGAAGTATACCAGCAGGCAAACCTGATAACCTTCGGTACTCAGTCGCTCATTGATTTTTGTGTTTATCTTGTCCTCTTAACATCAAAAAGTTACTTTCACGTCTTACCATTTTTTTCAAAAGATATTTAGTTTGATAACCTTTGATGTACCATTAACTCTGGGGCAAATTATCCATCTTGCTGGCTTGACAAAGAGACAATAATGATAGTAATCTACAAAAAACATATTTTTTAATTAAAAAAGTAGTGATTCACAAAAATAAAATGTGGACTGAGAATGTTTACTGCAACTGTTCTCATTCCTTCATCTGCTTTGAATCCTGAATGGCCAGATCACATTACAATATTACCAACTCTAATTATGAGATCTATACAGGTTAGCCAACCCAGCAGCTAGAAGTAGCAAAATAATAATTCCAGCTTGTTCATTGCCAGATATTATTAACTCAAAAAAACAACCAATGCTGGCTTATCATGTTACCTTTATGCGAGCCTGTTATGGGAATAGAGTGTACCTCACTGCACATATTTCCTGTACACATTAGGAACACAGGTGAGTGCATCAAGTATAGCCTCCGCTTGGTGTGCTGGAGAGAGTATTTTTGAGTTCAGGCCAAGCAGCAAAACTTCACAATTCAATGTACGATGTGCCTGAGGCTATTGGCTATAGTTACTTAGTACTGTTGTGTGGGTCAGGCAGAAGTCCAAGAAGCAGGAGGACAGCCCATAACAATTCTGTGACAGGCAACAAGAAGCAGGAAAGGAGGAGGGAGTCATGATCTACCTTTCCACCTCAAGCCTGAAAGGTGACAGCAATAGCCCCAGCAGGATATGCGGCTACCTATGCATGGCACTGGAGCCTGGATTTGGCTCTAAATTTGGTGCCTCAATGTTGCGTCTGTATCCCTCTAGCATGTAGGTGAGAAAAAGGAGGCTCAGCCAGAAGTTTCAAGCAAACATGTTTGAGAGAGATATGTAATTTTCTGGTACTACAATTGCTCTGCTATTCACCTTTGGTTCTACATTATCACATAGCTACTTGTCTATCTTTGTAATCTTGTGAGAAAACCAACAACTCACACCACAGTGTGAAAACAACATGTTGTCAAAGTCTCTGCTTTCATGCTGATTTTTCCTAGTTCTGTCTGGTTTAAAATGAAATGCATTTTAAACTCAGCTGTGCCTTGAGCACTGAACTTAAGGTAAATCATACGAGAACGGTGACATAATACTTACACATTAAAGGGAATTTAGAGCAGCAGTCGTAAAGATGCTACCTGAAGCCAAAAAAGGGAGAGGAACAGTGGAATGAAGGGCACCATATCCAGATGTATCAATCTTAGGAATACCGATTGCCTAATTGCGATTCTCTCCAAACGGCAATTCGGAAATTAGTATTCCTTATGTATGAAGCTCTTCTGAGTTTCATAAGCGATTCCTAGTGGGTCGCAAAAAGGACATACCTCATATATTTGCAGGGTTCTTCACTAGTCTGACACTGTTTGCCGTGTATGTAACACATCTTACAGTTCTGACTTAATCATTTGTTTTCTCAGTTACATCCTATGCTGATGATACTCAGATAGTAGTCTCTTTCTCAGATATCCTTGACAGCACTAGTACTTATTTTCACAATTGTATGCTAGCAATCAGTGACTGGATGGACAAGAACTGTCTAACGTTAAGGGAAGATGAAGGTTCTTCTCTTCTGTAAGTAGAATGGCTTTTGGTCATCTTCCTGCTGGCCACAACAATTAGGAACCCTTCCATCGCAGCCAGGAAGGTAAAAAACGAGGGTGTCCTAATGGACAATAAGCTTATCTTTGGGGATCAAGTGAAGGCCACTATCTCTGCCTTCTACACACTAAATATAGTTAAGAAAATCATCCCTTATATTCTGCTGGCCTTGCAAAGAACAGTTGTGACAGCCATAGTTTTGTCAATTATAGATTACTGCAATGGACTAAATCTTAATATGCAATAGAAGTATGTAAACAAGCTCCAATCCTTTGAAAAATCAGTGGCAATGCTGCTGCTGGGAATTCTTACATTTAATTCAGCAAAACCTGCCTTACAGAAATTTCATTGGCTTCTGATTCTGATTAAACAAAGAGTTAGCTCTAAAGCCTTGTGAATCACTTACAAGGCATAGCCTGATGTAGGCTCGAAATTTCTCAAAGACAGCTTTAAGTGGTATTACCCAGACAGGCGTTTACGATCTAGAGCTGGCAAGAACATTGTTGTTCCTAAATTCAATCTCCTCTTTGGGCGGAAGGAGATTTTGGTAGGTGACTCGAAACTTTGAAACTGCCGCCCCCTGCAGATTAAGTCCATGGCCGATCTTCTGTCTTTTAGAAAGTCTCTTAAAACTTGGCCTTTTAACAATTAGTTGGCCCTCATATCACTGTATCAATGGCAGCACCTAGACACCTCTAGTTAATTATGTAGTTTAGAAATGTATTTAACATAACATAACATATTAAACACGCCATAAACACGCCCCGTTCAAATACTGAATCGCAAACACAAATTGCCATTCAGTAATGTGTTACCGAAACACAGTTTGTACTTTGTACATATGTAAAAAGCATTTTTGCAGTCGGAAACGGCCTGATGAGCAGTTGCCGACCTCACAAATGCTTCGTACATGTGGACTCAACTCCATATACAACCTTCAGGGCATTTATTATGAGTAAGTCATAGTTTTCAAAGGATCAAAATCCTGTGTGTGCACGTTGTGTGGAATTTACCACTCCCTTTAATTACGCGGTGCGATCAAGTCATTACCATTTGGTGAATTTCATTAGGTTAAGCCTGCCAGAATTTACAAGGAGAAATGTGTATGGTAAGCATCAAAACCTGGGTTTTGTGGAGGGGACAGATTTAAATACAGTAAAGATGTAAAATCATTACAAACTTACCCTTTTCATAGTAAAAGGCAAGATAGAAAGCCTAGAGTATATTTGAGGAAAGGCCCTTAAACGTCAACCAGCCAGCCATTTTAGTCACTGCTAGGGAAAGCTAATAATATATAAATCAGGGATGGTCAAAAGAATATCGTCACGGTCCTGATCAGGCCCCAAAATATGCAGATGGTTCAGGGAAGGCAAATATTTACATGATCAAATTAAAATACTGAATAGCGGGTAGATGCGGACAGGGACGCCTTCTCCATTTTCTGACATTTATAGAATTTATTTTGAATAATTCCCTAGAGAAAGAGGCAGCAGGCTCGGACTGGCCGTTGCGGGCACCGGGCAATCCCCCGGTGCGCCGCAAGGGTGGGGGCCGGTTTTGGGCACCTGTGGGGCCGTTTTGTTACAGGGCTGTTTTTGCATCATAGCTGCAAAATAGGCGCTGTAAAAAAATCGGCCGAAAGAGCTGGTCGCACCCCCAACGCCCCCCACGGGGTGGGGGGAGGGGGGCCGGCCGAGCACTTTGCCAGGACCGGTTTTCGTTCCCAGTCCGGCCCTAAGAAGAAGTACTGTCATTCCACAAGCCCCGTGCATAAATCCTTCCCACAAAGCTGAACCTACTCTGAGATTGGAGTTAGCACTCACCAAAACACAGGAGGCTGAGAAGGAATCTTGTGAAACTAACTTCTTGGTGGCAAACCCTTTGATTTACAAAATCACAGTGTTTGCAAGCACAACATATGTTTACAATGCAGACAAATCCCATTTTTTGTGATTTGGCAATGAGGAGGGGTACGAAAAGAGCGCCCCCTTTCTTTTGTGATAGGGTTTCAAATAAATTAATCATTTGTGGCCACACTTCATGTCAACTGTTCCTTTAAGAATAGCGAACGCAGGGATGTGGTCTGATGTTCCTTGCAGGGCACCCACCTGTATTCATAGCTAATCACATCGGGTTAGAAAACAACCTGCATAATAATTATATATTAGACACATTATTCCGAGTCCCTCGACGACTGCATATTTTGTGACATTACCAATTAAATAAAAACATGTATTAAATTGTGTATACAATTTGTACCCAATATTTGCGACCTCCCTCTTTTCATTTAAGACCTTTTGTCCTTAGAATCGTTTAGCAAAACTAATCATCATTTTGCTTAAAAGGCAACTTCTTATAGTCTCTAATATCGGTAACATTTTACTTGAAAAGTATATATATATATTTTTTTTTTAATTACAATTTTTATTTGTTTTTTCATTTTACAGAAATAAACAATAAACACCGAGCAATGACATACCATAGTTAAATGTTTGTAGGCAAATGAATGTTTCATATTGTTCTGTACCATTTGAAAATAGCTCCTGTTTATTTCTGGTGAGAAGAAAGCAAGGACGAGTGTTAGAATAAAAATTAAAAAAAGTTAACACAATTCTGAGCTGAGAGGCAGTGGCAGGGTAGCTTTCCTAGATATTCACCAGCTAATTTTATGGGCGCTGTTCTTCCATCAAAGATTGCAATTACTTTCTTGTTGCAATCACAATATCAATTGTTAGCCACATATTTTTGAAGGCAGTCGAAGCTCCATATTAAATAATCAACACTCACAGGACAGAAAAATCTTTGACAAGAGTTGTGTTCTGGGAAAACCTGCAATTATTTATTGAATGATTATCAGAGTTGCATCCATCAAGCTCAGATTTTCCAGAATGCGGTCAGTCTAATGTCCACAAGCAAATGGGTAAATTGTTTTTTTTTTTTTAATAAACATGATCTGGCTCTGCTACAACAGAGGCTGCCGCTGTGCAAATTCAGAATTCTCTGCGCGATACTAGTAGGTGTAAGAGATGCACATAGCTAGTGAAAGGAATACTTTGAACATTGTTTAATAATATCCCTATTAAATTTTGCTGAATTTTGATGCATTTGTTTTTGATTCATTCTATGGGCCATATTTATGGCATATTGACGTAGGGCAGGGTAGCAAGCCAAGTTGCTGCGCTGCCCTATTCCAAAGTGAATGGGCAGGAATGCGCCGTATTTAAGCAATACGGGTTCCTGTCCTTTCTGCTGATTTGCTGGCACCGTTTTGGCAGCCGTGCGTGGTGCAAGGGTGCCTTGATTGCAGGCAGGATTGTATTTGTGCACCAAAACATTTCTAGAATATGTTTTCCTCTATCTAAGTGCTCTGTACAATGCAGCACACATGGAAAGAGGGAAAAATTAGAAGAATGAAGTTATTTCTCCTCTTTACGCCTCACCTTCGGAGGCGTACAGATTTGGCGCTTTCCCAGGTTTACATGTTTTTGTGAATCTGGGGCAGCGTAAAATTCCATAGCTGCTGCGTGGGAAACCCCACTGCAATGCTCACGGAATGCCTCCTGAGACGCAGAGTAAGGTGACGCAGCTATTTGCGCAGCATCGCATTACTTATGATTTATAAGGTTACTCAAAGCCTTGCAGAGTCGCTATGCATGGCTGCATAAATCTTTATGCGATACCTGCATCACGCATGCTCCACTTTATATGGTGTAAAGGTGACGCAAGGCTCTCATAAATAAGCCCCTATCTCTCAACTCTGGTTAACGGAAATCACCATTGTTGGAAAGTGGGTTATTGGTAGGGGCAAATGTAGGACCGCCACTGGCAATAAGGCCCCTAACACATGGTAGGACCCAACATAGGTAGGCCACTAACACAGAGTAGAGCATTGCTCCCCTGGACCATTGTGCCAGCGAGCAGCCTCTCTTTACAATTTTTAACAAGGTTGATTACCACGTTATTAAACTTACACTATGGACTATCTAACCTTTTTTAATACACCACCCATCCACATCTACACTTCCCCCTAGGGCCCTGACACCCATGGCACCATAGGCAGGAACAAAAGATCTCCGCCAAAGAGCCCCTCTATGGGTGCCCATCGGGTATTGCACTGCCGACCCGAGGAGGAGCAAGCCCATATGATGAAGCATGACACCTAGCTTGCTGGGTGTGTGAGTGCTCTAGTTCCAACAGGGAGCATTCCCCTCAGGTGTGCCTTTACCCACTTTTAGTTCATCCCCTTCTCCCTCCTCTAACCTTCCTCCCTGGGGAACTGTGTACCCCTTTTTTGTTTAGTAGGACCCAGCATAGGTCTTGGAAAATCATTCCAATGCTCAACTCTTGGTAACGTGGCTGCAAGCAGACAGGCTTAACTTCAAAAACAGGTATGTAAAGCATTTAAAAACACCATTTCAGTGAATAATTAGGACACAACACATAATAAAAATCCAACACCAATTTATAAAAATAGGAAATATTTCTATCTTTAAAATGACATCGAAATGACAAACATCCAATGTAGAAAACTGGAGATATGAATTTTTAAAGATGTAATCAAATATAGCACTTAGAACATTATAGCACCATATTGTGATACCTGCTCGAGATAGACCGGGGCAAAGTCAAAGTTTCAGGCCGGTCGCCATGGAGCCCTGAGTGGCTACAGCTCCCGGCAGGTCCCGGCTCCAGGTTCTACCTTCACACTTAGAATCTTTTCTGGAGCTTTTACTCTTAAGGCCCCTTGAAGCTCCCAGCCAGTCCAGATTCGGTGAGTGTTCACCGGCTTGACTTGTGATGAGGTCCTGGTGAACTTCCCTGGAGTGGACTTAGAAAATATTTCAAGTTGGCTTCAGCAGGACAATCCAGGCGATGGAAGGCAGGTGGCTTGGCTCTCGCGGTTGCTCCCGGTCGTCTTTTCTATGAGCGGACTTAGAAACTTTTCTAGAGCTTTTTCTCGGGCGTGGGGGGGGGGGTTTTGATGCTCCTCATGTAGCTGGATCCAATGAGGGTTCGCCGGTTTCAGATTTTCTCTAGTCCCGGTCAATCTCTGGAAGTTGGAGCTATGGAGCTGTTAGTGGGACAAACTTGGGTAGCTTGGCCGGCTCGCGGTTGAAGGCAGGCTGGCCAGGTCGAGTCGGTCCCTCTATGGAGAGTTGGTCCAAAGTTCTCCAAACTTCTTGAACTTCTTCCTGAAGTTCCTCAAGGGGTCCCAAAGTGTCTCAAACTTACTCCAGGTTTCTGGAAGCTCCAATATGGTCCTTGAGAGTTGAGGGCTTCAGTTCCCACAATCCACTGGTACAAAACCCTTACAAATCCACTGATGGGTCTCCAAGGTGTAGAATTAGTTGGTGATGTTCCAGTTGAGCTCTTTTAACCTGTAGCTTTCAGGGAGTCCACTCTTTAGTTCTTTTCCAGAAAGATAAAAAACAGGGCTGTAGTTTCAGAGGGTGCAGTCTTCAGAGGTCAGGCCTTGGAGTTCCTTGCACATCAAAACCTTCTCAGCAGGGCACTTCTTGCTTCATTCAGTTTCAAGCAGCAGATCTGGAGGTCTCTGCCCCTCTCAGATACTTATTCAAAATTGTTTGGGTCAAGCAGCAGGTCACTCCTGACCAATGAGAGCAGGGCAACTCCTCAAAGCGATGTTATGTTATATTTAATATGTAGAGCACACGTACACAATGACCACATCCTGCAGAGTGCAACTTTATTTTGTTCCGTGAGTGCATCAAATCTTTCAAATCAATGATGGCTGATTTTCCAGCAGAGAGTCAAGACCTGGCTAAACACACCCCCAGGTTTGGCTTATTTCCCTAGACTCTCCCACTACCATCTGCACATACTTTCCTGAAGCCTAGTCCTGACTCTGGGTCAAAAGTGTAAAAGCGTAACTGACACCCAGTTTACGAGCATGGTTTACGACTCCACCACCTGGCCTGGCTTTCCCATGAACCAGCACATTGCCCTCCCAGCATATCTGGTAAACCCAGGGGCTCTTTTTCACCTCTTCGAAGCAGCCTGGCTAATCCACTTAACTCTGACCAATCAGGGCAGACCACTGGAAGGCTGAATTTGGACTTACAAACAAGAAAGTCATATAACTTCTTGTATGTACACTTTAGGAGAAATTCAACTATAGGATATTGTTGGACTTACTACTACCATTCTGGGAAGTCTTTGAATGGTCAGTTTAGTCCTCTCCTATCAGTATTTAATCATCAATAACTTCCTACCATGTTAACCTATGTAACAAGGGATTTGCAGTGTAAAAAATGACCTGGTCATTTTTCCAGGACCAGGACTTACAAAAGCATATTTTATAAGTGCGTGCCTTATATCTACAGGAACCCCACCCCATGTGCAACTAAGGGAGACTCAAGGGGTTACGAATCTGTAGAAAGATTGCAGATTCTGCTTTTACTGTGCTCCTAGCATCAAAGTAGAATTTGAGCAGCACTTTACCACAATGTGGGGAGTGAAATGTGAAATTTCACTCTACCCAGGCATATAAAAACTCATTTTATAAGGGTGTACCTTATAGATAACTGACCCCCACCCCTGCGATACCTAGGGGAGACCCTGGGGGTCCCTAATATGCCAAAATATTGTAGGCTTTCCATTTTTAAGTGCCGCTACCACCAAAGTGGGTGACTAATCTCCACACAACTGAAAGTTCACAAACTCAGGAATTAGGAATTCTCATGGGCAAACTGTGAATCGCTCAATATTTATAATTCTCTACTTTTAATGTGATATCGACAACACAATCTGAACACATGCATATTTGTGATGTACCAATGTGATATTTTCATAATGCCTGCAATTTTGATTGTAATTTTTATATTGGAACTTGTTATCGTTATTTTACAATAGGCAACAAGCCATTTAACGTTTTTGAACATGTTCTTTCGAAATGCATTTCAGAGGATAGTCAGTAATGCACATTGTGAATTTTATGCAATTCGTATGCAACTTTGCTTTATTACCACCACATTTTATGAAATTCGTATGCAACTTTGCTTTAATCTTGTAGGATCTATTTATTTTAAATAGCAAAGCTCCCTATTGACAGTTAATCCTTCATCGAGTGGTATTCCTGCAGATTTTCAGCGTGTACAGCATACTTTTAATGAACCGTGGGATGTACCACTAGAAGTTTACAGTGTATGATCACAACTGGCACTTTATAACTGTTTCAAGGCACATCCAATACTAAACTAGACATTACAATACGACATTAGAACAACCATAACTGTCGATATAGACCCTACTGGGATTTTCCAATGTATTTAAAAGAAAGCTCTGTAAGACGGTTCCGCTACATACCATTGTTAGATTCAAACGATTTTGGCCTTTTTGTTACACCCGCAATTAGGCTCTTTCTTGTACAGACATTTATCGCAAATGCAATTATAATTTTAATGGCACTGCATGTCACGAACTGCACTTGAGATGACAGTTAGTGTTATGGTTGGCTCCGTTCTTTTCGTTCTCTCTTTCTACCTACCTAGGGTTTATCCCTTCATTTGCTTCACTATTCCGACATTCATTTCTCTCCTTCCAGTACCATGGGGGCTAGAGACACAATTTTCATTCACGCTTCTATTTTCTCCGGCATTCACTCTACATCGTGTTTCCTAACACGAGGGGCAGGGCCTTCAGTTCAGGGGGAGGAGTTACAGTCCGTACCAGTTTGGGCAGCGTTACGCTCTAGTGGTCCATATACGGGTTCTAAGCACCGACCACTTTAAATTTCCTTCCGGGTCGGGGTCATGTGTCCTTATCCAGAACACGGGATCCCGCACGGCATCGAGGCAGTCCGCGTATAACCGGAAGAATACACTCCGGTAAGTTCGGCCCTAGGCCTTCGGCAAACTGTATGCCATGGTCCACATGATTTGAATCTAAGATATTACTGTTACAGAGCAATCTCACAATTGCTCTCTCTGTATTTTATTTTCTTAATCCAGGGTACCCATCGAAGGGAGTAAACCCGCTCCTTCATTACCTATAGCGGCTAGCGGATTCACCTTTCTCTAGGTAAATTTCACTCCTCCTCCCTTTCCTCTCCTTTTTTGGAACAGTCCTAGTCTGTTTCAAAATAAATCGGTCACTTGCCATGGACTGATCGTGAAAGCCCCTTCTTATTTGAATTTCCCTTATCTGCACTGTTTTTCCCTTTGACTCCACAGCTTTATTGAGCTTCATTCTCCCGATGCCAATTATCGATAATTATTTCAACACTGAATTGGATTGAACCAGCAAATACTCGCACTCGAGTTTTTGACCGGGTGAGATTTCTGGATGATTAGCTGTCGGAACTTTGTATTAGGTTATGCACTCTCAACATGAGGCAATGCCACTTACTCTCCCCTTCTGTTATTCTCCCCATCATGTGGGTTTCTTTTGATAGAACCTGAAGTAGTCCACCTTGACTCACGCACTTCACATGGTCTAGAGCCCAGCCGGGTTGGAAGTATCACCGGCTAAGCGGTGAGCACATATAGGATTCTCTTTCAACCTGCCGTTTTTTCTTGACAGTGACTTTTGTCCTTCAAATTACGTATTGTTCTATAAATACATAGCCTAAATCTTGTTTTCTTGTTCTTTCCCTTCTCTTCTTTTTCGTGTATAGACCTTTCTTCTTTTCGTTTGAACCTCACAGGTATGGTCCGTAATTCTCAAACTTACAGCAAGTGGTGTGTTCACTTAACCGTAGCAGCATGATAGAAAGTCACTTATTTCTGATACTCGCTCAAAGACATTCAGCGGCAATTGACCACACTAGTCCCTTGGGGGATTTTTAACTTACTAAATGTATGTCTAACGGACGCAATCTTCACTATTATAGTCTCAATTTCCCAAGAGGAGCACCTCCTTTTCTGTCATTTTCACCCACATTATCACCGCACAGGTGGTTATCTTTGGTTTCCACTGCGATCGGTTTATGAAATAAATGTTGATCCTAGTAAGTATTCACCTCCACTGAGTCACTACATATAACCAATGGTGTGATCTATATATAAAAAAAGTCTGATTGTATACAATACTCCATAGTATTTTGTTTGTATCTTCCCCAGCCCTGAGGAGTCGCATTGTTATGCGACGAAACACGTGTCGGCTGGCTGCAAAAGATATTAAAGACTTTCTTTAAGATATTTTTAAGATATTGTGTTTTATCTGACAGCTGTACATGTATAATGTTTTGAAAAATGTGTCCACTGAGACACGCACTAGTGATATAGAGAAGGAATTACTCTCTTGTTGTGTGGAATAGGCATCCTGTTTTTGAGGTCTTAAAGGATGGCTGGGGTGGAGCTGCACACAGCTTCACTTACAATTCAAAGGACTTTGCTTACAACACACACAAAGGAACCTAGCACCAGGCCTGCTTTGCCACTTGTCACCCCAAACAGTTTAAATCCTGGACCAGGGGAAGGGGAAGATCTGACTCGAACCAGTTTGGAGGTAAGTCAGAGAATTCCCCTACACAAAGACTGGCACCAAGTATAAAAAGAGGACTTCCACAACCACTCTTCAAAACACTCCTCGATCTTTGGACATTTCAGAAGAAGGACTGCCCTGCTGCCAGGAGTACTGTCCTACTGTTTGAAGGACTGCCTTGATGTCTACAAAAGGTAATTTGGACATGCTTGATCCCATGTTACCCAGGTTGACTCCAAGGTTAGTTGGATGACCTCCTGTATGAGTTACAGCAACACAACAAGCTTCCAGAGATCTGTTTGAAACTGTTCAGCTGCAACTGGACATGTCTCAACCTGCCTCATCCTTGCTGCTGGCATCTGCTGGAGTGAGTCCTGATCACCAAGACGTGCCCCCCAACCTCAAAGTCCTGGACCCTTGGCTGGCATCAGTGAGAGGTCCTCATAAAAGGAAAGGTGAACATCTTGAGGTTTAGGCCCATAAACTGACCACTTCTCACCGAATACTGCTGCCCATGACAACCACCAACGAAAAGCTCCATGAGACCTGTACTTCTGGCCGATAGTGACCCTTCACAATAACTGGCAACCCAAGACCAGCGACCATCAACGGAAATCTCCAACAAAGACCGGCTCTTCACGCTACAGCACCGACCGTTCACGACACTTGACCTGCTCTTCACATGAAAAGCCTCCACAAGCTTTAATTTTCAGTTTCTCTTGTTCTAACCATTGGATTTTTTTATTTCTGTTATCATTTTATGTAATAAAACATATTCTAATATTCTAAAATGGTTTGGGATATTTCTTGTGTTGTATTTTCACTGTATTACTCTTTGTATGTCGCATATACAATTTACAAATTACGTATACGTTAAGCCTAGTTGCTGTGTGGCAACATATTACAGGTTCAAGCACAGGTTAACCAGTTTTTGTGGTTTACCCTGACGTGCATTGTAAATGTAAATGTAAATGTGTGTGTCTTGTAAAGCGCACTGCTACCCAGAGGCGTCCTGGCACTATAGACCGCTGGGGAACCTGTCCTGGCTTTCCCTGTGAGATGTTCCCTCCCTGGGTATCTCCAAGGTGAAACCAGGCATCCCCGGCGTTTGTGGGGGGCCGTTGCGGAGATGAGGCAAGCTAATGCCCAGAGTTGCCGAGTGTGATCCCTGGTTAGAGTAGGCACCGAGGCGAGAATTATCGAGTCCGCTGACCCTGGTTCACAACCCTGCCGCGACGGGGATTGAACCCTGGTCCCGGGCCGTCCTCTGCTTCCGGGTCTGCCGCCTCTAACCAGTGAGCCACACCACTCCACATTGTGGTTATTGCATGAGTGGGGCTTTTATTCCACTCAACCAATAACCAAAGTTCTTACACATCGCAGACATTTCAGAGATATCCTTTAGTATATCTTGTGTGAAGCAAGTAGAGTATCTTATATTCTTTAATTTATGCAACCCTATGTAATGATTTATTGTTGTAGCTTAATGGTTTAGTAGAGCAAGTAGCTTCATGTCAGCTAATGTTGAGGCCCACTGTCAGTGAGTGAACTAGTCATGCTGAATCTAGTTATTCTTTATGTTGTCGTTCAGGGACACTGGAATGGTTCTATCTGCAATTTCCTAGTTCAATCCCTTCTGTTCTGATTATGGTTGCAGTATATTATTGGTATCACCTTCCATATAAGCCCACTTCACCTACTCTTTCATCCATTATTCCATTGTTGAGGCCCAAAGTGAGTTCCATCCTAATGTTATCTACCTTTTATAAAGTAGTTAAGCCAGATTAGCAGACCTATCCTCCAGTTTTGCAGTCATCATTCATTTATAGGGAACCAACATGTTGACCTCAAAGGAATTAGTGTACTTCCTCACAATTCTGCAGTGCCCATACAATGAGGAGAAAGCCTCCATGGATTGTCATTGTGCAGGAAGGTGTCCCTGTCTCCACAAAAACAATCCTGCGAACATCGCAGACACCACTGCACCATGGTGAAAGGGTGATTACGTTAGCGCTAGGCACCAAATTGTGCTCCGAAGCAGGCAGAAAGGATAGGAATGCAGCTTATCTTGTACTTACAGTGTATTCCTGCCCTTTCTAATTAGCATAGGGCACCACAGCAAAAAGATTTGCTGTGTTGCCCTACGCAAAATTCATTGTAAATAAGGCAGTTTGTTCTTTTACTACTTGGATGTTTCAAAGATGTTTCATAAAGGAATGTAGAAGTTACAAAAAAATAGTATTAGTGTTTTGCTATTTCCAGTACACACAGGTGTTTTTATGAATCAGTTCCAATGTAGGAAAATAATTAATTAGGCACAGATTTAAAAACACTTTACATTAGGGTGGTATCAATTTTTTTTTTACACAAACCTGATAAAAAAGCAAAGTTGTGGATTTTATCCAATGCAAATCACATTTTGTGTTGTATTGCAACAAAAAGAAACTCAAAATTGTGCAATGCATTGCCTTGTGTCATTTTTCTTTAAAGGGCTTCCATGTGTGGTGCATGGGTGTTCCCAGGCTGCCACCCCCGGGATTTGATGCAAATCTCAATCCAGAAAGAATTTTAGATAGGGATTTGTGTCAAAATCCGGTGCCTCCTTGAGGCAGGTGTAACAAGGAGAAATGTTTTCATTTTTCCTTGTGTTTCACTCATTACGTGTGCTGCACTTTACAGCACACATACAAAGAGGGAAGCAGTTTAAAGCATAGTTTTTGTACAAGAAGGGACAACGCTCGCCACAAAAAGTGCGCTTACCACTCCACTGAAGATGAAAATGTAATATTAGCCTAAGAATTTACAATAAACAATCTTAGTTCTAACAATATTTTAACTTTCCTTCATCACCATAGCTCCTGCTTCTGCTTACATACCCTTATCATCAGCACTGCTTTCCGGATGTCGCGGACTCCATCGTACACCAAGCGGGAAGCGTCGATAAATTCGTTCTCTTCGAACGGTTGCGGGATATTGGTACTCAACGCCTCAATGGCAACCTCCACTTGTTCCGCAAAACGAGGCATAACTAAATGGAAAGAAGCATAAAAGACAACATTATTACCTACAATACCTCCTTTTATGCGAAGTCCCTAGGCATAACCACATTGAAAGCCCACAGAAATGGATGTGACATTTTAGAGACACAACAGGAGTAGCTGATATGATGTGTGTGCTCAGATGTACTCTCTGTCATTGTTATTCACACTTCGGGCAGAAATGGAGGCATTTCTTCAAGTCCTGGCTGTGACTGTGCCGAGTGTCTTTGAACGCGCTTTGTTCTATTTTTTATTGAACTGTGAGACTGACACACAAATTATGAAAGTATGTTAAGTTGCCTTTCCGAAGGAAGTATCAGTAGGCAACCTCCTATGTTTACTCTGAACACCTCTGTCATGGAAACAAAGGAGGGGGAGATCAGACAGTATTCCCTTTAATGTAAAATTCAAGAGTAGACACCCAGGGTTTCTTCTCGTACCGTTCCTTGGCGCTGGGAGAGGAGCCAGCGCTTTCATGGTGACAGGCAATAAAAATAAATAAGTGTGCTGATCATGCACTTCGGAAACCTCCTGATGGGTCCTTTGAATAAAAAATAATGATGATACAAGAGAACAGAGGAAAGAACCTGCTTGAGTCCCCGGATTCCCTGTTGTTCCATTCTCACTGAAATGTCTTTGTCTCAGTCTCAAATCTTTGCAAATACAAATACAGAAGAAAGGGAATTAAAAACCAAAGCTTCAAAACTACCAAAACTACCAAAATCCCCGGTCAGGCACCTAGGACCGGTTTCACCAGTTCTGCCACATTCCGACGTCCCATGCGCCTTGAAGGCTTTGTCCTTCTGTTGGGCGCATACATTTGGTGGACATTGCTAGGACTGATCATCACTTCTGGTCAATTTTCCGTCTTCGGGTTCTGGCACTTCACTATTATGTTGCTGATTCAACACTCTATTTGTTCCCAAATCCCAAAGTGCTTAGGGTTTACTCCAGAATGGTGAGTAGTGTTTTACAAGAACCCCAAGTACAGAAGTGGCAAAAAAGTGTACGTTTTCTTTCCCAAACACTTTAAGCTAAAATACATCTCTAGCAAGTACTTAAAGTGCTTGAATATTTGAAGCAGATTACCCCACCCCTGAAGATAAGTACGACTCATCCTGAAATCCTAGCCAAACATACAATTTATTATTTTGACAATGACAAGGCAGAGGAGAGTCGTCCTACATCAGGGCCGTACTGGGAACCAAAACCGGGTTGGGGTTGCGGCCGAGCTGTTTGCCAGGGCCGGTTTTGGGGCGATTTTGTTACAGGTGCCGATTTTGCAGCTATGGCCCTATAACAAAAACGGCCACCAGGGGTCCAAAATCGGTCCCCACCCTGGCGGCCCACTGAGGAAACGCCCAGTGCCCGCTATGGCCAGTCCTGCCCAGTCCTACATGAAAAATAAAATAATAATAACACCATGTTATCATTTTATTTTTCCGGACTGGCTCTATTTTGGTGAAGGGCGGGGCTGGGCTGCCCACAGAGCAGGGGGAAGAGTGGTCTTGGGCACTTCTCCACCCGGCTGTATTGCACTTCCTGTCTGAGCACCGAACCAGGCTGCTCAGCCCAATCCTGAAGCTGCTCTCGTGCTGGTGACAATAGCGTTATGATTGGCTTAGGGGAGTCTGGGAGCCTATGTGCTTCCTGTTTCCTGCGGTGGATGGAGGAGAGGTAAAGGGTGCCAGTTATGTGAATTATTCTTATTTTTCTTTCCTTTTATTCGTGTTTCTAATCACCACCACTACTGCCCCGTAGCAGCCCGTACAGGAACAGATCTAAATTTCTTAAGGTCAAATCCAGACTTCCTGATTAGTGTGTGATCACACCCTTCTTGTACAAAAAAAAACGAGGCCAAAGGCAAGTGAGGTGGTAGTAAATCTAGAGCTCTTGCTTATAGCATCTGGTTTAATTCCTGCCATAATACAATAAGTACCCTACCATATACTAAGCTGGCATTTCTTGTCAATCTCCTTCAGTCTACCTCAATAACGATGGTGTAAGTAGCTCACCTAAGTGAGTGGGAAATGTGAAAATAAAATTGGTACTGATAATTGATTGCTTGATGTGTGTCATTTGCCTTCTTTAAAAAAAAATACTTTTTGATCCCATTTGGAAAGATGTCTTAGAGCATCCTAAATATTTTAACTGGTTAGTGTGTTCCATTTCTTTTTAAAAATATATTGTTATTGAGGTTTTCAAATGAAAACAGGGTGTATGAACAGAAAAGAGAAAGGAAAAAGGCCTAACAAAACCAATCATCGATTTGGACAAGAATTGACAGGACCAAGAGTGTGACTCATCATTGTGAGTCATATTCTTTAAACAAATTATACTTTTAAAGTACAATACGAGATTCATGTCATGAAAATGATCTCACCAAGTCCCCAAAATGTTTTTGTGTTTGTTAGGATCGCCACTCGACAGATGTATGGATTCCTCCAGTTTTACAGATCTACAAATTAAATTAGAGTTAACAACTTATTTGTCAGGTATATTTCCCTTGTAATGTCTCCTGTGTCAGAAGTTGTTTTAGGGATTAAAATGGCAACAGGACTTGTTGCCACCTATAATGCTATTTCTAAAGACAGACCATAAAACTGGACATCTTTTTTTGTAACTAATGTAAGTGCAGTCTCCCAAGTGCTGGGAGCCTTCTTCTAACATGGCAATGTTTCCGAACTTTACCTGTCCTGGGTCATCTTGATTTACATGGTGGGCCCAGACAGAAAAACCGCTAGTAGTGGCTTAGCGAAGCTGTTATAATATCTGTCATGTCTGCCTGAGCAGTTTTCATGGTACCATGGTTGTAAGCAGTGCAGTGCACAGGAAACCCGCACTATCTAGTCTTTAAATGAGGTAAATGAAGTGAAAAACCAGCATTTGTAAAGCGGTACTACCTCAGGAGAGGTGTGCCGGCGCTGGGGGCCGTCGGGAAGATTAAGCGAGCTATTGCCCAGAATCACAGGGTGCTGGGCTAACCTGCCACCGGCGCCGGGGATTGTACCATGAACCCTGTGGTGCGGAGTAAGGCACCCTGGCTGCTGCGCCACACCTCTTTCATGAGACGAAACAGGTAGCGAAACATAGAGGAGGCTAGACTGGACATGAGATAATTTTTCATAGATGTCACATCACCACTCTCCTCTAAATCAAGCTGTACATCAGTTCCCTTCTTTTTATAAGAATAGGCAAAGTGGGCCATTAAAAGCGAGAGCACATGAATTTTTGTATGTAACAGGTTTGTGACCTGCAGTACAGAAAGAAGACCCAAGGTGAACATTTGTAGGTTCAACTTTTTAAGTTTTAGACTTCAGTAGTGGCACTTTACCCACCAAAATGAAAGAAACTTAGTTAATGACCACACAAAATGACAGACTAATAGAAGGGTCCTTATTTATATGAGATTTGACACAGAACAGAAAGTTCTGGTAAAGCAACTTTGTAGAGGTGCTACATTTTTTGTTGTGTCGATACCCGTAAGCACTGCTCATGTAAAGTATCCTATTTGGTTACACTGCATTGTTTGTAATCAAAACAGGAATCAAAATGGTCTTAATCATAAAGAGGGAAGACCAAGATCTGACTAACTGACTTTAGTATACACCACAAATTCTCAGTGCAAGACCCCTTTAAACCTTTCTCACTCACTAGTCAACCATATTCACTAGGGGCCCAATTCACAAAAGTAATCTGAGACAAAAACCTAACTTTTTGACTTTCGGTATTCGAAAAAGGCATTTAGGAAAAGTACAATTAGGATTCCTAACTTTACTACTCCTAAACTGAGACAAAATCCTAACTTTACGACTTTCAGTATTCTCAAAGGGCATTTAGGAGTAGTAAAGTTAGGAATCCTAACCTTACTTTTGTGAATCAGGCCCTGATATCTTGTATCAACTAAATGCTTATTGAGTGTTGGAGCAGAATTATGAAGCTATGTAGTAGTAAATAGGTTTGATTGTTCTAATAATTGACAATATTAAATATTGGAGGCAGAGCAGCAGACTCAGCAGTAGATTGGAAAATATATACCAAAAACAGAGGAGGCAATTGTAATCTGACTATAGAGAGGACGACTTTGGAAGGATACAACATGTTAATACATTTATTTTTATGAGTGTGAAATATACTTAAGGGCCTTTAGAAGGATTCGGGCATAGGACCCGAAGAATGAGCACCAAATGACTGGTTGAGTTTTGCGTTCTATTATCACGAAGAGGTGTGGAATTAATTGGAATCCGGGTAAAGGCAGGACTTATGGTTATGGTGCATGTTGGGTATATTTGGTTGTGGGAAGACAAACTGGTTGGAGTTTGCGAAAGAATGTAGATTAAGGACAATGATTAAGGATAAAACTCCTAGCAAAATAGATTGAGAAATATTGCATAGAGTAGGAATATCCATCACAGTGTGGAAGTAGGATTCAGGATTTAAAACTGTGCTTGCGAACTATATCAGTATCTGTATCAGGACCTGTACATTTATAAAGGTGTATTTTTGTAACCATTACAGAATTTGCTAATCTTCTAATTTGATTTTCTGATTAGAATGATAAAATAAGTATCTTTGCAATACAGAGGTATTTACTTTAATTGAAAATAATATTATGTACAACAAATATTGTTTCTTCACTAATAATACCTATTATTTTCTTTCTCTTCAGAGACTGGGACTATTTGATATAATATATAATAAATCTGTAGAAATATAAAATGTATTGGTTATACATTTATATGTAAGTAAAATATAAATAAAGTACATTCCAATTGAGCTTGGAAGAGGCATATGATAACGAAGTATTTCAAAACTTCACAAAGACAGTTCCTTTCAGAATGTATTTTGTTTGTGAAACTAAAGTTTGCCCAACACTACAATTTAAATGAGATGTCATATTCAATATTTTCTTCACTGCGCAAAATAAATTGAGAGATTGTCGCATCCTTGTACACAGCATGACTTGCACCCCATTTGGGGATACTTCGAAATGCCGGAAGAAAATAGATTCACTCCCAGTGGTCTATTTTCTTTCGAGAAGTAAATGTGTTAGCACTTTTGAACTGCTGTGTATAAAGTTTGCAGGATTTTGGCATTGATATGCTGTGTAAAGAAAACCACTATTTTTGTTTTGGATTCACGGAATTCAATCACAAGAAAGTGCTTGATTCCCTCTCAATTATCTGCGAATGTTTACAATAATGCTTAAATTACGTTATCATGTATTTCTAAACACAAGGTCAGGATATATATATATATATATATATATATATGACATACAACACTTCTTTTCTTTCATGACACTTGTGACATAGACCTTTATTAATGCAGCGCCTTTGCTGAAAAAGGATAGCAATGGATGTAATATATGGAACAAAATTTCAAATTGTATTTACAAGATTGTGTGATTTCAAGAATATCTTGGCACACTCATATAGTCCACATAGGGCCAGATGTATGACCCTTTTTTGCCGCCACAAACGGGAGATACTCCTGTTTGCGACTGCAAAAAGTGGTAATGGCATGTACAAATGGTATTTTGCAAGTCACTGATTCGCAAAACAACATTTGCGACTCCCACTATTAGTGAGGAGCTTCCCTTCCTAATAGCGAGTCACCATGCCATGTACAATTGTTTTGCGACTGCATTTGCAGCTGCAAAACACTTGCAGTGTACCACCTACTTCAAGTAGGTGGTTAACCACTTTCAAATGGGAAGGGGTCCCCAGAGTACCCCTTCCCCTTTGTGAGTATGTGAGAAAATATTTTTAAAAGCAGGCAGTATCCCAGGGGCCACTACCTGCCCTTAAAAAAACGAAACTGAAAAGTTTCATTTTTCTTTTTAAATGCATCACATTTTTCTTTAAGGAAAACGGGATGCATTTAAAAAAAACAATACTGCTTTATTTAAAAGCAGTCCCAGACATGGTGGTCTGCTGACCCCAACAGCAGGCCACCATCCCTGGGAGTGCCAGCCATTCCTAATGGGGTCGCAAATTGTGCCTGCCTCATTAATATTCATGAAGCATGGAATTTGCGCCCCCATTTAGGAATTGCAAACTGTGTCTGAAACACTGTTATACATCCCAATATGCGAATCGCAAATTGCGAGTCGCAAATTGGTGAGTCGTACAGCTAGCCAAAAATATTTATACTTTTGGATAGATAGAGTATAATTGCCCTCGACTGGCTACCACTTACTTAGTCAGTAACCCCACAGACTAATATTTTTTATTGACTAGGTACATTAGTGACGAGGAATGCATTGAACCATTCCCAACTTACAGTCATAAGAATACAAATGATATTAATTGCTATTCTTATACGAAAATATGAAAACTGTGACATTAACATTTTTTTTTTATCATTTGAACACCAGAAAGACCTAACTGTGGGATCATTGTCTTATATATTCTTCCGTATAAAATAATGTTACTTTATTTGCAAATCACTTCTTTCATATTTTCAAATAAAAATAGCAAATTATTAAAACTGTAATCTTATAATTGTAATTTGAGAATTGGTCAGTTCTTTGCTCCTCACAAATGTAAATAGCTGATCGTGCACAAAACCCGGAGAGACAAAATATCAAAAAGTAATTTTATATAGGGAAGTATAGATTCACTCTTGTTTACTCAACATTTATGTATTTGACAATATATATCATGGATCACTGACATAATATCGACAGACAAAATTTCGACCTACCAAAATATCGAGGTAAAAATATAGAATGCCAGAATATCGACTGCCTATCTAAAAACAGGTAAGTACAAAAATATCGACTCCAAAATATCGATTGTAAAAATATAGACTGTCAAAATATCGAATTGTTTAAATGTCTTAAAATTAATTTAAAAGTAATATAATAATAAATATAATTAATTTAAACATCCTTAAAATAATTAAATAAATGTAAAATTATTAAATATTTAATGTAACTTTAAAATACAAAAAAATAATAATTTAATACATATATATATATATATATATATATATATATATATATATATATATATATATATATATATATATATATATATATATATATACATATAGTGCAACAGTAGGGAAAGCGTTGGATAGCGTAGGGGTAAAAATTACTATTCCCACTCTAGAGAATGCAACAGTAGGGAAAACGTTTGATAGCGTAGGGGTAACAATTTCTATTCCCACTCCAGAGAGTGAAACAGTAGGGAAAGCATTGGATAGCTTAGGAGTAAAAGTTACTATTCCCACTCCAGTGAGTGCAACAGTAGGGAAAGCGTTAGATACCGTAGGCGTAAAAATTACTATTCCTACTCCAGTAAGTGCAACAGTAGGGAAAGGGTTGGATATCGAAGGGTAAAAATTACTATTCCAACTCCAAAGAGTGGAACAGTAGGGAAAGCGTTGGATAGTGGGAGGGTAAAAATGACTATTCCCACTTCAGAGAGCGCAACAGTAGGGAAAGCGTTGGATAGCGTAGGGGTAAACATAACTATTCCCAGTCCAGAGAGTGCAACAGTAGGGAAAGCGTTGGATAGTGGGAGGTTAAAAATTACTACTCCCACTCCAGAGAGTGCAACAGTAGGGAAAGCGTTGGATAGCGTAGGGGTAAAAATGACTATTCCCACTCTAGAGAATGCAACAGTAGGGAAAACGTTTGATAGCGTAGGGGTAAAAATTACTATTCCCACTCCAGAGAGTGCAACAGTAGGGAAAGCGTTGGATAGTGGGAAGTTAAAAATTACTATTCCCACTTCGGAGAGTGCAACAGTAGGGAAAGCGTTGGATAGTCGGAGGTTAAAAATTACTATTCCCATTCCAGAGAGTGCAACAGTAGGGAAAGCGTTGGATAGTGAAGGGGTAAAAATTACTATTCCCACTCCAGAGAGTGCAACAGTAGGGAAAGCGTTGGATAGTGGGAGGTTAAAAATTACTATTCCCACTCCAGAGAGTGCAACAGTAGGGAAAGCGTTGGATAGTGAAGGGGTAAAAATTACTATTCCCACTCCAGAGAGTGCAACAGTAGGGAAAGCGTTGAATAGTGGGAGGGTAAAAATTACTATTCCCAATCCAGAGAGTGCAACAGTAGGGAAAGCGTTGGATAGCGTATGGGTAAAAATTACTATTCCCACTCCAGGGAGTGCAAGAGTAGGGAAAACGTTGGATAGCGTAGGGGTAAAAATTACTATTCCCACTCCAGTGAGTGCAACAGTAAGGAAAGTGTTGGATAGTGAAGGGGTAAACATTACCATTCCTACTCCAGAGAGTGCAACAGTAGGGAAAGAGTTGGATAGTGGGAGGGTAAAATTTACTATTCCCACTCCAGAAAGCGCAACAGTAGGGAAAGCGTTGAATAGCGTAGGGGTAAAAATTACTATTCCCACTCCAGAGAGTGCAACAGTAGAGAAAGTGTTGGATAGTGGGAGGTTAAAAATTACTATTCCCACTCCAGAGAGTGCAACAGTAGGGAAAGCGTTGGGTAGCGAAGGGGTAAAAATGACTATCCCCACTCCAGAGAGTGCAACAGTAAGGAAAGCATTGGATAGTGGGAGGGTAAAAATTACTATTCCCACTCCAGAGAGTGCAACAGTAGGAAAAGCGTTGGATAGCGTAGGGGTAAAAATTACTATTCCCATTCCAGTGAGTACAACAGTAGGGAAAGTGTTGGATAGCGTAGGGGTAAAAATTACTATTCCAACTCCAGAGAGTGCAACACTAGGGAAAGCGTTGGATAGTGGGATGGTAAAAATTACTATTCCCACTCCAGAGAGTGCAACAGTAGGGATATTTAAGATCTTATAATAATTATTCAATTTAAAATAATAAAATTAAATAAATTACTAAAAAATATTTGCCTATCAATACAAAATATTTACAAATAACAATTAATTATTAAAACATTTAAAAATAATTAACAATTAATTCAAAATAAATACCAATTTATATATTATTAAATGTAATTAATTACAAGTAAATGACTTCCCACCCAATTCCCCAATAAACCCACAACCCACTACAAAAAGTTTACACATAAAATTAACTCAATTATCAATTAATAAACATTAATTACCAATTACAATGAAATAATTACCAATTACAAATTAAATTACAATTATCCGCCCGCCATCCTTCCCTGCATTCCCCCCGCCATATTACGATGGCAGAGGGGACCGCAGCAGTGACAAACACCGCCCGCATGTTTTCAGCCCCGGTCGCCTTGCGGCCAGGGCGGAAAACCAGTAACATGGTGGCGGTGTCTGTTAGACACCGCCCGCCATATTACAATGGTCTGGTCTCAATGCCTTGGCATGCGGTGTTCACTCTGGGGGCCTCCTGTGGGCCCCCAGAGTGAAGTACAGGTGGGGGGTGCACATGGGGGGTACCTATGGTACCCCCCTTCATTTGCATATACAAAGCGGCAGGCACCGCGCGGTGCCTGCTGCTTTGTATATGCAAATGCTGACAAGCATTTCTAGCATTGTGGCGGGCGGTGCTGAGTGCTCCTCCCGCCACAATGCTAGAAATGCAGGATGTGCCCGCCACAGTGGCGGGCACATCATAATGCCACCCCCGGGACCCCCGCCCTTAGGGCAGGCGGTCCCATTCCCCGCTAGGATGGCGGGCGGACAAAGTCCGCCCGTCATCCTAATAGGCCCCTAAATTATTTATAATTAAATTACTTCCCACCCTATTCCTCAATAAACCCACAACCCACTCCAGGAAATAAATGAATAATATTAACATAATTATCAATTATTAAAAATTAATTACCAATTATTTTTTAATTAATTGCTAATTAAAAAATAATAAACAATTAATTGTAAATAAATACAAATACATTCATATTTTTATTTAATTATAATTAAATTATTTCCACCCCATTCCCCTATAAACCCACAACCCGCTCCAGAAAATAAATAAATAAAATTCACATAAGTATCAATTAATCAATTAATAAATATTAATTAAATATGATTACATTACTTCCCACCCTATTCCCCTATAAACCCACAACCCGCTCCAGAAAATAAATAAATAAAATTCACATAATTATCAATTAATCGATTAATAAAAATTCATTACCAATTATATTGTAATTAATTTTCAATCAATAATTAATTAACAATGAATTGTACATAAACACCACTAATTTTAAATACTTAATTAATTATAATTAAATTACTTCCCACCCTATTCCCCTATAAACCCACAACCCGCTCCAGAAAATAAATAAATAAAAATCACATATTTATCAATTAATCAATTAATAAAAAATAATTACCAATTATATTTAAATTAATTGTCAATTAATAATTAATTAACAATTAATAGTACATAAATACCAATAATTAAAATATTTAAATACATATAATTAAATTACTTCCCACCCTATTCCCCTATAAACACACAACCCGCTCCAGAATTATATTACGCAAAAATTAAATACCATAAATTGACTGAGTTACTTACCTAAAATTCGATATTTTTGTTGTCTATATTATATCCATCTATATTTTTGTTGTCTATATTCTGTCCCTCGATATTTTTGTTGTCTATATTCTCTCCCTCGATATTTTTGTTGTCTATATTCTGTCCATTCGATATTCTGTCCATTCTATATTTTTGATTCAATATTATTGTCCTTCTAGTCGATATTTTTGTAGTCTATATTTTGTCTTATCGATATTCTGTCTAGTTGATATTTACAACTTGATATTTAACTACCTCAATATTTTTGTTGTCGATATTATGTCTGTATACCATATATCATCAAGGTGCATAGATGGGGTTAGGTATAGAAAATCTATGCTACTTACCCTTCGATATTTTGACCCTTGATATTCTGTAGCCGATATTCAGGATCTAAGCCTAAGTATAATTTCTAGAAATGGTTAGAAATCAGTTTGTTGACTTGACCATTGTATGGCCATGGGGAAACCGATCTTTGTTGTGAGGGGCTGCCCACAAAAAGTTTGAAAACATTTGGGAACCCTTGAAGCAGTATAGAGTGATCACTATAGATCCACTAGACACATTGAATGATACCCTTTATGAAATGCATAGCTATAAAAGCCTGAATATGTTCACTTGTTGTGGGGAGCCTTTGCTGTGGCAGTAGATAATTTGGTATTTCTAGGTGGTCTATGCACGATGGGGGAGCTAAGGGATGCCATGACTCAATTATTATGTTGTATTTTAGTGTCTATACCAATGTTCTCTTAAAATCAATAAAATGTATTACAAAATAATGAAATCAATTAATTAATAAGCTTAATCTTGTTTTCCCATTACTTCTGATGTAGTGTACGTCCCACTTACCACATGTTTTGATTCTCCTGATCTGATTTGTTTATTCTTATCATGAAGTACTGGAGGAAGAGCCAACTTCTTAATGTACACGTTTGCTTTCTTTAATCCTATGGCATGCATTTATTCTGGTATGGAGTGATGAGCCATATGTCCTCTGCTAGTAAACAGGAATGCCAGTATGGCAGGGGTCATATAACGTTGCGCACACTGCATCCCCAAATGCGATGCAGTGCACACAACACAATTCCTTTTATTTATTTATATGCTTACTTACCTGTAATCCTTCATAATCCATAGATTACTACCCCCTTACCTAGCCCCTCCCCCTCCACACGTCACCGCCCGGCAGCTACTCCCACCACCGACCGCTACTCTCTTGGAAGTAGACTGGGTAAACCTGGTTAGAGGTACTTGCTGTTTGGAGCAAAAAAGGGAGCATACCTTATCCTTAATTCAGCATTTGTCCATGTTGCGTGGTTGTGTGACAAATTAGACACCAGTAAGTATACAAACTGCACTTTAGTGTAATATTTAGGCAGAGGGCAGTGTGAGGTTACTATAAAGAAGGGATCACCTACAAGATGCACATTATGTCCCTTTGCTTGAACGCAGGTGATATCCCTATCTGAATAGCTCAGAACTGTGGACTCTTTTTAAAATGTTGGAATCTTATCCATGAACATATTATCTTCAGTGGGTTACAGGAGTTCACAGGTCATATAATTGAGGTGCCTAGGTGTAAATCAGAGTCTTGGGGGGAAACACAAATTTGTGTGGGATTTGACTCTGAATGATGTAGGATCAAAGTTATACCAACAACATGACGCGTCTCTCTACCCTGGGGCATAGAATGGAAGAAACATGCAGGTCATAGCGTGGAAACACAAGCTCCTGCTGTAACTTTATGTTTGAGAGTGAATGGCCAAGTAACCTGGGACGTGTGCTGTTTGTAGTTTGGGTGTGGAATTATTCCTGCATTGTTCCCATAACTCCTGTCATGAAGCCCATTTATCAGTTCAATAGAAGATGCCACAGCTGCTCTATCTTGTTGCCAAGAAACTTTAAATATTCAAGGGTTATCATTATAAAAGGGTGGGAATTGAAATATCTATAGGCTAGGAATTAATTGCCACCAATATGTAAGAATCAGGATGAGACAGGCAGGCATCACCATTGCATGGATATCAATGACATGCCACAAATTACCTTCATTATTCCAGGGCCAACACATGTACCATGTAGGAGCACAACATAACAGGAATTACCAATATTATGACAGGACCTGTATTATACCAACGATGGATGGCAGCAATTAGCATCATTATGCCATGACAATCTGTGCAACAAGAGTGAACAGTGGGCATTGTTATGCCATTTGCGATTATACCAATAATAGGCCAAAAATTACCACCATCATACCAGGGCCAGTATTATACTAAAAGTATGTCTGGGCCATCAGCATGAATGGTGGGCCCGATCTCGCCATGCTGGCCACAATATGCTCAGCATTACTACCATTATTCCAGGAGCAGTAAACCCAAAGGGGAATACTACCATGCATTCAATACCAACAATAAGCCAGAAGTTAAAACCAAGGCAAGCAATATAACTCAGAATACCACCATCATGCCATGGTAGCTCACAGAATGCCATGGCTGGCCACCATTATGATGGAGCCATCATTGTACCTTGGACAGGTACCCCTGGCATCACCCATATAATGATTGAAACCGAAGTGCCTTTTGGGCTCTTTACTGACAATGTCAATATGGGCTCAATTATGATGTGGTCTGTGTATTCTGGCTAGTGGGTAAAACCCTGATTACGCACTGTTTGGAATTACAAGTTAAAATGAATTTAAGACAGCCAACAATTATCGGATGCATTAAATAACTCAAGTTTCCTTACATTTTAGAAGGTCAAACCTGCGGAAATTTAATGTGAAAAACTATACAGTATTTACCGTCCCATGCGCATTTTGGTGAGTTAAACATCAAACTCCGTATGTAAATCCCCATAAACTGGTAATAGGTGCTATTTATCACACTCCACAAACAACGTGCCCAGTTGCATTGTTGTTTATTAGGTGTGCTAAATAGCGGCGCCTCTCATAATCAGGGCCTACAGATCGGAGAAATAGAAGTCCTAATCCTCGACTCTACCCCCGCCGCATGGGACGACACCTGGTGGCCCTCCACCCTCGGAAGCCCACCCACCCCGATGGATCATGCACGCAACCTCGGCATCATACAGGACTCATCGCTCAGTATGAATCGCCAGATCAATCATGTCTACTCCGCATGCTTCAACACACCCTCCGCATACCATCACTCACGCACTCGTCATCAGCAGACTGGATTATGGCAATGCCCTCTATGCCGGAATCAACAAAAAAAGACCTCTGCAAACTCCAGACTGTCCAGAACGCTACAGTCATACTAATGCTCGACATTTCATAGCACAGCCACATCAACCAACACCTACGTGACCGCCACTGGCTTCCCGTCAAAAAAAGAAGCTACTCACAAATGCCTACAAGGCCCTCAACAACATCAGACATCAATACCTCAATGACTGCCTCCTCTTCCATGCCCCCAAGAGAAACCTCCACTCAGTTGACCTCTCCCTAGCCAACGGTCCCACGCTTCTACAAGACCAGAGTGGGTGGAAGGTCCTTCTCTTACCTCGCAGCCAAGACCTGGAACAATCTCCCTCTTCACCTTTGGCTAGGCACGACACTGAACCAATTCAGGAAAGACCTCAAGATCTGGCTCTTTGAATGACCCCAACAAAGCTGCTCACACCAACCCCTCAGAAGAAGGCAAACCAGAGGGCAGAAAAACAGGCAAGCAGAAAATGCAAAACAGAGGGTAGAAAACAGCATAAAAGAAGCAAAACAGAGGGTGGAAAATGAGTAGAAAAAGCCAAACAGAGCAGAAGTGGAAAAAACAGAGGGCAGAAAAACAAGCAAGCAGAAAAGGCAAAACAGGGCGCAGAAAAATTAGATATGGCAAACAAAGGGCGAAAAATTAGCAGAAAAGGCCAAACAGAGCAGAGGAGGCACAAACACGGAGAAACAGGTAGACAGGCAGCAAAGAGTAGCAAACTGCAGGCAAGCTGGAATTGTTGCAGAGGGAGTAGACAGGAGGATCAGCTCAAGGGGTCAAGTTGTGGCCCCCATTAAGTAGGTCCTGGGGGAAGGTGGGATGCTGGGTGGTGTGAGGAAGGAAATGGCAAGAAGAGGGAAGAACGAGCAGAAAAGGCAAAACATGGGGCAGAAAAATTAGCAGGAAGGCAAAACAGAGCAAAAGATGGCAAAACAGAGCAGAAAACAAGCAGAAAAGAAAAGCATAGGGCAGGAACAACGAGCATGAAAAGCAAAACAGAGGGCAGAAAAATAAACAGAAAAGGCAAAATGGAGCAAATAACGAGCAGAGGAGGCACAAACAGAGTTCAGTAGGTAGACAAGCAAGGGAGGGTAGTGGACTGCAGGCAGGCTGGACAGGAGAACCTTTGCAGGGGGAGCTTACACGAGGATCTGTTCTTCAAGATAAACCTAGGGGAGGTGATAGTAATGTGAGTGTTTTACAGAAATGTGAGTCCAAAAAGGATAAATCAATGGGGTTAAAAACCATAAGGAACTATAAAGTGTAGTGAGAAAGAGATAATGTTACAGGTGTGGTAGCACAAGAATCGAATGCACGTCCGGCTATCGATGCTAGATGTTACTATTGTGTGAAAGTAGGTAATTTTTCCATGGTATGGAAGATGGGTGGTGCCGATGACGGGAAACACAAAGTGAATTGTGTCAGGGAACATCAAGGTAAAGAAATAAAGGATTGTGGGGACTCAGTGGTGGAAGCAGTGGTTGTTTGTGGCGTTGACACACAAGAAGGTGAGGTGCCTAAATTAGACTTTTATCATTGAGGTAAATGAGGTGGGGGTTCTCCTGTTGGCAGATGCATGTTTCTCTATAACATTACTTGATAAAGCTATATGGGAGAGGGTGTGAGTTAACTCCAACTGATGTGAATAAGAAAAGTATATGTCGTTGAAAAAGGAAACACAATATTAGGGTGGAAAGAACAATGTGCATTGGGATTTGTACTTGATCCTAGTCATCCTGATCAATTTTTACTCACTTTACAAACTGCTGTAGAAAGATGGAGATCTAATTATCTTAAACTTTTTACCCACAATATGGGGTGTTAGAAAAAATTTGCACATTGCATAATTTTGAAGAAGGGCATGGCACCTAAAGTTCACAAAGTACGTACTATTTCTTCAGAATTACTCAACCAATTGAAAGAAGAGTTAGACTATGAAGCAGAAATTATAGAACCCATAGAATCTGAGGGATATCAAAGCCTTACCCCTGCCATTTTGCCTGGTCTATTTGAAGTGGATCCAGGTGCTTGCTCCAGTGGAACTGATGGATCCTCTCTTGAGTGAGGCAGAATCGATGGACAGCCGCTATTACGGGAACAGAACTGGCACATCATACTTGGAAACAGCGCATCACCATCAGAACCAATTTATCAGAACCACCACATTGCCGCCATTTCAGGAGAAAAGATTGACATATCCCCTTGACTGCATGGAGAAACCCTGCTCATAGCACTCAGAAAGAACGCATCTCAAAACTGGCACTTCATCTTTGGAACTGGTGCATCGCTGCATAGGTAAAGGAATTACCTTAACTGCGGGTTTGACACCAACGCTTTGCTCAGTTGCACCCTTCATCTCACTGTTGCAACCGGGATCAATGTACTTTTGTTCAGCGGTCCTGGTGTGGCTCCTGTACCTAACCCACACTCCATCGCAGTTGGTTTGAACTCTTGATTTTGCCCTGGTTAAGTGCAACCAGAGAACCCCTTTCAGTGCCTATTCCTTCATAGCGCTATTTTAATTTTTATTCTTTAAAAATTAATTTCTTGACTTTTACTTATGTATTTTTGTCATTTTGGTCTTTTTTTATTTACAAAATCTTAATGTATTTTTCAAACTAGTGTGGAGTCTTTTTGGGGTGTTTCACTGTGTTACTGTTTGAAGTGATTCACACATACTTTACATATTGCCTTGTAAGGTATGCTTGCCTGCTCAGTGCCAAGCTACCAGAGGGTGACTAGGATTATTGTTCCTGCTTGGACAGGGAGGACACCACTGTCAACCAGAAACACATCCAGTAACACCCACTAGCCTGCCTTCCATTCGTGGTGTTACTGCTTTCCCTCAGCCACCCTCCATCCTTTCCTCCAGCCCATACTTCCTTTCTCTCATTGTCCATATTGTTACTTATTGTCATCCTTCTGTTTTGTTGCTTCCTGCTCCACCCGCCTTCTATTGCTCATGTTGCTGCTTTTTGCAGCAACATGATGTTGTTGCTTGTTTCCCCTCTTGCCATTCCATTGTTTGTGTTGCTTCTTTCTCCACTCGCTCTCCCATTGTCTGTGTTTTTAAATCTTCCAAGTGATCGTGGAGTTATTTCTTTCCTGTTGTCTGGGTTGTTGTTTCTTCCCTCCTCTCTTCCTCCTCCCTCCCCCTGCTGTCCGTATTGCACACTCACCCACCATGAAAAGAATAAGTACTATGATGCAGCCCAGACTGGCAGAGCACTTTTGTTTTGCACACCCTCTGTTGAACATTTGCGAAAAGACCAACACATGATGATTTAAAGTTGGGCTTATTGAGAGCACCAGCACAAACATCCGACCGCTGACAGGCCAATCATCCAATCTCCCAACCTTCTAGAATCCTCGTTCTATAGCAACCCACTTAGAATGACAACATGACATAACATATAACTTCAGTACTCTTTCAAATATACACCAGATCCCCTCTTTGGCATATGTTAGACCAGCATCCTTGGTCTGACTTTCGCCCTAACTTTGTGCCTTCAGACCTCTAGTTCTGCTGACTTCATTTTTTCTGGCCTTAGGAATCTGCACACTTTACCACGGCTAAAGCAATACAAGAAAAGTCTCCACCCAAAATAAATCAAAAGGCGCTAATGAAGTCACCAAGAATTAGATCTCCCTTCCAGCAAGGAAGGACCAATGGACAAAGTTAGAACTTATTCTAACTTTGTCCATTGATCGTTCCTTGCTGGGAGATCTAATTCTTGGCGAATTCATTAGCGCCTTTTGATTTATTTTGGGTGGAGACTCTTCTTGTATTGTGTTTGCTTTATTCCCCTGCGTTTCCGCCCCTATATGACATCAGATGCCCTTTGTTCTAGTGCCACTTTACCACTGCTAGTTAGTGCTAAAGTGCTTTCTCCTAAAAACATATTAAAATTGGCTTTTAACTAATTGGTATATATCATTTACTTGGAAGTCCTTAGGTCAGCGGCACTACTTATGTCCAGGGTATATAACTGTAATGCTACTGGTGGGCCTTAAGCACTGATTGTGCTGCCCACTTAAATAGCACTTTTAAACAAGTCTTAGGTTTGCCATTGCAGCCCGTGAGCACAGTTTTAAACTGCCATTTCAAAATGGCAAAAGAGGCCTCTTGCCAGGCACAATCCTTTCTTTTTAATATATGTTAGACCCTGGACAGCCCAGAGGGAATGGTGCAATGTATTTAAAATGCAGGACATGTACTTTTAAATGTACATGTCCTGGTAGCAAAAAACTCCTAGATTCATTACTCACTACTGCAAAGCCTATCTTTCCCATAGGATAACATTAGAGTTGCCTCGTTATTATTTAGTAGGCGCTAACTCCCTTATAGGAACAGATAACTCTTTCATGTTTCGGATCTTTAGAATTGTAATGAAAGGTCGTATTTTAAACTACAATTTTTAAATGCCACTTTTAAAAATTTGAAAGCACACAAAAAGTGATGGTCAGAATACTTGAAATTTTCACAGTCACTGCTAATTACTCATGGTCACATCCCAGTCCATTGTTATTTTGCACACCATGCCACCTCAGTTTGAGCCCAGCCATATGCAAATCAGTCTTGACCCTGTTTCAATAGGGACAGTCCAGCCTGAACTGCCAAACCAGGCCCTCCCTGAACCGGAACACAAACATGCCAGAACCAGTTTTGCCCTTGTTATGGGCTCATCAGCCGAATATAGTTTGGTTTGGGCGACACAGTGCGCACGGGACCCACATCTGGGCATACCTGTCCCACTTAGGGTAACATATGAAAGTACACAAAAAGTGATGGATGGAATGCTTAAATAAATCTCAGCCACTGGCATTTAATTGGGCAGCAAATCAGTCCATCGTTATTTTGCACACTATGCCACCTCAGATTTGGACCCAGCCATATGCAAATGAGTCTTGACCTGAATGGGAACAGTCCATGCTGGACTTTTTTGTACTGCTGTAGTCTCCCTAAGGGTGCAGGAAAGCAGGGTCAATACTTATTTGCATATGGCTGATTTCAAACTGGAATGGCATGGTGAGCAAAATAATGATGGATTTAGCCGAGATCTCTGTATTGGGTTGATGTTTGACAATGTTCCTCATTCCATCCATCATCTTTCTGTGTTGCTATAGTCACCCTAAGTGGGAAAGGTATGCCCAGACGTCAGTTATGTGCTCATTATGCCATTGGATTCAAGCTAGCGTGGGTGATGAGGGGTCATATCCAAAAACTGGTCCCAGGGTGCTTGTTTCTGGTCCAGTCCTGGTTTTGCAGAGAAGCAGGCACTCAAGCACTCGAGCACTCGAACAGGAGCAGGAGCTTGAGAGCGGCACGGAGCCGTGGGGAGCGAGAAGCTGTGTGAAGCTGCAGGGAGGCCACGGGAAAGCCGCGGGAGCCGAAAGCCGAAAGCCGGGAACCGCATACCTGGGCTGGAGCGGTAGAATCGGCAGAATCGGCGAAACTGGCGGAGCCTGATTGAACTGGCACTGCGAGGCTGGGAGGGGCTTCGGCGCCGTGGGGCTACGCTGGGTTTTCGGTTTTGCGGTCTCTGGGTGCAGTGCAGCAGGGAGAGTATCAAAGTGCACCTGGAGCACCTGGAGCACCGGAGCACTGGAGCTCACTGGTCCTGAGCAGCTGCAGCAGCAGAGCATCGAGCCGTGTTCAAGGCTCTCATTCAGGAGCAGGAGCTGGAGCCGGCAGGAGATTTGGAGCGTGAAGAGAGAGGCAACTGAAGCAGGTGAGCAGAGAAAGCATTGGCACGGTTGGGGTCGATGTGACTGGGGATACAGCTACTGTTACAGCCACCACAGCCACCACAGCTTAGATACTGCTACCTAGCGCTTGTTTGCCTCGCCTCACCGCCCTCACCACCGTGGGAGGCAGTCCCCTGCCAGTACCTTACAAGGCTGAAAGCCAGAGTTGCTCGGACCTTCTAAAAGAGGAAGGGGTCTGCGGGGTTGCGAGGCTGCAAGGGCAACAGGCATCTCATCAGCAACAATCCACTAAGATCCACAATCTCCCCGCAACCTTCCTGCTTGCTAGGCCATCTAGACAGAAGCAGTGAGTGAGGGGGGACAGCAGGAGGATTACTGAGACATCTGCTAACACCGCAATACACCGCAATACACCCTCCCTGCAGGAGTTACATTGCATCATAAAATCATCACCAAGCATGAGGTCAGGATGCGAGTGTGGCAGCGTCACACCCACTAACAAATTAAACAAACGAAAAAGGAAATAAATCAATTTTAGGAGAAAAAGGATCGAAGAAGCACTTTTTCCAGCCTAAAACAGACACCAAATTTTGTTTTCTAAAAAACGCGGGCAACACCCTGCTTTCAGGCCCCACTCCCACAACAGGCCTTTTGACTCCCCTACAGCCCCTAAACCAATTTGGAAACAGGGAGGGCGATGGAACAACGCAACAAAGTAGCAAGACGGATACCACGGGCTGAAATGGCTCTGCCATTCTATCATCTCTACCTAGAACTGAATGTACAAAGGATCCAACAACCACACAATTTCTAGCAAGTCCAACCCCGAGGAGGTCTGAGACCGTATTTTATAAACATACAGAAGAAGGTAAAAAAAATAACAAGAGAGATCCACTTAATGACATCGACAGGAGATGTTTGGGAAGACTCTAATGAAAGCAAAGGGCCTCAGAGCCTTGATGAAAATGTCACTCTACATACTACCTTTCCTGGGAGCAGAGCACGACATAAGTTCGGAAGGGGTAACTGCGTCACATTGTAAACTCTAAGTATTCATGAGATAGACAGCCACAAAGACAATCAACAGGTAATGGAAGTACACCACCCACTCACTAAGGCAAAGGAAAACAAAAAAAAGATAGAGGGCGCACTGGAAATACTTAATGTAAATCAGGGCTTTGAATATAAAAAACTGTCTGTTACACCATCACCCCAAAATAATCATGCAACACCTCGTCAAAGTGTTTGGAGCAAACTGGACGTGAGCAAAAATCTGGACAATTTCTCAGACCTTGACAAAGAAGAATGGGAGGCACTCCTTGAAACCTACTCTCAAGACCATGATAGGAACAATATCACGGCAGGGACAAACGCAGAGGACCAAGTGGGGCATATACGCCCCAGAAAAGAAAAGAGGGCTCGGAAGAAAAAACAAATGCAACAGGTTGCCCAAAGAATGCACCCGAGAAGCAACCGGACAATATGCACCAGTCGGATAACGAAGTGCATGGGCGAGTTTATTAAAAACAGTACAACTGTTGGTAGAAGTCCTGCAATACCAGCCTGACAAGCCTTGGCAGTATTCGTGGTCGCAATTGATAATAAGCTAGGAACATTGAACCCCTCCCTGAAGAAGATTCAGGATTATGCCTTAGCCAACAGTCAAAACTGCGGTTGCAGCCCAATCGTAGATACATTAGCCACTCTTCCAACAATGCTAAATGATCTGTGTGCACAAGTAAAAAACTGTGCATCCAAATATTGCACTATGGGGCCTATTAGGATGGCGGACGGACCTGCGTCCGTCCGCCACCCCGAGGTGGAGGGACCGTCCGCAGGGGCAGCGGCAGTCCCTCCATTGCAATTAGGATGTGATCGCCACCCTGGCGGTCACATCCCGTATATTTAACCTTGCGGTGGGTGCTGCTTGAAGCAGCACCCCCTGCAAGGTTAAAAATGCATGATTTGCATTTACATGCACAAAGCGGCAGGCACTGCGCGGTGCCTGCCGCTTTGTGCATGTAAATGCAGGGGGATACCATAGGTACCCCCCATGTGCACCACCACCCCCCCTTCACCCTGGGGGCCCGCAAGGGGCCCCCAGAAACAAAGTTCCACATGCTTTTCCACTGCGGAAAAGCCACTGAGGAAAAGCATGTTCCAACACACATCCTAATTTGGCTGACAGTGTCTTGCAGACACCGCCACCAAATAGTGCACAACACCCCGCGGATAAACGGTGGACGGACCTGCAATCCGCCGCTGTTTCCATGACCATCCCACCGCCATCCTAATCTGGCGGTGGGTGTTTCCTGTGACCGCGGTGGTAAATCCGCATCCTCCGGGCCGGTGATGGCTTCCACCGGCCCGGAGGATACGGATTCACCGCCTTCATAATCGACCCCTAAGTCCTTAGTGGAAAAACACTTAACTAGAAACAACATAGATGGGACAACTCACCTTGAAGCACAAACAAATGGTGAGAATGACCACATCATGATCAAGCAAACACAAACTGAAGGCAATGAAACATCTGGCGAGAAAACAAAGATTGAAAATAAAGTGACAGAGACTCAAGAAGACGCGAAAAGGAAAAATAAACTGAACGCTAAACAAAGACGAGCAATGGGTTTATGCGCCTATTCGGGAAAACACCAACCGAGAAGGAGCCCAATCAAGAAAACACACCAACACCAGAGACAACCAAAAATAAAAGCCCTATCACGAAGGAGTCATCAGGATGTAACCTTACTCTCAAGACTACAGAACCCAGAGTGACTGAACAACTAGGAGAGGCCATGGAGGACGAATTTGCACAACTAACCCCGGAAAGGAACAGTTACATAAAATGCAGCAAAAATACTAACAGCTAGATGCATGAAAGGAAATTGCGCTCGCAAAGGGCCATATTCTGAGTATCTGGCCCTTTGCGAGCGCAATTTTAGCATTTGGGATTCATCATCCCAAATGCAGAAATCGCTATTTGCGAAATCGCATATTTGCGAGGAATTGTATTTAAGGAATCTCTATTAGAGATTCCTTAAATGCAATTCATTAACCAATTTTAAATTGCGAATTCGCAATATTTGGCTGCTATTTACCACGAAGTCTGACTTCGTGGTAAATAGCGAAAAAATAGAAAAATGCACTTTACTGCATTTTTCCCTGTTGCATGTTACACACACACACATGTCTTTTGTACATGTGTGTGCGCAACACCTGTGTAAATTTGCATTTCAGGGGTGCTACAGGGTGTCCTTTGGACACCTCTGACACCCTTGAAATCGCAATCTTATTTGCGATTAGCAAATTGCTAATCGCAAATAAGGAATGCTCCCCATTCATTGCTATGGGGCTTTAGGCCCATAGGAATGAATGGGGAGTTATTCCTTATTTGCGATTAGCAATTTGCTAATCGCAAATAAGGAATGTGTAGGAATCGCAATTTATTTAGCGATTCCTACATGAATCCCGTTTTGCAAGTCCTTAATAGCGATTCCTTAATAATCGCTATTAAAGACTTGCAATACGGCTCTTTGATGAATCTAGCTGTAAAACAGGAAACACAAGGATAAGTCAGTTGCAGGCCCATAAACAGGAGGGGGGGGGCACCAGAAACTGCACAAAATAGAAACATCAATGATCATGTCCCGGCGTGGGTCAAAGTGAACACAGGCAATCAGGGCACAGTATGCACAGACCCAATGATTACAAAGACAGACCTCAATCTTAACCAGGACATGGTCCACAGGGAAACAAAGAATATTAGCATTTGCCAATCCCAAAGCCAGGTCACGAGAGACTTACCAATTCCTACCTTCATAAACATAGATCACCGTCAGGGACAACACCGTGAGGCACCTGCAGAGCAAAATCACATCAGCATGGAACAACATCAGAGAGAGTCAGAGAGCCAACTGTTAGAAGCCGGAAATTACAATCAAATAACAGGAGCAGCCGGGACTCATAGAAAAACAGGAGTACATCAGATTCATGCTGCCGTAGAATCAAAAATGCAAGGAACAGATCCCAATGGCATAAACGGGCAGGATATGACAGCATTGCTGTTCACACCAGATTACATCTCTAAGGGCAGGTTTGACATTATGAATCGCAGCAACATTCTTCGCTTACTAGCTCACATACCAACCCTGTCTCAAATCACGTCATCTGACCTGGTCTCGATCGAATTTATCGAGACCAGGTCTCCGCATTTGGGGAAACAACGCGTGCTTCATGGGGGTCACCTACTATCACCTACTATCCCACAAAGAATATGTCAAGAAAGGGATACATTCAAGAACTGGGGGATAACCATTAAGCCATACATCAAACCAGGAAATCCAGATCTGTTGAGGCCAAAACACACAATTGAAAACCCGGCACATGATGGTAGGTCCATCACCTCGGTATTGAAGGGGGCCAGAGGGCAAAGTAAAACAAATGGAGAAATCTTCCTGGCAGAATGTGCAAGTCAACAGGTCCCCACAACAATATCGTAATGGGACACTGACATAAGATGGATCTCAAGAACAATAAACAACAGGGAAACCTCCACATCTGCAATGATTTTTGTGCTTTTACACGAGTGCATTAGCTGAGGCAAAATATGGTCATTTACAGGGGGGCCTGGCCATATATGTTGCATGTGGAATCAATCTGAATGTCCAGGATCTAGGTTCTCCTTCATCTGCAGGTCTTGCTTTAAAGTTTGTCTGCACAGGTCCAACACGAGCAACGGATCTCAATATCACTATCCAAATACACCTCCCCCTCGCAAATAATGCTCGAGTTTGGCATCCAGAAGCAATATCTTGCGAGACATGGGGCATACATCATAATGTGGGACAAAATACGAAAAGCTGCTCCAGGGTCACTAAATGTACAGCTGTGGAAAGAGTTAGGCAGACACACTACCTCACCCGCAGCAAAATACCTCAAGAAGGGCTGCACAAACTGGGACTGAACCAGCTGTGGGAAACTTCCACCAGTTCTGGTGTGTTTAAGAAATTAACTTGGAAATCAGTCAAATATCTATCGAGGCTGGAGTATAAAGCTTCACTTGCTGAAAGGTCTCACGGCTGGATGACTCTGAACACATACTGTGAGCAAGCAGCCCAGAAGTACTTTAACACGGGTTACACCAAGCATACAAAAATTAGCTTCATGAAGTTTAGACTTGGCTTGCTGCCTGGCACTCAGCATTCACCGCCTTGGCTGAAGGAGAAGGTGGACCCGAGGTGCCGCCTTTGCGGGTTAGCATCGGAAGACCTGTTGCATCTATTATGCTCCTGTGAACAACTCTCACAAGAACGGCTACAAATATTAAAAGCAAAATTCAACCAGTGGGGAATTCGAACTAGGAGGCAAGCAGTTTTGGCTTGCCTTGCTCCAAGTGATCCCCAACTAAACTGTGCTTTTGTAACATTTTTGACAGTATGCTATAAGAAATTGCCGGAAATTAAAACATTGATTGAAATCTAATTTTAAAACTTACTTATGCTCTTATAAACAAAGTATTATATCCAAGAATTACCATGGTGTAAAGAATCTGGATATAACATGCCTGTAAAAGTGTCTGTTTATATTCGAACTTCAATGTACAGTCTTTTTATTAGAATTTTTTACCCTTTTAGAGTTTTTATTATACAAAACCTGGTCTGTAATGAAATATTATTGTGTTGCAATGTTTTTAACAAACTATGCAAATAAAAATAATCTTGAAACTTGTTCCAGGGAGAACCAGTCCTGGCAGTTTGGGCTGGACTGTTCCAATGGGGAGCAGGGTCAAGACCAAATTTCTATAGTCTAAACTAGAATGGCGGGTGAGCAAAAAGCGATGGTTTTAGGCCCAGATCTCTGTAGTGGGTGAGTGTATGACATTGTTCAGCATTTCGATCATCATCACTCTTTTTGCGTCTTTTTAAAAGTGGCATTTCAAAAATACTAACGATAACTTCAACTTTGACTGCAAAGAGGAGTTATCACTACCATTTGAATTGTTTGAAACATGACATAGCTACTCCTTCTCAATCAGGAATTACATTGTATACATGTAATAAGGATTTCCCAATGGAAACCTATGAGAAGGGTAGGCTTCACAGTAGTGAAGGACACATTTGGTTGTTTTTGACTATCAGGACATGCCCTACCTTTGAGCCACACAGCACTCTGCTCTGTGGGCTATCTAGAGCCTATCTTAGGGATAACGTATACACTATAAAATTAGAGTTTACGGCTTGGCAAAGGGGTTTTAAATGCCAAGTCGACATGGCAGAGTAAACTGCACACAGAGGCTCTTTCATGGCAGGCCTGAGACATGTTGAAAGTGCTGCTTGTGTGGGTGGCACAGTGAGCGCTGCATGCCCACAAGCAGCATTTAATTCAGAGGGTCTGGCACCTATAGTGCACTCTATTGGAAACTTATGTATTCATTAAATATATAAATTGTGGATAAGTCAATCAAATCATGTTTAGGGAAGAAGCACATGCACTTTAGGTCTGGTTGTCTGTGGGAAAGTGCTCAGAGTCTTAAGACCAACAAAACAAATACAGCAAAAATTGGAGGTAAGCAGGCAAAAAGCGTGGGAGAAAGGAGTCTAAGGCTGTCATGTCTAACAGTGGGTTTGTACAGCAACACCACAGAGAGAGGCAGGTAGAGTGCTTAAAGTCAAGAAAATAGTAGTGCCTAAAAAACAAGCAGAGGAAGAACACAAGTGATGCATCCATGCTCCAGATGTCGACAAACACATGAAGACGAGGTAAGTCTATAGCAGTTGATCAATAAGAAGAATGCAAATGAGATTGAAGATAAAGCCAACCAATGGTGAGGAATGGGCAGCTCTTAGCGCACTTTTAGAACAAGCAATGGTGCATGAGCTGTCCTAAGCAAGACCTAAAATAAAAGCAACACAGAATTGAACCATTTATCACTTCTGCCCAAATCCCTATCACAGTAATGATTTGTAAACATTCAAGAAGCTCTTCCAACTGAAATAATTTTTCATACAACCTATCATGGTCCATTTTGGTCAGAATTTTAAAAATTATACGTTTTTATTCCCATGAATGCATTTATTTTTTTAATTGTCTTTATTACAAAACGCTCATATATCAAGTTATCTTTTTTTTCAAAAGAAACCCCGTTTAATTTTTTCTAAAATGCTTTTGCATGTCTCTGAATTTTAGGCATTTTAATTCATTGTTCCAAACAACTCTCTTCCTCACCATGTTCATTTGTGGGTCAGTCAACACATATCACAGAAATACAAAAACATATTTATATTTCTTCCGTCAAAGTTGCATATGATTTTTTCATCATCCGCTGATAATCAGAGGTGCAGAAATGTGTTTTAAAATCGTCTCAAAATCCAGGTGTTTCACTAATAACCTGAGCATGTGTATGTTTGAAAAACTATTCTCTCCAGTTTACCCTTGTTCTTCTTTATTTTGTTTCATTCTACGTATTGATGCCACTGTGATTAAAACATATGTCATGTGGCCAGGTGCTGGTGAACATTTCTGTGATAAAACAGATTGGGAATCAAAAGCAGTTTCATGATGAAAGGAGAGATAAATCCGAAATTGTGACAGATGAACAGACAGAGGATTCCTGCTATTAATCACAGTTTCTTGGATGATCAGTCTCCAGCAGCAGTTTAATCTATTTTATTGCAGTATCCGTAAAATCAACCTCCCTTCCATTCTCAATACATTGTACCAAAAGTACATCATATAAATGATAGAAGATATGGGTTTCTTTAAGGTGGCTTTTCAATAATTCACATTTTAATCATTAAGACAGAGTACTTGCATCTAACAAAAAAAGTCCAGTGCCTTTATCAAATTCATGTTATATTTTCTTTAAGCCCTTTTGTTTGGTATTCCCCATGATTTCTGCTAAACCGTTTTTTGTTGTCATTAGGACTCTGCACACTTTACTCCTGCACCAGTGGGAAAGTGCTTGTGCTCTCCCTTCCAAATATGGAATATATGGTATGAATCTGATTGCCACACTTAATTTACTTGTACTACAGCTACTCAAGGCCTGTAAATTAAATGCTGCTGGAGGGCTGCTTCAATCCTTCTGCCGTCCACCAAGGAAGCACTGTTAAACATGTGCCAGGCATGCCACTGCCGCCTGTAGTGCAATATTAGGCTGCTATTTTTATCAGGCAAAATAAACCTTCCTTTTTAATAGTTATATGTAAGCCCAAAGGTAGGCCATATGGGCACATAGGGCAGGGTGTATGAAATAAAACAAAAATAGGATATGTGTGTTTAGGCTTTGCGTGTCCATCTAAAGTCATTTCCCACTAGTGTAAGGCCATTTATCCCATACACTAACACTGGGTTACCTTATTACTCGTAATAAGTTATAACTTAAGTTTGGGAGCAGATAGAGTAATACTTCCTTCACTAATTTGAATTGCAATTTAAAATCATTGTTAATGGTTAAGTGGGATTTTAAGTTACTATTATGAAAATGCCACTTTTAGAAAGTTTGCATTTCCCCGACTAAACTGATTGTGCCTTTCTGCAAGTGTCTAGAGTCACATGACAATTAGTGGTTCTCCTGTTGTGTGATATGTATTCCCGCCACACAGGGGACAAAAGGGCCTTCCTCTGCCCTCTGCCCTCCCTGAACTTTAAATCGTTATCTAAAGGCTGTGCCCACTCACTTCCTGACTTCTGAGAATGTGAGCCCTGTCACTTGGCAAATAGAGAGTCTACACCACCCCTGGACCTGCCTGCCTTTCTCTCCCTAGAAAGATTGAGCGAAACCGATGAAAGAGGAAAGATCGGGCGAGAATAAGTTTAGGGTCAGACTATGGGGCCACCCACAAGTTGGCATAGGTTTCAAAGTGACATAGTCAGAGCTACTCATCAGAACACTCTGAGACATGTAGAGAGTCAGAAAAAGGAATGTCCTGCTGCCTGAAGCACGAAGGAAGACTAAACTTTGGGCATTAAAAAAATTGCACATAGTTGCCATTGACTTGGAGTCGATGGTGATAGCATTTTTTCTAAATGCAAAGTTTGCATTTAGAAAATGCTTGCAGCATTTGCTTAGAGAATCTCAAATTGTGATTCTTTATTTGTAGTCGTAATTTTTGTTGATCACAAAAAATGTGATGACCTAAAATGAATTGCCAAAGCCTTTCATACATTGGTTGATACATGTGGATTGTAATTTCTTACATATATATAGTGTTAGGTAGGCTGAAACTGGGAGTCTTGAGACAGCATTCGAAAAAAACAATGGGGCTTCTTTACAAGACCCTAGGGCCGCAGGTACATCACTTTTTCTGACGCACTGGTGGTGCATTTTGGTGTCCCATATTTACAAGAACCCGTAAAGCCACCCTCATGGCTTTTCTGTCCCTGTAAATATGGCCCCTTTACATACAGCACTTTGCGTGAAAAGGGGCATTCCATGGGTGTTGCTGTCGGTGTTCCCGCGCAACACCCATGGAACCTGACACATTCCCAGACTTACGAGAAATGTTAAACCTGGGAAAGTGTCAGAATGCTACACCTCGCAATTCTGCAGCACACATGGAAAGAAGAAATCTCAGTGAATTTCTAAGGTTTTTTTAATTCCATTTCCTAACTATAACATCCCTGCACCCATTGTTTTTTTCAGTGAATATATATATGTATATAGATATATTCATTAAAACAAAGTAAAGGATTCAGGGACATTATTGTTAGGCTGATATTTCACTCGTATAAAACCAGAAAAAATCAGGAGTTATAGTTAGCTGAGCTAACTATAGCTCACGCCCCTGCGATGAGCAACTTATGACTTCAAATATAAGATCACTCAAGACATGATCAGTGACATTACTGATGACATCACTGATGACATTTCGAATGACCACACTAATGACATCATCCAGTGACTGTGAGTGTTTTTAAAATGTTTATGAGTGTAAGATATATATACCAAGGTGCATTGATGGATCGCTGTCTGTATGGCTGCCTGTATGGATGATTCAGTGGGTGCATGACTGACTGTATAAGTGAGTGATGTGTTAGTATCTGTATGAATATGTGGATTAGTGTATAACTGTAAAGGTGAGTAAATGGCTGTGCGAGTGACACTCAAGGTGAGTGAGTAGGTGTGTGTATATCTATGAGTGACTGAGTGTGGAAGTGGCTGTATGGGTGTATGAGTGGATCTATCAGTGGCTGTATATGTGAGTTGGTGTATGAGTGGCTGTATAGGTGACTGAGTGGATGTGCGTGAAGACCTATGAATTAGAGAGTGGGTGTGTAGGTACTGGTATGGTGTGCCAATGGTTTTGAGAATGGTAGAGTGGAAGCTGGAGTGGGTGTATGAAAGTTTATATGGGGTGTCTGTGGGTACATCAGAGATTCTGTGGATGATGCCATCAGTGATGTTACTTAAGATGTCATCAATGATGTCACTGACCATGACATGAGTGATGTAATATGAGAGGTCATAAGTAGTGCATTGCGGGGCGTGAGTTATAGTTAGCTCAGCTAACTATAGCTACTGACTTTCTCAGGTTTTGTATGAGTGAAATATCAGCCTAACTATAACATTCCTGTATAACCTTCGTTTTTTTCACTGAATTTCTAAGTTTTTGAAAATTCTGTTTCCTAACTATAATGCCCTTGTAATCTTTGGTTCTTTCAGTGAATTTCTAAGGTTTTGTAAATGCTAAATCCTCACTAAAATCTTCCTGTACCCTTTTGTTTTTTCAGTGAATTTTTAAGGTTTTACAAACTCTATTTCCCAACTGTAATGACCATGTAAACTATGATTTTTTATTGGATTTTAAGGTTTTTAAATTGTACTTTCCATCTAAAATTGCTCTATTAGGTGTTTTTTGGTAAACTTGTATTTTCTTCAATGAATTAATAAGCATTGTTTTTTTTCTTTACATTTTTTATATTTGCAACAACATCACGATCCCCGTAGACACATTTTGAAAGTGGAAAACAAGAGCAGACATTTAATGACCAACAACGCATCCAAAAATAATATGTAAAAAAATCCATTCTTAACATTGCCCTACACATATTACTATATACATACTTCTTTGAAAGCATGTTGAAACTCATGTTTCTACTAAGTTTCTTTAAGAACCATCTTTCTGACTGATTTTCCATTTTCACTGTTATTTGGGATGTCAGGATGCTGTCATTAATTGCGAAATTGTGCCTTTTCCTTAAAGCCTAAAACACATATATCCACACATACGTCAGTATTTAACACACTAGGGGTTTCTTACAGTATTCTCCAAAGTCATGTTTTTCTATAGATTTTCTATAAAAACCATCTCTAAAACCTATTTTATCTTTTTGCAGTGACTCCAGAGACTGCAATGATGTCGGTAATCACGATGCCCGCGGACACTTTGCGAAAACGGAAAACAAAAGCAGACATTCAATGGCCACTAACACATGCAATAATGATAACTATATAATTAATTCTTACCATCATAGTAGATATCTCACTATATAAATACCTCTATAAAAACATTTATCAAAATCTCAATATCTCTATACCAATTCGTATAAATGATTCACTGATATAATTTTATTACATTTTCACTCATATTTGCAATGACTTTGATAGTTGCCAAGTCCCCGTGAGGGTACACAGGGGGGCCGTGCTTGCGGTTGCGTCGTCATCACAAATATTGCACACTATAAAAAAAACAATTTTGAACACATAACTTGTCTCACTAACACCCCCATTTCACAAACCTTAGGTCAGAGTACCTCTACTATGTCCCCTTATGTTAGCTTTTTAAGATATTTTGAGACCCGAGAACCATTCCTGATAGATAAAAGGGCAACCAAAACTTTCTCTTCAGGTTGTGTCCAGCCAATCAGAGCATTCCCATTGGTGGTTGGTGCGTGCATTCATGATTCATCCGCAGCCAGAGATATCACTATAATTTTAAACTTACATTTCTCAACAACTACTGAATGGATTTACACCAAATAAGCAAAAGGCACTTGCATTAATCAACATCTACTTCCCTGCCAAATTTGGTGGAAGTCCGTTCAGCGGTTCAGGCTGTAGATGTTGCTAAAGGTTCCTATGAGAATTAACATTACAAGCGCAACCTTATTTCGTGCCACAAATTCTCTGTCCCAACTGCACAGATCACCCCCAAACTTTCCATAACAATAGAACCCACCTTGACACTATTTTTGGGAAAATTTCAATAAGATTGGGTCAAACAAAGACAAAATTATAGTCAAGTCAAAAAATGCTTTTCCTATGGAAACTAGGTCCTAACTATAAAATCCTACTGGCAATCGCAAGTAGGTTTTATATATATATATATATATATTCACTGAAAAAACCATAGGTTTCACACATGTTATAGTTAGGAATTAGCATTTAAAAAACCTTGCAAATTCACTGAAAAAACCATAGGTTTCACACACGTTATAGTTAGGAATTAGCATTTAAAAAACCTTGCAAATTAATTGAAAAAACCATAGGTTTCACACATGTTATAGTTAGCTGGACATTTCACTCATACAAAACCTTTGAAATTCCCCTTTATAGTTAGTTCAGCTAACTATAACTCGCGCGACGCAATGCACTGCTGATGACGTCACATATTACATCACTCATGACATGGTCAGTGACATCACTCATGACATCTATGATTTTTTCAATGAATTTGCAAGGTTTTTTAATTGTTAATTCCTAACTATAATGTGGGGGTCCCTGGGGGCCAACTAGCCCACCTTGAACCTCCAGTATATGCCAGAAGGCTACGTTGCAGAGAGGTGTAATGAGGCCATGCCCCTTTTTACACCTCTCTGCAACGCAGCCCCTGGGCGCATTAGCAGACAGGGAACTAATTCCCCTTGCATACAGGGTGTCCATGGGGGCCAACTAGCCCACAAGGAACTTCTAGTATGCGCCAGGGGACTGCATTGCAGAGAGCTATAAAGAGGCCCCGCCCCTTTTTACACCTCTCTGCAACGCAGCCCCCTGGCACATTTGCAGAGGGGGAACCAATTCCCCTTGGAACCTCCAGTATGTGCCAGGGGGCTGCGTTGTTTTGCCCCCGGGACAGTGTGGGAAGGGGTTGGGGCCCCCCACACTTCTTTTTCACTATGCCTCTGGGATTTAGTCCCCCCGGGGGGTAATTTGAAAAAAAACAGACCGGGTTTAAAAAAAAAAATTGGCCTTAGGGGTCCTTGTGGGACCCCCTGAGCAGGCCTAGGAGTTTAGGGAGCTTCTACCCTGCCCCCTTTTTTAGTTCTACATGTTTGTTTTTCTGCTTTCTTGTGCCTCAGTCTACCGAGGCACAAGATGGCTGCTAACAATTTCTGTTTTGGAGTGTTGACAGACAGTGGCAGCCAATCAGCATGCAGCTCGAGCACGGGAAGGTACGCATAGCGTACGCGTACCGTACCGTACACGTACGGTGCGCGCTTATAGATATATATTTTTTTTCTCTTTTGATTTTCTCAGGAACTACTGGAGGGATTTACACAATTTAAGCAAAAGCATGATCTGCGAATCAGACTCTACCATTTTGCCAAATTTATTGTAATTCCGTTCAGCCGTTCGGGCTGTAGCCGTGTCTAATCGTCCTATGGAAAATAACATGGGGAAAACATGTTTTGGGACCGCCTTTTTTCTCAGCCCCCACTTGATGAATCCCCCCAAAACTTTCAAAGAAGAAGCAGAGCGGAGCGGGCCATCTTCTTTGAGAAATTCGCGAAGATTCATCAACCTGCGCCAAAGTTATTCCCAATAGAATGTTGCGGATTTCCTATGGAAACTAGGTCCTAACTATAACTACCTACTGGCGACTGTCAGTAGGTATTTTGAATTTGAATTTGAATTTAAAAAAATTTGTAGAGCGCACTTTTACCTAGCGGTTTCTTGGCACTGAGGATTTATTGAACCCAGATAACAGCTGTGGGAGGACTAGCCTGGGAATGCTTGCAGGAAGAGAAAGGTTTTTAAGTCAGCATAGAGTGGAATAGATCGAACATTGGGAAGGAGGGAGTTCCAAAAGATGGGACCAAGAACTGCAAACTTCACCCCCCCATCCTCATCTTCCAGTAGCGAGGGACGGAAAGAAGGGATTGGGAAGATGAGCGGAGCTCTCTAGCAGGAGTATAGCTGGAGATTGCCGAGTTTATGAAGGCTGGGGCAATTCCGGCTCGGGCCAGGTAGGCAGTGAAGCCCAGCTTGAAGAGAGCCCTCTCCCTAATAGGCAACCAATGCAAGTTCTTTAATACAGAGGTGACATGATGGAATTTAGGGAGGCCATAAATAAGGCGTGCTGCCTGGTTCTGTACAAGCTGTAAGCGTTGAAGAGCGTAGGCTGGGACGCCATTGTACAAGATGTTCCCGTAGTCCAGCCGTGATAAGACCATTGCCATCACGATGAGTTTGAGAGCGGGCAAAGAAAAGAATCTAGAGATTTTCGGGATAGTGCGAAGGGTAAAGAAACAAGAGGACACCACTGTACTGATCTGAGTGTGCAAAGTAAGATTCTGATTTAGTGTGATCCCAAGTGTTTTAACAGAAAAGGAAGGTGAAGGGGAGGGACCAAGTGAAGGGGGCCAGAACAAAGAGGTCCAGGGACTGGATGCACCCCCAGTCAGAACCAGCTCGGTTTTGTCTGGGTTGAGTTTAAGGTGGTTAAAGTTCATCCAGTCCTTGATAAAGATCATAATTGATTGGAAATTAGAGATAGATTCAGGAGAGTATGAAAGGTTGAAGATCAGCTGGAGGTCATCCGCATAGTTAAAGACGGTGACCTCCAGACGTTGTAGTGCAAAGATAAGAGGAAGAATATAAAGATTGAATAAGAGAGGGGAAAGGGAAGAACCTTGGGGAACACCACACTGCACCTTATGTGGGGGAGAAGAGAACCCTTTGAGATGGACGGCCTGGGTACGGTCACTCAGGAAGGAGGTGAGCCAGGCTAGGGGAGACCCCCTGATGCCCGCTGCCCTGACACGGGTGAGAAGGATGGAGTGGTCAACCGTGTCAAAGGCAGCGGACAAGTCAAGCAGAACCAAAGCCTGAGGATGTCCCCCGTCCATTCCCTCCCTAAGGCTGTCCAGGACCGAGACCACGACCTTCTCGGTGGAGTGGCGAGGTCGAAATCCAGCCTGACAGGAGGCCAAGTAGCCGCTCTCCTCAACAAATGAGCCGAGGGCAGCGGCGACATGACGCTCTAAGATCTTTCCCAGGTAAGGGAGAAGGGAAATGGGACGATAATTGGTCAAGGATGCCGGGTCAGATCCGGGTTTTTTTAACAGGGGAATGATTATTGCTGCTTTATGAGGCTTAGGGACTATTCCAATCTCAAGAGAATCGTTCAGAAAAGTTAAAGGGGGAGCGGGGCAAGCCCGAAAGATTTCTCTCAAGATGGGTGCTGGGCAGACATTTATAGGGGAACCTGATTTAACTTTCATAGCAAGAGAGGACAGAGTCTCTCCAGTCAGTTGGGGAATGTAGTCTAGATGGAACCTATTGGGAGGGGGTTCAGGGGCCGGAGGGAGTGGAGGGGGTGGGGGTATATTAGCTTTAATAGCAGCAATTTTCTCCACGAAATAATTATTTAGGGAGTCGCAGAGGGCTTGGGAGGGAGAAGGTTTTAGGGAGGTTCTGTCTTACAGGGCTAACTCCTGTACAGTGGAGAAGATTTCTCTGGACTGGTTTCCCGATGAAAGTATTTTATCGGAAAAGTAGTCTGTCTTGGCTGAAAGAATTGCTTTTTTGTAAGCATTAAGCAGGAGTTAATAGCGGGCTTTTAAAATAGGGCAATAAGAGCGCCTCCAAGCGCGCTCCGCCTGACGTGCAGCTAGCTTCTTTCCCTTGAGTTCATCAGTGAACCATTTGTTCACGTTGTGCGCGCGTTTAACAGAGACTCGCTTCAAGGGGGCTACCTGGTTACAAGACCTGGAGAGCCAGTCATTTATAGTGGTAACCTGGGATGCCGGAGAAAGTTCCTCCAAGGTCGGGTAGGAATTCTGAAAGGTGAGGCAGAGGGCAGGGATATCGGCCTTGTTCCAGTTACGGGCCCAGGTGTTCTTAGGAAGGGCAGGGCGTTTGGATCGGTGAAGTTCTAAAGTGAACGCGATCAAAAAATGATCGGACCACAGACAGGGTGTAATGATGGGGGCAGAGACTGGGATGTTCAGGGACCAGATTTGATCTAAAACGTGGCCCTTAGAATGGGTGGGGGCGGATACGTGAGAAATAAAATTTAGACTGAGGAGGAAATCTGTAAAATACCTAGATGCTGTATCTTCTGCAGGATCAGAGGGCCAAAAGTTAAAGTCTCCAAGGACCAACACAGAGGAGTTATTAACTGTTAACGTGGCCAGAAGCTCCTCAAACTCAGTTAGGAAATTGGGGGTGGGGCCAGGGGGGTGGTACACGAGGACACAAGTAATAGGGGTTTGGAAAGACGCCGAACGCATCACCAAGCATTCAGTTCCCTTAATAGTCGGACAGGAAAGGATTTGAAAATGGAAGTCCGACCGAACACTCAGAGCAACTCCTCCACCTGCCCTACCCGGTGGTCGGTCTGCCCGTAGGGCATAATAGGTGGAGGGAAGTGATGCCAAGATGTTAGGAAGGGAATCAGGACAGAACCAGGTTTCCGTCCGAAATAATAGATCCTGTCTGTGGTGGTCCAGAAAGTCAAAAAGTTCTAATTGATGTTTCACGGCAGATCTCGTATTTAACAGATAGGCCGGGATAGCGACTCCTGGACACGGGGGCTGGTCTTGTACTGATAGGGGAAGGGGCGAGGGTATGGTAAGGGGAAGGATAGGGGCAGTGAAGGGAACAGGCTGGGGCGGAGCAAGGCCAAGTGCGAAAATAGTAGATACTGCGGCAGCACTAAGAGAGCCAAAGTTTTGGTAAACACGAAGTTCATCAGAAGCATAAGATAAAATTTGGCCATAATGAGGTGCCCCTTGCCCCGGCCGGCCGCGGACGGGCGCAGACGGGCTTGCCTTATATATATATATTGGCTAACACAATTCTGGTCTTCGACTGTGTTCAGACGTAAATGAAGCTCATTACCGCGCGAGGAGACACCCAGGACAAGTTGCTGCCATGGCGGTAAACTTTTGTATTTTATATATATATGTGATCAAGGGCCAAGAGGGCTCGAAACGCGTCATGGCGGCGGTGCGGGGGATTTGCACAATAAAAGATTAATGCACTGAAGATTTGGGTCTGCTGTGGTCCTTACGATGTTGTAGTGTCGACTTCTCTGCTATATATATATATGTATATATATATATATATATATATATATATATATATATATATATATATATATATATATATATATATATTTCTTTTTTTTAATAGTGTAATAGAAATGGAGTTCAACTAGCTGAAATGTGACCCTCCCTGGCAGCTGGGGTAAGTGAACAATGCTGGTAAATGTATGTTGTGTGGGTGCTTATGGGTGAAGAGTGTTTTTATGTGAGAATGTGTGTGTAAGTATGAATATGTGTATATGTGTAATCATGTGTGTGAAACAGTGAAAGTGAGAGTCAAAGAGTGTGTGATGTCACTTCTGCTATCCCAGACATTTTGGTGAATTGACATGCATGGTGCATGGAAAATTCTAGATCATCTCAGTGAGCAACAAAGGTGAAAAGGGAGCATGGCTGAAACATTTTAAATTAAGAAAACAAGACTTCATTCCGAGCCATTGTTAAAATAGGCCCAAACAAAACATTAAAAAGATATCATTTCAAAAATGCCCACTCCAGTGAGAGAAACAGTAGGGAAAGTGTTGGATAGTGGAGAGGTACAAATTACTATTCCCACTTTAGTGAGTGCAACAGTAGGGAAAGTGTTGAATAGCGGAGGGGTACAAATTACTTTTCCCACTCCAGTGAGTGTAACAGTAGGGAAAGTGTTGGATCACAGAGGGGCAAAAATTAATATTCCCACTGAAGTAAATATAAAAATAAAAACAAACAAAATATCAACTATAATACAAAAAATGTTTAAAAAAAGAAAACATATATAAAAATAATTAAAAATTACATAATATAGAAACATAATATAATGGTAAGCAAATCTAATAAATTACCTGCATACATTATTCCATAAAAATTAAACAAAAGTTTTTTTAAAAAACTATATTTAATAGAAATTAATTATAATCAAAACATTATTTGTTACATAAAATTGATATTTTTCATTACCTACCATATAACACCACACAATTCACAACACAAATCACCATTTCTAAAAAAAAAAGTACCTCCATAATTAGCATAATTAATTATCAAATAAGCAAATATTAATTAAAAAACAAATGAAAACAGTTACACATTAGTTTACCCACCAAACATTACCCCTATAAAACCAAAATAAAAGTAAACAATTACCATAAATATTTATCAATTAATCAATGATTAATTATGAGCAACTAATTATTAATTAATAAGATCTAAAATACTTTCCACCCTCTAACCCAATAAATACCACTACACACACCTAAAAATCAATACACAAGTTCCATAACTAATTTTACATTATTAAATTATTATCAATTAAAAACGTATTTATTAATTACAAATAATTTACTCCCCACCCTTTACCACTATGAACCCCACAACTCACAACTGAAATTAATTACCCAATTGCCATATTTAATTTTTCATTAATTAATTACCATTATTTAACAATTAATTATTAATTAATTTTAAATAAATTACTTCCCACCCTATTCCCCTATAAACCCCACCACCCATTCCTAAACAATTACACAATTAACATAATTAATTACCAATTAATTAATTAATATTTAATTAACAAACAAAGTAATAAATAATTCTTAATAAATTAATTCCCACAATTGACACTATAAATTATAAATTAAATAAATATATAAAGATTAATATTAAATGTATTACAATTAAATTACTTCCCACATGATTCCCTATAAACCCACACCCTGCTGCTACAAAAATGATATCATTAACATATTTATCAATTAATTAATAATACATTAATTCCTACAGTTAATACTAAAAAATCTAAATTAAATAAATACTAATATATAAAAAATATTAAATTATGTATTATAATTAAATTACTTCCAACCCTTTTCCCCTATAAACCCACATCCTGCTCCTTAAAAAATAACACAATTAACATAATTACCAATTAATTAACATTTATAATCAATTAATAATGAATTATTAATAAATTCATTCCCACAATTGACACTATAAAATCTAATTAAAATATTACTTGTAAGTAATACAATCTAAATAATTTTTTATAATTAAATTACTACCCACCCTATTCCCCTATAAACCCACAACCCGCTACAGAACTAAACGCAAAATTTTGTTAACGTAAAGCTGATCATTACTAAAAATGTAACACATGCATTGAAAAACAAAAGGAATAGATAACATACTTTCAAAAAAAATACTAAAATAAGGTCTTTTCTTGTCTTCCTTCGTTCCACCCTGTCTTCCCTCTGTGTTCAGTCTGGGGACATTTAGAATGTTGAATGATGTCACAGAATGTAGTGTGACTCATGTAAATCAGTTGACTCCTTGGAACTACTACCTAGACTCCTGTGAGGTATTTACTTGCAACAGTATCACTATTTTAAACATTAATATTTTAAACAATATTTTTGCAAACAATATTTCTTACCTTGAAGTCGATATTTTTTACCACAATATTCTTGCTGTCGATATTCCTGTATCATGATATTTTCAACTCAATATTTGTGTATGTTGATATTTAAAACTCAATATTCTGTCTGTGCACCATCATGGCACTAGAAATATTTCTATATATTAACCAGTGACTCAGCTAGTTCAAAATCCTTTCTTCATGATAGGAATCATGCGGCACCACAGGCATCAGGCAGTGGACCTATGTTCAGAGCCACAGGCAATGATACCACCATTGAGACTTTGGAGGAGTAGCTGCATTCTGGGATTGAAGGTGGAAACATACTATGTTGTAAATTACTGTGTTGTGTGTTGAAGTATTTTTCATAGTGGTTTATCTTCCTCTATTTCCTAAACTGCAGCAGGTTTGGGGCAGTTTGATTCGTACGGAAAATCTAATTATCGATCCAGCGTACGTTGACCGAGTAGGTCTGTTGGCTTGTTTTGTTTAATTTTTTACACCTCTTTATCTACAGTGTGATGCTGATGAGCTTGTCAGCCAGATAGACAGGTGTGCTGGTCACGAGGGAGATAATGCAGCTGGTTTCAAATATGTTAATTTTTGGCAAATTGGGATCTGGAGTTCCAATGGAATGGGGGCGATGTGGCCATCTTACTTCAAGTCAATGATGAGGCTTGTAAGATGCCCAAAAGAGGGGGCAGTGTAGAGTCTCAGAGGCCTAAGAGCAGGGAGTTGTCACCATCCGTATGAAAGAATGTGAGGGTTTGAGTGGTATTATTGTAGCTGCTTTCTGAATGGGATAGTTCAATTTCTTGGTAATTGCCCTAGATAGAAACTAAGCCAAGGAAAGGTTCCAAGCAGGACAAGGCTGCTCTTGTATCATAGGATATTAGTCCTTAGTTAGAGAGTGGATTGTTAACCACCAAACTCTTTCCAAATCGTTATAATTCTCACATTTTCTAGAAAGTATCTAATGTTTTATAAAATACAACTTAAAATAAAAATCAAGATTTCAAACAGCTTTTAGGATGTTATCTGTTATGAAGGGTTACAATGTACCCAGCCCTGTCTGAAGAAGTCAAAGGGGTCCCCTAAAAATGAAGACAGTTCCACTTTTCAGTACTATTACAGCCACTAGGAATTATCACACCTATCAACAGAAGCCCTCTGTCTCCAAGGAGCTTCTCTGTATAGGCGATATAGGCTACAGGAGCAGGTTCATAAGCAGGCTTTAGAAAAGAAACAGAGCCAGGTCTGTGCGTAAAGAGACTCAGATTACTGGATGACAAATTTTCCAAGATTTCCTCCATCATATAAAGCAGAAATTCATCCTATTAGGCAAGGCAGAACTGTATACCTATGTTTCTGATTCTGATTCTTTTCACTCTTTTACCGATTTGCTATTAGGGACTCGCAAAATGCAATGTATGTAAAATTCTCATTTCAAATAGCGATTCCTTCGCATTCCTTATTTGCGACTTGCAAATTGCGAGTCACAAATAAGGAATGGCTTTGCATTCCTTTCTATGGGCCAAGAGGCCCATAGGAATGATTGGGAATAGCATGCGCAATTTGCGAGTACACAATAAGCACTCACAAATTGCGCATGCAATTTCAAGGGTGTAAGGGTTCCAAAAGGACACCGTGTTACAACCCTGAAATATGCATGTGTGCACATGTGGCACACATACATGCCCTAAGGACATGTATATGTGACACATGTTGACAATATAATTGAGGGTATTAGGACCATAATAAACCTGGACATCCCTCCTTCTGCAGTTTTTAACCATACCACCAAGGGTCACTATTAAAGAGATATCTTTGACCCTCAATAGGAATTTTTATGTTTAGACTCCCGGTAACTTCTCATAAGTGCTCCCTGAAATGCAGTTGAACCCACCTCGGCTTCTAGGGCCGAGGTCGGCTCAGTGATGAAGCATGCCACCATTATAGTGGGTGGGGTCATATATAAAAAATAGTTTATTTTTTCCAAACGTGCTAACAAACAAAAAACTATAAGGAGAAGGTGCATCTGTTTTGTAGGATTGAAATGCTTGTATTGTGTTGTAAATTTATGTGTGCAGTTTTTAACTGTCATGTCGCACTTGCAAAATAAACCTTTTGCCAGGCCCAAACCTTTCCTTTTTATACAGCCCAGATGGCAGGGTGCAGTGTGTTTAAAAGGTAGGTCATGTACTTTTAAGTTTCACATGGCCTGGTAGTAAAAAACTCTTACATTCGTTTTGACTGCTGCAAGGCCTACCTTTCCCATAGACTAATATTGTTACCCTATTACATTTAATAAGCTGTACTTTCTAAATGGCAGCAGATAACCAATTCATGCATGGTGTCTTTGGAATTGTAATGATAATTCCAAACTTATGGTGAAGTCTGATTTTTAAGTACAATTTTTAAAACGTCACTTTTAGAAAGTAGTAATTTTCTTCTCTTAGCCATTTAGTGCCTGTAGCTTGTAGCCTGTACCTGGGTCACGTTGCTTAGGCGTAGTTGAAATGTGTGTATTCCTCCTAGACAGCCACAAATACTAGGGATATTAGGTGCGCCTGGATGGGCCATCACTAGCAGAATGGGAGGGAGGAGCTGAGTACAGCCCCACTTTTGAATAGGCTGTGTGAATAGGCAGCCACACAATGGGCTGCATATTGCCTGCAGTTAGTCTGGAGCCAAGACTGTTAATTCTCACAATTCTGGATATGTATTCGATGAGTGATGAGTGCAGAACAATTTTTTAAAGTCAAAAATGCAAAACAGTGCATTTTAACAGAAAATCGCAAATTACCACCAACTGGAAGTTGGTGGTAATTTGCGATTCCTTAAAGAGATATCGTAATTTGCAAAGGCTACAAGAATAGCATTTAGAAAATTGCAAAATTACGATTCCATAACTGCATTCGCAATTTAGGTAATCACCCATATTGAGAATTCTTATTGCTTGATACATGTCAAAATGCATTTTGGAGATCGCAAACGGGCCGATTCTGCGATTCTGCGAATCGGCCCGTTTGTGATCGCAAAATGTGTTGATACATCTAGCCCTTTGTCCTTTCCCACATAAAAATATGTAACACTTGTATCTTTCTGGTCCCATAAACCTATATTAGATAAAGAGATGACTTGACCCTAATTGCATAAACCTTTGAATTGGAAGCTGCTGGCTATCACCAAGCTAAATAAGAATTTAGAAATAAACATAAACAATGCTTGTAAACTAGAGCTGAAGACATAAGCCTGACAGCATTCAGTTTGGATGACAGATATCCTGTGAGCCATAATAAGCAGTCATGCACGTATGTTTACACTTTTGGAAATGGTGCAAAGTGGTCCATTACTATTGTGTCTGTTGTATCATGTCCAGTTAATCATATTTATGGTGTCCTGGAGTTAGCAAGTTCACCTGATGCCACTCCATGGCAAGCCTGCCATAAGGTGCAGCACTGAGGGTGAAAGGGGCAACAGAGTGGGTGTCACTGGGGCAGGGGCAGGAGCAGCATCAGTCTTCAGACCTGAGCAGCTAATACACACCAGCATTGTGGATTGACATTCAAGCTTGGGACAATGCCGATTTGGAAGAACTTTTTCTGCGGCATTTGGTATCCTCGAATCTCTCGTGCAAACAGGTGCGGAATTACCCATTCCACTACTGGCAATCCCGTGTGTGAAGCACATCCCTTCGGGATCCCACTGGGAGGGTCACCCCCTCCGGACCCAGTTGCGATTCAAGTCCATATTTTGTACCATAGTCGGGCAGAAGTAATTACGCCGACAGAGTCAAACAACACAGCCCTACGTAAATAAGAAGTTGAGAATTTCACGTCTCATTGGGCATAATCAATTTACCCAATCCCAGATCCTCGTCCCAAATAGTGTCGTACCTGAGTCACCTCGATAGAACAGACTAATACTAGTTCTAGCCACACCTCAACCCAGCGTGGTTTAATGAAGGCTGTCTTGCATCCACCACAGTCCTGAAGAAGCCCCGTTTTTGACTTCACATGCTTGCTAGTCAAGGGTCGAAACGTCGATGATCAAGTGGATTATGTGCATACATATCATGTATCATTACTGATTAATACTGTGTACATTGTGATAATTGTATAATACGCATAGACCACACGTTTTTCCTTTCTTCCATTTTTTAAAAAACAATTGTATAGTATTCACCTTGCGCCGTAATCACTGAGCACTTTAAGTCACTTTTGCACTATTCACTATTTGTGTACAGCCTTCTTTTGCAAATTATTTACTAAAAATAGTGTTTATGAATGACTATAATTGATAAAATAGTGCATAAATACTTAGATGGTTTCTGGATTATGCTTTGTGTGTTCTAAATATCTACATAATCTTATGAGATAACAAAAGTAATTTTGTGTTCCCCAATGAACCAACTGTTTTTGAATATGTCACTGGGGCATGGGCAGGAGCAGCATCAGTCTTCAGACCTGAGCAGCTAATACACACCAGCATTGTGGATTGACGTTCGAAGTGGATGACAGCCATCGTAATGTTTATATGCAGACCCTCTGCTGAAAAGAATGAAGTGCAACAAACCGCACAGTAAAATCACATGAACAAACAAAAAAATTGTAATTAATGAAAATGTGCAGTTTTAACTGAATACTCGTAAAATTATGACTGTTTGACCGGCCCTTCAGAATCACCCCCAAGTTTTTGAAGAAAAGTATTTGACAGGATTACAGTAAAAGCCATGATACCTGTTATCCCATCTTTCCTAGTAGGGGACGAGATCAAAAATGTTTTTTATTATTTGTAAAGAATGACTAAGAATATCACTAGAGCAATTCAGTGGAGCGGGGCAGAGCGTACTTGTCTGCTCTAATAAAGATATTAGGGGCCAGTTCATATCAAAGTGGGTTCAGGAGTTTTAGTCACAACATGTCCATATGTCGCAATCAATTAAATTCGAAATATTTGTTTTCAAACACATTTCTGTGTGTATCCTAACAGGAACACACTGTACACCGAGAACATATTTTTTTTGTTAAATCGAGAAGATATTTTAGCCCTGGGCCATCACTGAAATGTTAAACAAATATGATGTTATTTCAGCACTTTGTGACCGTGTATATGCTCATAAGGCAGGTAAAATAAAGTAGCCGCTTCATCCCAGCATCCACCTTCAGCCAGTCATCCCCAGCAGCGATCATCTTAATGGGGGTGCCAGCATGATATGGATTTTTCAGGCTTTCAATATTTGCAAAGCATAGACGACTGAAAGTACACCCCACGTTCAAAGTCAAAGGAAAAACACTGTAAAAAGTGAGAAGCAATAAACCAGACACATGATGTTGAGAAGCCGGAAGCACTTGTACAGGCAGAGTGCTCTTTGAAGTATGAAAATATTTTGTGGTTTAAGCTGCAATTGTTTGATTAGAGAAGAGGAAAGTTTGCTTTCTTTCGAAAAGTCAATGCAACCCATCTGGTGCTCTTTGCTACACTATTGTCTTTTCTGAACTGTACGTTAGAATATATGTTTGTTATATTTATTTATACATTTTTATATTTTCCATAAAAAAATATATTTATGAATACAATATTTCACATGAAATTGTATATTCAACAATAATTGTTCAACCCCTGTAAATGCACACTTTTACACTTCACTTACAGACTTATTGACAAGTGTTTCCCTCATTATTAGAATCTACTGACCTTCGGAAAGTAATGAATATGTAAGGACTAAGTCAGACCTTAAAACAACAGTTCTTTATGACTCAAGTCATCTCTGACTTCCAAAAATATGAGCAGGGGATAATATGCTATTTATTACTATTGTAGATGCAGCGGTGGCCAGCACAGGTAAGCGCGGTAAGGCGGGGCAGGGCGAAGTGCAGGAAAAGACAATGGAATAGGTATTATTTATTAATTTAATTATACCTATTCCTTCATCTGTCGACTTCCTCCACTTACACCGCGCCCCACTGCCCCCAAGACGTTTACTTGTGCCGGCTGCCGCTGGGTAGATGTGTGGGGCGCCTTGACTTACTTGAGGCGAAGTTATGACCCTCCCCACACTCAACAATAGCAACATATTATTTAATGAGCATCTGCATGGTCTATGCATGGGATTTGTTCATATGCATTTTACAAAATACATTTATCAAGACCAAAATGCAAGGGGTTATATTACTGTAGTAAAGAAAAACTGCATTTAAGAGAGCTTTGGTATATTTAATCTTCAAGGCTGTAAACTGTTTGTTAATTGATTTCTGTGGTAAAAATCACATATTAAACCTTTGCATTGCAATAATAAATGTGTGATCGTGTGAATGTGCATTTACCAGCACAGTTGGTCTATATAATATGTGTTATTGGGTTACTTTCACTGCTGTCATTGATATAAAATATTGGCGTGGAAGAAGACACTTACTCAGTGGTTTACCTTCTCTTGATTTAGTGTAAATTGGTTCAGTAGTGTCTGAGATAGTTGCTTCATGAAGTGGTACCAGGTGAGATTTTTATATATAAATCATTCGCTTACATGTAATTGAGGGATGGGCTGCAACAGATCCTCTGAGGATATGGAGTATAAAAATTAACAAATTCAAATTGAAAAGGAAGCCTTTTTAGTTGTGCATCTAAAGTGGGAATCGCATAATCTCAAATTTGACGGTCCGGACAATCTTATTTCCAGGCAGCAGTGGAATATTTTTGTTATGGCAGCATTTACAGAATTGCAGGCACTGACCTACATACATCCTGAAAAAAGTATGAGGGCAGGATAAGTTGGCCAGGAGATCCTCCCTCGAATCCACAGAAGAGATGAGGGTTCCCAAAGCAGCAGATACTGACTCCCAAAAATGTCCATGATTTTGTTGTGGGATTCACAGATTCACTTTCTGGTCCACAGATCCATAAATTTACAGGTTTGGGCACAGGGTCTGGGTTTAGATTATCCTCAATGGCAACCCTTGCTTCGAGGGACGTGGGTGCCCAATTTGATACATTCATCCAGATTTCCTTCTATTAGCCACTCTTTAATAATAAAACATCATTATGAAGTTGCTAGAGCAATAATGTTATAACTCTGAATATATATTAAATCTATGACCAATAATGGATCTCCATAATGAATACTGAAATCATGTGTAATCGCTTGTATTACCAGCCAAATCTATGTCCCAACTCATTGCATTTGTTATGATCCAGTGCCTCGTTATGAATCATGTTTTCACATCCACTTGAAGATTGAACAGTTCCTAATGAGGTTTGATCAATGATCTCCAACCTTTTCATTAATAAACAACAATTTTGGTCGATGAAAATCAATTTTAGGGAAAATTATCAAAATTATGATAGTTAAAACTTTTATTAGGATTATAATTCTTGCCACGCAGTACATGTGATTACAGTCGTGACCTCCCGACACATCAGCTTGGGTGACCAGCAGTAATGTCATAAAAACGCTTAGCAATATGAAATGCTTCCATATTACCCATGTAATAACAGAAAAAGAAGCTGGCAGATAGATAATCCCAACATCAATAAGTCTCTATAACACAGGATATATTATCATTAAAAAATCAGCTTTAGATTTCTTTGAAAAATTCAAACAAATTACCTTAATTATACATAGATAGATTGTGCCTCACTTACACTGATGTAATCATTGCATGCTAGCGAGACCACCATAATGCAGAGAATACGTACAATATGACATCCATGTCCACCATTACACCAGGCTTATCAATGTAAAGACATACTTAAATAGTGCTACCCCTTGTAGATAAACTATTTGTCAAGGCCCCTCAAAGTGTTTAGTCTATAGTTAGCCCATAATGTATTGATATGTGATGTGCACTGTACTTTAAAAGGGTGTTAAACCATGGACAACCATAGTGACAGGATGAACACCTTTTTTGTCAAGGGTGCAAACAATATGCCAAATACATATATATCTTTTGTCACTGAAAAAAACAAAGGTTACAGGAGCGTTATCAGATTTCCTCATACAAAACCAATAAAATTCAGCAGTTATAGTTACCTGAGGTAACTATAACTTACACCCACGCAGTACAGAACTTATGATCTCATATTACATCACTCATGACATGGTCATGACATCTACGATGACATCTCAAATGACATCATTGATGACATCATCCAGTGAGTGTAACTGTTTCTTGAAAGTTTCTGAGAGTTAGATATATACTAAGTTACTGTAAAAGCTAAATTACAATTCTTTTTGAACTAATAATGAGTGATACTGTTTCTAATATATGTAATCTCGGTGGCACTGTGACTGTCTGTATCAGGGTGGAAGTGGGTGTCTTAGTGGCTGGATGGGTGTGTGAGTGGGTGTGTGAGTAGCTGTATGGGTGAATAAGTGGGGGTGGGAGTAGCTTATGGTTGAGTGGGTGACTGAGTGGCTGTACATGTGGGTGAGTGTGTGTGGCTGTATCAGTGTTAGTGGTGGCTGTTTGAGTGGCTTTATGGGTGGATGAGTGTGTTTGTGAGTGTCTATATAGGTGATTGAGTGGTAGTGTTAATGGCTCTATGGATGAGTGACTGGCTGTGTAAGCGGATGTATGTGTCACTGAGTGGCTGGGGGTATGGGTAAGTGAGTGGGTGTATGAGTGGCTGTTTTGCACAGTAAGTATTTGTGTAAATGGCTGTATAGAAGAGTGAGTGGGAGCATGAGTGATTATATTGATGTGTGAATGTGTATGTTAGTGGTTTTGTGGATGAGTGAATGGGGGTGTGAATGGGTATATGAGTGGCTGTATAGTGTGTGTCTCTTTGGATTTGTGAGTGGCTGTGGGAATGATTTTGTGGGTGTGTGCATGACTGGATGGGTCTGTGAGTGGTTGTGTAAGTGGCTAAATGGGTACATGAGTGGTTGTGTAAGTGGCTGGATGAGTGAGTGAGCGTGTGTGTAAGTAGTTGTATGAGTCTGAAATGGGTATGTGTGAGTGTGTTAATGGGTGTATGAGAGGTTGTATGGGGTGGAGAGTGGTTGTGTGAGTGGTTCTGTGGATGATGTCATTAGTGATGTCATTTGAGATGTCATTAGTGATGTCCCTGACCATGTCATGAATGATGTAATATGTGAGGTCATAGGCACCGCATTGTGAGGGCCTACATTATAGTTAGCTCAGGTAACTGCTGCATTTCACTCGTTTTGTACAAGTGAAATCTGATCCTAACCATAATGTCCCCGTAACCTTTGGTTTACTATGATTTTTTAAGATTAAATTTCCTAACTATAATGTTCCTGTAGCCTTTGTTTTTTTCAGTGAATTCCCATGGTTTTTACATGTGATGTTTAACTATAACGTCCCTGTAACCTTTGTTAATTTCAATGAATGACAACTTTATTTTAATGTATTTTCCTAACTGTAACCTGTAACCTTTGAGAGTGGGTGTGGCTGTATAGGTAGGTGAGTGTGTGTGAGTGGCTGAACAGGTCTCTGAGTGGGGGTGTATATGGCTGTGTAAGTGGGTGTAGGATTGCCTGTGTGGATTGATCTGTGAGTGGGAGCATGTGTGTCTGAGCGGGTCTTTGAGCTGGTGTTCGAGTCTGTGACTGGGTACGTGAGTCGTGCATGAGTGTTTTGAGTGTCTGAGTGGATGGATGAGTAGGTGAGACAGTGGGTGTGCAAGTGTCTGAAAGGGTCTGTGAGTAGCTGTGTGAATCTCCGAGTGGGTCTGTGAGTCTCTGAATTGATCTGAGAGTGGGTGTGTGAGTCTCTGAGTGGGTCTGTGAATGAGAACATGAGGGTCTAAGTGAGTCTGTGAGTGAGTGGATGACGAGTGTCTGAGTGGGTCTGTGAGAGGGCGCAGTAGTCTGTGAGTGGGTCTTTGAGTGCATGCATGAGTGTCTAGAGGATCTGTGAGTGGATGCATGAGTGTCTGAGTGGGTCTATGAGTGAGTGTGTGAGTCTCTGAGTGGGTATGCGAGTGGATGCATGAGTGTGTGAGTGGGTGTGTAAATCTCTGAATGGGTCTGTGAGTGTTTGTGTGAGTCTCTCAGTGGGTCTGTGAGTGGATGAATAAATGCTTGAATTAATCTATGAGTGAGTGTATGAGTGTCTAAGTGTACCTGTCTGTACGTGAGTTTGCCTCTTTCTGCTTGTGCCTGACCTTATGTCTGCGTCTTGCTGCTTGTTTCTCACTTCTATTCTGCCTCTTTCTGTCATATATGACCTTTATTCTGCCTGTTGCTGAACTTTTCTGGCCTCTATTTTGCCTTTCTGTTAGCTTCTGACCTTTATTCTTCAACTTTCAGCTCGTTGCCAACCTTTATTTTGCCTCCTTCTGCTCACTGCTGACCATTTTTGCCTCTTTCCGCTCATTTCTGAGCTTTATTCTGCCTCTTCCTGCTTGGTTCTCACCTTTATTTTGCCTCCTTCGGCTCATGTCTGACCTCCTTCTGCCTCTTTCTGCTCGATCTCTAGCCTTACATGCCTCTTTCCGCTTGTTTCTTACCTTTATTTTGCTGCTTTCTGCTCATTGTTGTTGACCTTTATTCTGCCTCTTTCTGTTTGTTTTTCACCTTTATCTTACCTCTTTCTGCTTGTTGCTGAACTTTATTCTGCCTCAACATTAATTTTGCCACTTTCTGCTAGTTTCTGACCATCATTTTGTCATGATTTGCTCTTTTTCCTAAGAACCGCAGGAGGAGGCTCAAGGACCCTTTATTTTGCTGCTTTCTGCTCATTGCTGTTGACATTTATTCTGCCTCTTTCCGATTATTTTTTACCTTTATCTTACCTCTTTCTGCTTGTTGCTGAACTTTAATCTGCCTCAACATTAATTTTGCCACTCTCTGCTAGTTTCTGACCCTCATTTTGTCTTGATTCTCTCTTTTTCCTAAGGACCGGAGGAGGGGCCTAAAGGGCCCAGCAGTCCCAGCCAGCTCCCCTCCTCCTGCTGCAGCCTGCAAGGGCTAAAAGAAGAAAGTCCCTTTGAGGGGTGGTCTCTAGGGCTCGGGTGGTCGGCGCAGCCGCCCCATATGTTATTTTATTGCCTTGGGTAGGTTGTGGTCCCTGGGCCTTGGGGGAGTCTGTGCAGCCCTATCTTTTTGTTTTTACTATAGCCTCTGGGAGGTAGTGGTCCCTAGGGTCTGAGGGTCCGCGAGGCCCCCCGTTATAATGTTCAAAAGCCCCAGAGAGGTGGCAGTCATTGGGGCAAAGTAAGCTCTTTGAGTGGGGCCCCATGCATCTCCCCTCCATTTTTTGATAAATCGATGCATGCCCCCAGGACCCAGCCCACCTGGGGGGCCTTTTCAAAACAAGCATGAGAGACGGTACTTGGTTCTTTTTTGCCATGCACTTGCTGCAAATTCTTTTGTTTTTAAATGATTTTTTTCCCTGCTGGGGTTCCTCCAGAAGCCCAAGACCAAAGCTTGTGAATCAGAATATTCCTAACCTGTCCCCTTTACTTCTTTTTTAAAACTTTTGGCGTACTCGGCGGAAGCCAAATCCCAAGATGGCTGCCGACACTTCCTGGCTGAAGTGTTGGCAGACAACCAGAGCTCTGCAGTTCTCCGCACGAGCTCGGTATTATTTGCAAATTAGGCACAATCATAGATATCCTAATTTGGATAGCTGTAATTTTCTCAGCAACTACTGAACGGATTTACACCCTATAAGTGAAAGCATGATCTGCATAACCAAATCTACCCTTCTGCCGCATTTGGTATAATTCCAGCGGTTTGGGCTGTAGTCGTGTTCAAACTCCTATGGGAAATAACATGGGAAACGCACTATTTTAACCCCTCCTTTTTCTCGGCCCCAGTTGATGGATCACTCCGAAACTTTCTATGTGCAACAAAAATCACTGCACATTTGTTGGGGGAAGTTTCGTGAAGATTCATCAAACGTCACCAAAGATATACTCTATAAGATGCTAACTAGATCTACCAACGGGTGTGTGTGTATTACCTACTGGCAGTCACCATTAGGTATTTATAGTTAGGACCATGTTTCCATTTGGAAAAGCGTTTTCAGACTTGCCTATATCTCTGACGCCGTTTGCCGAACCTTCACGAAATTTTCCAAAAAAAAGTGTCAAGTTGGGTCTTGTTGTGCATAGAAAGTTACTAGGGTGAACAGTCAATCGAGGGCAGAGAAAATAGGGGGGTAAGCAAAAGTGTGTTTCAGTTTTAAATCCCATAGGGATTTTGAATATGACTACAGCCCGAACTGTTGGACAGAATAATACCAAATTTGGCAGAAAGGTATATTTTGGTCCAGAAAGCACACTTTTTGTTTTTTGGTGTACATATGTTGAATAGAATTAGAGTTATTTAAAGAAAATCAAATTTGTATATATAGGGATTGTGATCCTCCGAGGATCGAACAGCCTATGTGCTGAAATCTGATTGACTGCTAACACTTTAACCAGCTGCAAATTGCGATGGAATCGCGAATCCCCTGTGATCCTGTGCTTCTTTGAAGATTTTCCCCCATATGAGCTGGGTTCTGGGGGCTTATTTTTATTTTACTTTTTTTGGCTAAGGGAAGGGGGAACACAAGGTCTCCCTTCCCCATGACCAATCTTGGCCACGGGGACCTCCACCTCCCCAGGTCTGGCCAAGTCTTTTTGGAAATGATGAAGTCCTTTATAGAAAAAAAAGGAGAGGCCGGATGGACCTCCCCTCCATTGCCTGAAAGGACCACGGTGACCACCACCTCCACAGGATCATGTATATAATAATGGAAGGGGGGCCTTGTATGGCCTGAGGACTACCACCTGCCTGGGGTTGGCCCGTGTAAATTATAGGAGCGGGATGCACGGCCCACTCCTGGAGCATATTATGGCCCATGGAAACCCCGCCCCAGGGCTTGCTCCTACTATCTTTGAAGGTGTCCACCCTATGGAAAAAGCAGTTTGTTTAGCTTAGTGGGAGCTGTGACAACCTAACCCCTCTCCCAACAAGCGGGAGCTGTCAAACTGCTGGGAACCGAGTTGCAATTGTTTTCCTTGCACACTGCTACATGGGTAGGGAAACAGATGAATGATTGCTCAAGCACACAGAGAGCTGAATATATAGCTGCTTCCTGCATGCAGGAGCAATGCCGGCACCTACAGGTGGCAGGGAGCTGGCTGGGACTGCCGGGGTCCGGAGGCTCCACCCACGGCGCCTATAATAGTACACTGGGCGCCCCTGGGTGAGATCAGTTTCAATCCCCATGTCATGTGGGATAGAGGTGTAGAGTGACTTGATGCCTGTTAGACTTTGCTGCAATTTATTTTTCTCGCTCTCCAAGCAATCTCCTTTTCCTGAAACCTGGGTTAGACTACCATATTTTAACGCTTGGGGTGGGGTGCTTTTACCTTTTTGAAAGAACACACATGCCTCCCAATGTGCCCCTGTGAGACAAATACATTTCAAATTCCTGGATATAGTGAGAGTTTAACGCCTCTATAACCTGTGTCGGCAGCACTAACTGCAAGCTATAAAACCGCAAGGTAACATTATTTGTCTCAATTTAATCATGAACTCTTCCACTTTATATCTATACCAATAAATGCTTACAGTGGATGCCAAAATTGATGTTTTGTAGGGCTTTCCTCTTTCGGGTGCATCGGAGAGTAGATGTGCATATAGTTGATTCGGCACTGCAAGGATGACAATATAATCACTGTTGAAATTAGACGCCTTGCCTGTTGCCATCTCCATAACTTACATAGGGGTAGGTGCTACTTATACTGCTTTTATCACTTTTGTGTTCTATGTTGCAGGTATGGCCACCTTCTTTGTCTTTAGGGTCTGATCAGATAGTGGCAGGCTTGTGGTACTTGATGAAGTGGTAGGAGGAAGCAATCAGGAAGTGTAGTCAAAATGCAGCTGGTGGCTGCTGAAATCATTTGCATGGATGGATGTACACAGATACTTAAGGAGATTCAATTTCTCACAGTGCCTCAGTTGCCTTTCACTGGCACTGTTGCAAACTGCTGCAATATAATCTTGGTCAACTGGTCTACTAGTATTTTATCAGTGGTGACGCAGGTGTCCTGCAATACTTTACTTTGCCACTTTACAGGTGTTGGTTTGTAGCATTGTTTCAGGCTAGCGGGTTTTTGGGAGTTGTACCTCAATGTTTATGTGGCAAGTGTGAAATTCCTCAAGGTGCATTCTTAGGTTCTGTAGCATGCCCTTCTGACTAAAGTGAAAATTGCAAGTATCTGTGTGCCTACATGCGTGTGCATGTGTGTGCAGGTGAGGATCTGGCTTCATGAATGAAAACTGTTAGCTCAGATTTGCCATCCGGTGTATGCTACGAGTTGGGTCTATGCCTCCCATGAGCAAATGTACTTCTTGCATAGGGAAGGACAAGCTGAGTTTCTGTTCAAGTTGTTGAAACAGTTAGCTAGAAACTTATCTTGCAATAGCACCTCCTCCTGGAGTTGTGTGTATTGGTGAAGGAGTCTCTAAATAGGTTAATATTGCATTTTAGTACATATACTAGAAATAAACATACATGTAGTGGGATGTGCATCATTATGTTGTATGTGTGCAGTGTGCCAATCCTAGCCTTACATTGAATTTGACTGCATATGTGTCAATGTCTCTTTTTTTGGCTCCTGTACAATGCGGCCTTGTGTTCTCCAGAGCCTTGGGAGGGTGCAGTGAATGCATGCCACATGTGTTTTCTTTTTCGATTTCTGGATATAAGCTATTTATATTACTATGTGTTTGTTGAATGCTAATAGATGCTTATTTGGTCTTCAATTCTCAGGTTGGGAGTTTTACACATATTTAGAGTTAATTAACCCTGGACCACCAACTCTGCTCCGCTGGTGGCATTTGTGGATTTTTGCATACTTTGTGCTCCTCGGAGAACGTGAAGTTCCTACAAAACTTATGACTCCACAGCGGAGTGGAGTTCAGCGCGGACCCTCGCGCCTCCTATGCCCCTCAATAAATATGTATCAAAAAAATTACAATTCAGGTCAATAAAAGCACACTTACCTTTATCACGGCGTCTCTGGGCTGCCCTCCTCCTCCTCGCCGTAATCCCCTAAATCAGACGTACATCTGAGGTAGGGGATTCTGCAGGACCACGGTAAGGAGGGCAGCCTGGAGATGCCGCGATAAAAGTAAGTGCGCTTTTATTTACCCTAATAGTAATTTTTATATGATAAATATTTATTGAGGGGGGTGGGAGGCACAGAGCATTGCGGAGCGGAGCTCCATAGAGTTTTTGCTCAACTTCATAGAACTCAGCATAAAGCAACTCCGCCTGCTCCGCCCAGGGTTAAAGTTAATCAGACAGACATGCACACTCAAACAAACTCTCTCTCTATATATATAACTATATGTAGATATATATAGATATAGACTTACAGAAGAGTAGAAGAGAACTGGACCTGCTGTTCTAGGTCTGGTGGAGACCTTAAATACTGGACCTGTGCCAACTTGAACCTAAGACCAAGAAGTGAACTTTAAGGGTCTCTTGGTTGACCTTTATACAAAAAGGTGCAAGTGGTCTTTTTTCTGAAGTGCCCAGCTGACCTGGGCCCTGTACTCTGCTGAAGGCCTCAGATGGAGCGAGTCTTGGCCCCTACGTCTTATCGATGAAGTCCTGTGTACCTCAGAATTAACTAAGTGCACTCTGCTCCAGAAACAAAAAGGTGCAATTCCAGATCAGGCTGCATATCCCCTTTGTGAAGTGTTGTACTATTTGTAACTCTGCAATGGGCAAATCTGAGTCCTTGCACCCTGTTGAAGGAGTCCTTTCATCGAATTAGATTTACTGTTTTTTAAATCTAGACAGAAACAAGCAAGAACACACAAAGACATATGCCAGGTTTTTGCATTCATTTATCACGTTTCATCAATCATGCCTCGGTCTTAGTTTTGCTTCTATTGATGGCAATTTATAGTTGGAAAAGACTGAATCCCCTTTTCAATGTTTCAATACACTTCCCCTGCTCAAATATACCATCGAAAATTGTTCAATTATTTTGTAATCACATATATTTAATAATTCATGTATTCTCACTGTTAGATGGCCTCAACATGTGCAAAGAATATATATTGTAACACTCCGCAAGCATACAGTCTACTATTTGTTCATTCCAGAACATGGACGATGAAAATGCCAATTAATTAATTGTGCTGGTAGCCGACTGTGCAATATTTGAATTACTTGCATCATTGCAGCAGTTTTCCTACAAATTCTATTTTAAGGAGGAAATGCATAAATAACACTGAAGGCTTGGAGGCAAACCACCAACTATAATGCTCATTTGGTATGTACTTTCTTTTTATATTTTTTTTTAGATTGAGTCTCATTCTGCCCTTGAAAGCAAAATCTGCCAACATAATGATATCAAAAAATGTATTTTCGAAATGAGACTTGCCTGTCTCTGAGAGTAATTTTGTGGCTTCCAACACCTTTTCTGTGTACACTCCTGCCTCGTAGTTTTCCATCTCTGCATTAATGATGTGAATGACTCTGGCTGCGCGACCTCGAATGGCTCCTGCTGTTCTGTCCAGTGTGTCGACGTCCCCCTCCTGCAGGGCGATCACACACTTATTGACGTCTTCCAGGATGTGGTTTTCTGCAGGAGAAAGGAAGTGTTCATGTTTGCTATTGAAAGGTGAATAAGTAAACACACAGGCAAGACAACGCTACACATATTCAAGGTCAGGCAGATACAAACAGGAAAACAAAAGTGGCAAAGTGGATCCTATCCCTGTATCAAATAAAGCATATATGCGGTGCCTCACTTTAGAAGGTGAACAAGAACAGCCATCAAGCTGTCTACTAAGGAGTAGCCTTTGGCAAGGGGAGGCAATCCCAGTGCAAAAATGTATACATTAAAATGAGCATTCTCCAAAAAGATAGGCTAATGCACAGCCTTGAAAAGGGAGGTAACTCATACAACCAGAAAGCTGAAGGGCAGAGAAAAGGAAGGATGGAGAGGACATGTAGGGCGAGCATCAAATAGCCTGACCAGACCTATAATGAAATCTAATAATATAAAGGTTCATCAGGCACATCTTACATGTCCTTCCCTGAGAGCTTGGCCCAATAATGGTCAATGATGCAGAGTGCTGCCAGTCACTTCCAGCAGCTGTGCAGTTGCTGTCATCATTAATCTACTGCCCTTCGAGAGCTACTGCCCACAGTCGTCAGGACAGTGTGGTCTATGTGAACGTGCAAAGGCATACTACATGCATCAGCTCTTAATCCACTGTAACACATCTTGAAACACATTTTGGATTTCCAAACACACCAGTTAATTGATTACTTACCAAAGGGGATTTGCCCACCTTAGTAGCACAACTGACGGCACTTGTGGCTTACTTTTTCACTTCAGCCACATAATTATGCATTAACTGAATGTTCAGATAGTATGTCATGTTCCATTTACACAGGGGCAAACAATTGTACATAAACAATATCCATTCCACAGTGCTGTGTATGTAAGTCTTCCTTACTAGGCACACTTTCAGTGCTTAATTTGAGGTGGGGGGTTCAATCAATCAATCAATCAAAGCATTTATATAGCGCACTACTCACCCGGAGGGTCTCAAGGCGCTAGGGGGGTGGGGGGGTGGGGGGGGGGTCCGCTACTGCTCGAACAGCCAGGTCTTGAGCTGCTTCCTGAAGGCGAGGTGGTCCTGGGTCAGGCGGAGGTGGGTCGGGAGGGAGTTCCAAGTCTTGGCGGCGAGGTAGGAGAAGGACCTTCCCCCTGTGGTGGCTATGCGGATGCGGGGGATGGCGGCAAGGGCGTGGCCGGTCGATCAAAGCTGGCGTTTGGGAGCGTAGAAGTTGAGTTGGCTATTGAGGTATCCTGGGCCTTGGTTATGTAGGGCTTTGTGTGCGTGGGTGAGGAGACAGAAGGTGATTCTCTTGCTGACCGGGAGCCAGTGCAGGTCTCTCAGGTGTCTGGAGATGTGGTTGCGACGGGGGATGTCCAGGATGAGTCGTGCTGAGGCGTTCTGGATCCGCTGGAGTCTCTTCTGGAGTTTGGCGGTGGTTCCGGCGTAGAGGGAGTTGCCGTAGTCCAGATGGCTGGTGACGAGGGCCTGGGTGACCGTCTTCCTTGTCTCGGTGGGGATCCACCGGAAGATCTTACGTAGCATGCGCAGGATGTTGAAGCACGACGAGGAGACGGCGTTGACTTGTCTGGTCATGGAGAGGGTGGAGTCCAGGATGAAGCCCAGGTTGCGTGCGTGATCAGTTGGTTTGGGTGCGCTGCCTAGGGCGGGGGGCCACCAGGAGTCGTCCCAGGCGGAGGGTGAAGATCCCAGGAGGAGGACTTCCGTCTTGTCCGAGTTCAGTTTCAGGCGGCTGTTCTTCATCCATTAGGCTACGTCTTTCATCCCTTCGTGAAGGTTGGCTCTGGCGGTGGCGGGGTCGTTGGTGAGGGAGAGGATCAACTGGGTGTCGTCGGCGTAGGAGATGATGTTGAGGTTGTGCTGGCGTGCGATGGCTGCGAGGGGGCTCATGTAAACGTTGAAGAGGGTTCGGCTGAGCGAGGAGCCTGGAGGAACGCCGCAGATGACTTCGGTGGCTTCTGATCTGAACGGGGGGAGGCGGACTCTCTGTGTCCTTCCGGCGAGGAAGGAGATGATCCACTCCAGAAGGCCGCGGAGAGGTCTAGGAGGATGAGGGCCGCTGTTTCTCCGTTGTCGAGCAGGGCTCGGATGTCATCGGTTGCTGCGATCAGGGCGGTCTCGGTGCTGTGGTTGGCCCGGAAGCCAGACTGCGAGAGGTCGAGGGATCCGTTCGTTTCGAGGAAGGCGGCCAGCTGCTTGTTGATGGTCTTCTCGATGACTTTTGCAGGAAACGGGAGCAGCGAGATGGGACGGTAGTTCTTGAGGTCGGTGGGGTCGGCTGATGGCTTCTTTAGTAGAGCACTGAGTTTGGCGTGCTTCCAGCTCTCCGGGAAGGTGGCGGTGTCGAAAGAGGTGTTGATGACATCCCGCAGGTGGGGTGCGATGACAGCGTCGGCCTTGTTGAAGATGTGGTGAGGGCAGGGGTCGGTCGGAGATCCGGAGTGGATGGAGTTCATCGTGCGGACGGTGTATTCGGTGCTGACCGGGGTCCAGGCGTGGAGGGTGGTGGTGGGGGGCGGTGGTTTGGTCGTGGCGTGCGTCGGTTGAGTGCTGAAGCTGTTGTGTATGTCCGCGATCTTGTTGTGGAAGTAGGCGGCGAGGGAGTTGCAGAGGTCTTGCGAAGGGGTGATGTCGTTTTTTCCGGCGTTGGGGTTGGAGAGCTCTTTAACGATGTTGAAGAGTTCCTTGCTGTTGTGTGCGTTGTTGTCCAGTCGTTCCTTGAATGCAGTTTTCTTGGTGGCGTGGATCAGTTGGTGGTGTTTTCGGGTGGCGAGCTTGAGGGCAGTCATGTTGTCCGGTGTTGGGTCTCTGCGCCAGGCTTTCTCGAGTGCTCTGCAGTTCTTCTTGGAGCTCTTGAGTTTGTCGTTAAACCATGGGGCTTTCTTGCTGCTGGGTCTGCTTGGCGGTGTCTTCAGAGGGGCAAAGTCGTCTGCGCAGTTGCTGATCCACTTCGTGAGGTTGGTGGCCGCTTGGCTGGGGTTCGTTGTGCTGGTGGGTGGGTTCTTGCTCAGGGAAGTCGCGAGCTGGTCGGCTGTGATCTTGTTTCAGCTTCTGCGTGCGACCTGTTGCTGGTGGTGGTGGATCGTGGTTCTTCTGAAGCTGAAGTGGACGCAGCTGTGGTCCGTCCAGTATAGTCCGGTGCCGTGGCTGAAGGCGATGTCCTTGCTGGATGAGAAGACGGGGTCGAGTGTGTGTCCGGCGTAGTGGGTGGGGGTGGTCACCAGTTGCTTGAGTCCGAGGTTAGCGAGGTTGTCCAGCAGGGTGGTGGTGTTGCGGTCGTTGTTGTTCTCCAGGTGGAAGTTGAGGTCCCCGAGGAGGATGTAGTCAACGGAGGGGAGGGCGTGCGGGCTGACGAAGTCGGCGATGTCCTCGCTGAATTGTGTACGTGGTCCCGGGGGTCTGTAGACGAGGGTGCCTCTGAGGGTGGTTTTGGGGTTGGTGTGGATCTGGAAGTGCAGGTGCTCGGCGGGTGCGAGAGTGTCGTCGGTGCTGGTTGTGATGTGGATGGTGTTCCTGTGGATGATGGCGAGGCCTCCTACAGTCTGGTTCATGCGGTCGTTCCGGATGATCTTGTAGCCGTCTGGGATGGCGATGGCGATGTTGGGCGCTGAGGAGGCGTTCATCCAGGTTTCCGTGAGGAAGGCGACGTCTGGGGCTGTGGTGTCGAGCAGGTTCCAGAGCTCGACGGCGTGTCTGTGGATGGAGCGGGTGTTGAGCAGGATGCACTTCAGGTGGCTGCTGCTGTTGCTCGTCTTGGTACTCGGTGCTGGTGTAGTGCAGGTCCGGATGCAGGTGAACTTGCAGGAGTGGCAGCAGAAGGGTCCGTGGGTGCGTCTCGGGGTGGCTTGGTAGCAACCTGGGGTTCGGCCGGCGTTGAGTGCATAGAGTTCGGTGGCGTGGTAGGTCCGGCGGGTGGGCTGGTGGTTGCGGGAACCAGGGGTCCTGGCACTGGGCGCGGTCCAGGCGCGGACGGGCGCAGACAGGCTTACCTTTGGCGCACCTTCGGCGCTCATTCGGTGCTCCCGCTGTGCGCGTCCGCTGTGCGGTCGCTCTGGGGTGTCAAAAGAAGGAGCCGGGAGGGCGGGTCAGCTGGGTGGCGGGAGCGGGGCGGCCAATGGGCAGGAGGGGGGTGGGGTTGAGGAAGGTCTGTGGCAGGAAGGGGGACTGGGGCGGCTCGGCGGCAGGGAGCGGCAACCAAGGAAGGGGAAGGAGAGCAGAGGGGGGGAGCAGGGGGCAGTGGAGGCAAGGCTAGTGCGGAAGAAAAGGAAAACTAAGGAAAAACGGCAACACAAAGGTAGGGCAGTACAGGAGGCAGAAGACAAAAAGGCAACACGCAGGACGAAAGGCTAACAAGGGGAAAAACACGGAGGCGGTACTGGAACCAGCAGCGAGGCAGCCGAGGGGGGAAGTCCCAGGAGGCAGCAGTGAGGCAGTAGAGTAGCGGGCAGGAGCAGCGGAATCGGGGTGACCTCGCCTAAACAGGCTCAGCGCTCAGCGGGTTCCGGTGCTCGACACAGGCACTTAATTGTCAACATCATTGATCCTGACAGTCTGCCACAAGGTGGTGCTGTCTGGCTAATTTAGAGACTACCACAACACCAGTTAATTATGAATGCAATATATATTAAGAATTACTATTACCTGCCACCCAAGCCATTCTTATAGCTTTGGGGGCCTGAAATAGTCTAAATTGCCACAGTTGTAGCAGTTTGATGGTTAGTAGTTGTGTTGTTACAATCATTGGCAGCATGGCAGTGGCATGCTGCAGTGGTCTCCTGACAAGAGCCCTGGCACTTATTTATTTTTTTACAAATGAACCACTACACACATCTTCAAAACCTCTCATTACACAGATTCTAGACAACACATGTTTTGTCTTGCCAGTTTTAAGACATTGTCTTTCTCAGGGCTAATCAGTATCTACATGTTATGTTCAATCACCGTGAGCTAATTGTGCCAAATAACTACTCGGTTGCCCTTAATCACTTATTTATGAGTTATTTGTGGCATTTGTGTAAAATCATTGTATCCATATCTCATAAGTCGTTAAAGGAGAAGGCATGTCTATTGGCATCCCAAGTCTAAATATAGAATATCTCACACCTAAGCAAGTATGCATATGTTAGTATCCAGTGTGTGGTCCCAATGAGTCATGTGTATTGGAGGAGTCTCAGCATTGAAATCAAAGACTCTTCTGATATGCACAGCTAGGGCAAGACTCCTCAGATACTATCCTATATTTAGACTCGTAATGGCAATAGACTTATCTCGGCCAATTTGCCGTCATGAGGAATACCTTTTCTTCAGAAAAACTACACTCTGATGCCAACCAAGGGTTAAGGACCTGGAGTGGCACTTCTTGGTGATCAGAGACTCACGCCAGAAGAGGCCAGCAGGGCACACTGTAGCTTTTCATGCTGTATTTTATAAGTATAATTTCTAAATGGTTAGAGATAACCAGTTCATGTTAGGTTCTCTGGAATCACTATTTAAAATCCTAACGTATGATGAAGTTGGATTTTCAAATTGGAATTCTGAATATACACTTTTAGAAAGCCAGCATTTTCTACCTTATCCATTTAGTACCTGTAGCCTGTCTATGGTGACATGACTGGGTGTAGCTGACAGTTGGGCTTTGTATATTCCTCTTAAGCAGCCACAACTAATAGGGAGTTAAGATTCGCCAGGATGGGCACTGACTGGCAGGATGGGAGGGAGGAGCTGGGCACAGCCAAACTTACACCTGAAAGTGTGTGTGCTGCCTCCACACAAAGGGCTGCATACCACCTGTAGTTATCCTGGAGCCAGGACAAGAAAGGGTGGATGCCTGGGGACTTCAAAGGGAAACCTCAAGAATCCTTTCCCTTACTTCAAAGGCATAACTGGATATAAATACTTGGCCTCAGACACCACCACTTCAGTATACTTGTGGGCCTGTGTATATGCTAAGAAAAACCAAAGCAAATGATGGACGGAGCGTTGACAATACAAGCACTCACCCCCAGTCAACTGATCTGGGTTTAATCCATCACCGTTCTTTAGCCCACTCTGCCACCCCAGTTCAGACATGGCCATATGCAAATCAGTCTGACCCTGTGCCTCATGGAAACAGTCCAGCCCGAACTGCCAAGCCATGCCTTCCATGGACCGGAAACAAGCTACCGAGGACCGGTTTCTGGCCTTTCAGCCATCTTCAGCCCGGCTTGCTTGAATCCAGTGGCAAAGTGAGCAAGGGACTCACGTCTGACATATCCTACCAACTTATGGCGAACAAAGAAAAACCAAAGGAAATGATGGACGGAGCGTTGACAATACAAGCACTCACGCCCAGTCAACTGATCTGGGTTTAATCCATCAGTGTTCTTTAGCCCACTCTGCCACCCCAGTTCAGACATGGCCATATGCAAATCAGTCTGACCCTGTGCCTCATGGGAACAGTCCAGCCCGAACTGCCAAGCCATGCCTTCCCTGGACCGGAAACAAGCTACCTAGGACCGGTTTCTGGCATTTCAGCCTTCGTCAGCCCGGCTTGCTTGAATCCAGTGGCAAAGTGAGCAAGGGACTCACGTCTGAGCATACCCTGCCAACTTATGGCGAACAAAGAAAAACCAAAGGAAATGATGGACGGAGCGTTGACAATACACGCACTTACCCCCAGTCAACTGATCTGGGTTTAATCCATCAGCGTTCTTTAGCCCACTCTGCCACCCCAGTTCAGACATGGCCATATGCAAATCAGTCTGACCCTGTGCCTCATGGGAACAGTCCAGCCGAACTGCCAAGCCATGCCTTCCCTGGACCGGAAACAAGCTACTGAGGACTGGTCCTGGGAAGCTTGATTCCGGTCCAGGGAAGACATGGCTTGGCAGTTCGGGCTGGACTGTTCCCATGAGGCACAGGGTCAGACTGATTTGCATATGGCCATGTCTGAACTGGGGTGGCAGAGTGAACTAAAGAACGGCAATGGATTAAACCCAGATCAGTTGACTGGGGGTGAGTGTTTGTATTGTCAACGCCCCGCCCATCATCACCTTTGGTTTTTCTTTGTTTGCCCTAAGTTGGCAGGGTATGCTCAGACGTGAGTCCCTTGCTCACTTTGCCACTGGAGTCAAGCAATCCCGGCTGAAGACGGCTGCAATGCCCGAAACCGGTCCTGGGAAGCTTGATTCCGGTCCAGGAAAGACCTGGCTTGGCAGTTCGGGCTGGACTGTTCCCATGAGGCACAGGGTCAGACTGATTTGCATATGGCCATGTCTGAACTGGGGTGGTGGAGTGAGCTAAAGAACGGTGATGGGTTAAACCCAGATCAGTTGGCTGGGGGTGAGTGTTTGTATTGTCAACGCTCCGTCCATCGCCACCTTTGCTTTTTCCTGTGTATATGCTGCCATAAAGAAGGACTGCTGTGCTGCTGAAAGGACTGTCACTCTGCTGGACTGCTGCTCTGAAAGAACTGCTTCCCTGCTGTGCGGACTTGCTGCTTGTTGCCCTCCTCCCTGGGTAAGAAGGATTAGACCTGCATCTCTCGGACCCAGAACCCAGAGTGAAGCCAAGAGCTAGTTTGCTGGCCTTCTGATTTGAAGCATAAGGGACATGACAGGTTTCCAACAACCCTGCATCTGCACCTGCACTCTTTCATCTGTGACTCAACCCTGCTAAGCGGTGCCACCTCAGTCCTGGAACCATGGAAGTATGCTTAAGGTGTTCCAGCCTCTATGGATCCAGCGAAACCAATGCATCTTCTCTGCTGCTCGGTGCAAACTCGAGAAAAATGAATGCACTGCTGAGTTGATTGGACCCATCAATTGGACTGCATCACTGCTCTCCGGAACCAAAGCATCCCTGACTGAGTTTTGCATCTTCAGCTCAGGCCCTCGCATCCTGCATTAACGCCAGCCTCAATGAAGCACTCCACATCACAGCCTCACAGCTATGCAGAACCAATGCATTGGCCCAACTGCATGCCTTTTCCTTGATGCCAGACTTCACATTGCAAGCCCTGTCAACAAAATTCTCGATGATGATGCAGGCCTTTGCATTGCAGCCTGGCCGCATGTCCGACCCGATGCAATGCTTCGGCTGCGCGATGCATCGTTGACACGGTTCTACTCAACACTCCACAAACCAGGATTTAAGGTACTTTGCTCAGCTGACCTAGCTGGGTCACTACAGCTGCCCTGTGCTCTATCTTGGTCAGCATAAACTTGTGACTTTGTCTCGGTCCAGGGCAACTAGATATATGCAGTTGGCACTTTGCGCTTTTTGGCCCTATTTTTCCTTACATATTTTTAATTCAATATCTCTGGTTCTACTGATTTGATTCATGTTGTTTTGATCTTGTTTTATTTATTAAATGAAACTCTATTTTTCTACTTGCGGTGGGATCTTTTTGTGTGGTGCTTTCATTGTTTTACTGTTTGAAGTGTTGCACAAATAATTTACACATTGCCTCTAAGTTAAGCCTGACTGCTCGGTGCCAAGATATCAGGGGTTGAGCACAGGATAATTTGGGGATTGGCTTGTGCCTCACCCTGACAAGGATTGTGGTTGCTGTTTGACTTGGGCCCACAGCCCAGTCAACCAGTAATGAAATGCTTATTGGTGTGAATGAAAGAGCAATCAGGTCTCTGGGGGCAGATCAACACAGGGGGTTTTCTATGACGTAATTCTTGCAGGAAAGCAGCCAGCTCTGACTGGAGGAGTGTGGCTCTTTCTTAAAACTGCTGCTTGCCAGTACTCTGCTCACTGAAAGATCCAGTTAGTGCTGGAGGGGTGATATGGTGTCTTTGGAATTGGTACTGACCCACCCTCTCCATTTTAAATCCCTGCACAAAGAAGACACTTTAAGAAGCAGATGAACCACACAAGGGAAAGGAGATGGGCTAGCTTATAAATGAGCCCCTTCCGAGGAGGGTCAAGGACTAACTCTAGACTGGTATTCTTAATTGTTGTTGTACTTTGTCTGTAGAGCTAATGGTGCTAGCTCCCCATGAATGAATGAATGAAAGCAGTCTTATATTGCGCAACTTAGCCCAGCGGGCATCAAGGCGCCTAACATAAATGTAAGCATATTTTGGGAGCCGAATACCAGATTACAAATACGCCTCTGCAAAGAGCCACGTCTTTAATGCTTTCCTGAAGAGCACCATAGAGGGTTGTGCTTTCAGTTCCGGGGGGAGGGTGTTCCACAGCTTAGGGGCCAGATAATAAAGGGCCCTTCCTCCCCACCTGACTCTGCGAACCCGGGGAACAGACAGGAGATTCTTGCTGGAGGAGCGCAGGGTTCTGCTGGGGGGTGTATGAGACCAACAGAGATCCTATGCCTTCAGAACCATCTCCAAACAGGGCCCCATGGACAAGGCACAGGATCTTAAAGGAGATCCTGGCCTGAATCGGGAGCCAATGCAAGCTCTTCCTAGCTGATGTAGCAGAAGAGAGACTGGGGACATCAAGGACAAACCTAGCTGCCGCGTTTTGGACAATCTGTAGGCGTTGTATCAGGCCTTTGTTGATGCCCGAGTAGAGCGCATTGCAGTAGTCTAACCGTGATATGACTAAGGCAACCACGGTCTGTTTACGGGCTTTCAAGGAAAGGTAGTGTATAATTTTCCTCAGGATCCTGATAACACCCCAACAAGTGGAAACCGTTCTATTAACCTGCTGAACCATAGCAAGCGAGGTGTCAATCATCACGCCCATGTTCAGAGCGGATTTTGTGGGCAATGGGCAAGCTCCCAGGGATAGGGGCCACCAGTCGCTTGACCAGATATCCCATCTCCCTTTACGGGTTAGTAGAGGGTGGACTTGCCAGGCACTTGGAAGGAGGGGTCTGCCCTTAAGCTTCTATGGACTGGCCCTGACTGTGGGTGCTGTAGGACGGTGTACCCCAGAAACCTTCTGGATGCAGGCACACAGAAAGTGTAGAAAGTCTTATAATCCTGGGGAGTGCAGGCAGGGATGTCAGCCTTGCCAATGGCGGGGTAGCGCGGCAGGAAAATATCAAGAGCTGGCCAGGAGGGCTTGCACTTTTTCAGCTGGAAGTGGCTGCTAGGGGCTGTATAGAAGCAAAGAAACGACCCAGAAAGAGGCACTTAAAGTTGGAGGCCAGGGGGACTCACTACAACAAGTGTAATCTCAGGAGCATGAACCAGCAATAAAGTACACCAAACCCCATCTAAAACAGTAACTTGGGTCAGAGACATCTTGAGTGTAAAAAGCTTTTTGTGGGGGGGCCACCCATTGTTCCTGGCATGTCTCTTGCCGCTGGGCCAAAACAAGCACATTTTTGGCTAGCGTGTTTGAAATATCTATGGAAGAATGAGTGAGCAGTTAGGTCAAAAAACAACTGTGGGTGGCATTGCACAATTAGAAGTTTAAATACTGCCATTGTGTGAATAAATGGCTCTATGTAATGGGTTCAGTCGAGGCAGTGAGTGCCTTGGCAGGTGGGTATCCAATGTGAACAATGAGTCTTAAGGTCTACGGCACCTGCGTGTAGGTGTCCCAAAGAATCTCATGTGGCATGTGCAGGAATAAACTCAAAGAAAAACAGTGCATTAAACAAGCATATAAGAATTTAAAAAAGGGTTCGCCTGCCTAAATGCAGTATCTAAAGGAAGTCCACAGGGCAGAAGTGGCCACCTAGATATTTACAAAATCAGTGTTGTGTCGCTCCAGGAGGAACTGGGGCCTTAACAGAAGACTTTTGGCATGCTCGAGGGCTGCAAGGATTACAGAAAACAGCCAGCATTTGCTCAACTCATATTTGTAAATGTGGCACCCTATGTTTCCTGGGGCAGGGGATTACTGAACCAAGTAAAAGTTGTACTTTTCCAGTGTTCCTGGGGTTGACCTTTTAGTTTGGTTTTCCTCGGTAGCCAGGTTTTGATGCTACACATATTTTCTCTGAAATGTGCATTGTTTTTTATTGTTAATAACAAAATCATGTCAAAGTCCTTGGGTGGGGCAATTCGATAGAGAAAGTCAAAATGGAAAAAATTCTGGTTAGCGTCCCTCATTGTTTGGTTATAATGAAACATGTATGTTTTGTATTTTGATTGTATCGTGACACACTGTTACAAAACCAGTATGTCTGATGTTTTGTAACTAAACTCGAGTTATTTGCTTTGGGCATAGATGAAGATGTTGTAGTTTTAGGGGAGAGGGCCTACTGGGACCCAAACTATTAAATGTGTTCAGACCTATGGGGCTCAGTTAACATTTGAGGGGTTAACTGGGCACTGAGACCCTCCTTTTCTTTCTCCTACTTCTAGTCTGCCAGACCCTTCAGACATTTGCAAGTTTGTGTGTAGTATTTAGTTTTACATGTCTATAGTCCCCTTACTTTTTAAAGAACATCACTGATTGGGCTTTGATTTACTGAATGCTACATGTTAAGTTCTAGCACCTCCTGGAATCAGCTTTGGACCGCTCTTCCTCGTTTTCCCAAGTGCCAGGTGCTAAAAGTGATATTTGTTTTTTTAAGTTCTAAGTTTGGAAGTGCACAGTGCGGGGGGGGGGGTAGAAGCGAAAGACCCTTGTTGTCACAATCGGGGCTCGGGCACCTCTGATCACTCTCGAACCCTGAAATCGGATTCTGCAACAATGCTCTATCGACTTTTCCACAGGAATGTATGACGTTACAACGAATTCCGTTGCAACGCATGCCTTTACCACGCATGCGTTACAACGGAATTCGTTTTCCACGCTTAACCTTTACCTCGAATATTCCTTTACCACGCATACATTTACACCTTTTTTTGTTGTAAATGTATGCATGGTGAGGGCATACTCTTGATAAAGGTTAAAACTCTCCACTTACATTCCCCCAGCCTCACTCCTTATATTTACCCTTAACCCTTAATATATATATATATGTATTTTTCTAAAATACCCCTTACCTTTTAACTCGCCTTCCCTCCATCTTCTCTGGTTACGTCGGTCGTACGTCGTTAAGAGGAAGCGGAAGTTACTTTCCGTTTCCTCCCTAACGACGTTGATTGCTTCAGCTTCGGTTTCGGCTTTTTCTTCGGCTCCTCAGGTTAGTTTTGTTTTTGGGGGGGGAGACCCCCCCAGCCCCCCTTTTTATCCCAGACCTTTATTTTTTTTATGGGGGAGACCCCCCAAACCCCCCTTCGTTTTTTCTTTTCATTTACCACACATGCCTTTACTACGTATTTCGTAGTAAAGGTATGCGTGGTAAACCCTTTCGTTGTAACCACGCATGCGTTGTAGTGCATGCGTGGTAAATGATTTCGTGGAAACGGCTTCGTTGTAGAGGCAGTTTCCCTTTCCTCAGGAGACCTCTAGTTGCTGAGAGTTCCAGCGAGAAGGCATGGTCATTATTGACAGCAGTTAATCTTTCAACTGTATGCAATTTTCCAGCCTTGTCCTCACAGGTTTTAGGCCATATGTATGAACACATTTTCCCACAGACACAGAATGGGTAAAACCCTTTGATACATCTGGCCATTTGTGAGGTAACAATGTGCAGACTTAAAATACACATGCCAGCGTCCCACCTGGCTGATTCGTTCCTTTCCCCAGAAGCATCATGCCTTAGACAATAAAAGCTACTGCACTCATATATATGCCAATAAGTGAATTTCAACTTTAAAAAATGTGCATATGTTCCACCGATTTGGGTCATAATTTTCAAGCTCATGTTCTCTGTTTGTGATCTATGGCCGGCGTCCGACTCCTGGAGTTACTTGTTGGTCTTTAGTCACTTCTATGGCTGTAAACATGGTCTCTTTGAGTGAGACGTTTAGTGTCATTCTGCCTAAGGTTTTTGTGCCGTCCTTCAGTAAATAAACAGCAATGACATTTTAATGGGGCACACAAGTTTTCAGTTTTTCCCAATTATTGTCCCCACCCCTCGTCTTATCTGTGGTAAACCTACCAGAATAAAAGTTATATATGAACACTGTTTTATGCAGGTCTGCTAGTAAAGGCAATCCTATTACTGAGCAAAATAACTTTACCTATGGACTAGTGATCTATAAAAAAATCAATATTTCGCAGTGGCATTATCGTACCAGTGTTGTTTTACGCTATGACATCATTTTCGTCAATTATGGATTTTGTCAAATGTGAGGCCTTATACCCTTTTGATTTCTTTTCCTCCAACTAAATAGTCTCTAACCAATGACAGTTAAAAACAAGCATTTACAATGCAATGGTTTCGCCTTTGGAAAAGTTAGAGTTATTGGCATTGTATATGCCAAAATTTGTATTTATGTTTTTGTTTCGAAAACAGATAAGTAAATGGCATTGTCATTTACATTGCCATTACCTTTTTTTTTGCAGTCACTTGGCACTCTCTAGCACTCCCTAGTACTCTTTATGCACTCTGCATTTCTTATGCACTCTGCATTTCATATGCACTCCCTGTGCACTCTGCACTCCCTATGCAGCACTCTGTATGCACTCTGTACTCTATATGCACCCTGCACGCTCCACTTCCTATGCACTCTGCACTTTTTATGCAGCACTCTGTATGCACTGTGCACTTTGTATGCACTCCACACTTCCTATGCACTCTGCACTCCCTATGCACTCTGCACTTATCATGCACTCCCTATGCAGCACTTTGCATAGAGAGTGCAGAGTGCATAGAGAGTGCAGAGTGCATAGAGAGTGCAGAGTGCCTAAAGAGTGCAGAGTGCACTCCCTATGCACTCTGCACTGTCTATGCACTCTGCACTCCCTATGCACTCTGCACTCCCTACGCACTCTGCACTCCCTATGCACTCTGTATGCATTCTGCATTACCTATGCACTGTGCACTGTCTATGCACTGTGCACTCTGCACTTCTTATGCACTCTGCACTCCCTATGCACTCTCTGCATTCCTTATGCACTCTGCACTTCCTATGCACTTTGCACTCTCTATACACTCTGCACTCCCTATGTACTCTCTCTGCACTTTGCACTGTCTATGCACTCCCTATGCACTCTGCATTACCTATGCACTCTCTATGCACTTTGCACTCCTTATGCACTCTGCACTCTCTATACATTCTGCACTTTTTATGCACTCTCTCTCTGCACTCCTTATGCACTCTGCACTCCTTATTCACTCCCTATGCACTCTGCATTCCCTATGCACTCTGCACTTTGTATACATTCCCTATGCACTTTGTATGCACTCTTTATGCACTCTCTCTGGACTCTGCATTCCCTATGTACTCTGCACTGCCTATGCACTTTGCACCCTCTATGCACTCTGCACGCACTCTGCACTCTATGCACTCTGCACTCCCCCTGCTCTATGCACTCCCTACTCTGCACTCCCTTTGTTAAAGTTTGAGCTTTTGATAAATGGTGTTTTGTATCTTCATTGAATTATGTGTAAAACGTTGATGTGTTTTACTTTACACAGAAATCTGGAGTGCATTTATAATGCAATTATTTGTAGAGAGAGGGAAGGGATGAAAGAGGCCAGGAGTAAGAAAGCTCAAAAGGAAGCGAGTGCAGGATAGAGAGGGAGGGCAGGAGGGAAGGAATAGACGCAGGAGAGAGGGAGGGAGGGCATAAAGGAGTGTGAGGGCATGAGGGAAGGTAGGAAAGTGTGAGAAAGGCCGAAAGGAGAGGGCGGCAGGTAAGAGAGGGAGGGCGGAAAGGAGAAGGAGGGCTAGAGGAGGAGAGAGAGGGAGATGGAGGACAGGAAGGTGAAAGAAAGAGGTGGAAAAGGGAGGGCAGTCGAGACTAAGAAGGCAGAAGAGAGAGATAACAGAAGAGTGGCATTGTAAATGGAGAGGGAGATGGAGGACAGGAAGGTGAAAGAAAGAGGTGGAAAAGGGAGGGCAGTCGAGACTAAGAAGGCAGAAGAGAGAGATAACAGAAGAGTGGCATTGTAAATGGCAATGTCTTTTCGCCATGTGTTATGGAGTGTATGCATGTGGTGTGTAGTAGAATTATGTGGGTATGATTGGAATTGTAGCAATGGTGGCATGCTGCGCTTTAGATGAAAATGTTTAAAAGTAAAGTGTGCCATACTGCGATGCTCCAATAGTTAATTGTGGATGCATTAACAATTGATGTGTGTACTGATCGCTGGTGGTGTGTGTGCCTGTAGAAATTGTGCACTGATGGCTGGTGGTGTGTGCGCCTGGTGGAAGCGTGCACTGCCGGCTGGAGGTGTGTGTGCCTGGTGGAAGCGTGCACTGACAACTGGTGGTGTGTGTGCCTGGTGAAAGCGTGCACAAACGTCTGGTGGTGTGTGTGCCTGGTGAAAGCGTGCAATGACGGCTGGTATTGTATGTGCTTAGTGAAAGCGTGCAATGACAGCTGGTGGTGTGTGTGTGGGTGTGTGTTGGTGTTCCTGGCGAAAGCGTGCAGTGACGACTGGTGTTGTGTGTGCCTGTTGAAAGTGTGCACTGACGGCTGGGTGTGTGTGTGTGTGTGTGTGGTTGTGTGCCTGGTGAGTGTGTGTGGGGTGTTTGTGTGGTGTGTGTGTGGTCTTATGTATGTGGTGTTGTGTGATCCTCTGTGAGATACCGGGGTCTGTCGTCTGGAATGGAAGCTTTGGTCAGATGGGGGGAGCATGGAAATGTTGTGCTCCTGTGGAGTGTCCTTATTTGCGCGAATGTTAAATGGCATATATGTTAAACAATATTAAATGCAACGTGCGTTTAAAGCTGACAGATGTGCACTGAAATACATGAATGTGTGGAGTATATGACATTCAATCCGAGGTAGGTGAGCACAAAATTCCATCAAGACTATCACTATCCAACAACCACGGCACTGGCATTGGCCACCATTCAGTAACACAACTGGACAAGGGGTGCAACTCACGCCCAATAAATAACATTTGATGCATGACGCATCTGCGTTTCTCACTTACCACGGACCGTCGTTGTACAGTAAAACACGTTTAAAATGTTTCTAAAACGTTCTACTGAAACATTTTTGTTTTCATTCGCACCGGAATCTTACGGTTCCACTGTAGTTTCTAGAATCGTGAGAAGCAGCGTGGACAGCCGGTGGCTTTGGGCAGGGGATGGGAGTGGAGCCGTACGCTGTTGTCATGGAAACGAAGCAGCAGCAGCGCCGCTGCAGGATGTGAGGCGGGTCATGTGCTAAGGCAAGATGGCTGCCCGGAGTCCGGAGGATGCTGTCTGAGCGCATGTGCAAGCCTCAGCCCGAGAGTGATTGCCTGACCCCGGCCACCGTGACCGCACCGCTCCAGGCGCTTACAGTATCCCGAGTCTGCCCCTGACGCTGCCGCCATGAGGACCGGCTTCCCGTGGCACAGCTGAGCGTGCGGTGCTTACAGTCAAGAGCACGCCTTTGTGGGCTGACTTGCCCTTAACTTTGTGTTGGTGCAGCATTTCCTGCGGAGACCGCTTTTTTGCGCATTGGCAGCTGGTCTTCACGCGCTGAACCTAAAGCCTTACCATGGCACTGACTATGTTTGGTAAGTCTGACGCACAATTTATACTTATCGTATCTGAAGTGGCTATATGCCGTTGTGACTGATTCGGAGACGGTGACAGTCTGAGATACAGTGCGTGTGTCTGCCGCCTGAGACAGTATGACTGTCTGAGGAGAGCTCCTTCCCATTGTTTCCTCGGGCAGAGCCCATGGGCGTGTACTCCTGCTAATTTTAGCCCCGCTACGGCTAGTCCACTGAATCTTAATAAAGATTTGGCTGTAGGAGTGCTCCATTTCCAGCCGTTGATGATTTTATTATGCACAGCTGTTTAACTGTCCCGACATTTACCTGTATTTCACATTCCCATTGCATGCGCGTTTTAAATCGATCCTTTTAGCCTCCAGCTGTTTTTCAAACACGTGAAAGTAGAATGACGTTTTCACTGCCATAAGTTAACCCTCTGCCCTGCCACAATCGCAGGCCCACCATCTGAAACAATTTCAGCAACCCATGCACTTCAGCGCTCGTCATTTATTTTAACACGCTGGCCTCTCTGCTCTCTTTCGTCAAGACGTTTGGGACGGCAGGCCGGGGGCACAGGGGCACTCACGGTCTCCTCGGCGGGGATGGGTCTCCTCCGGGAGGCTCTTCGTCGTGCTTCAGGTGCAGCTCCTCCGCCGATTGCCCAATCAGGTCGCTGCTTTGCAGGCGAGCCCTCACAACCACCCGGGAGTCAGCCAACGGCAGTGCGGCTCCCGGGGCAACCCACGATGACGAACCTTGAGCGGCCAATCCCTGCACAGCTTCAGTAGTGACGCGACGGCGCACGGGCCAATCCCGTCGCGGCGTCAGTGAGGGGGCTCGACTCCTGTGGCCAATGGGAGCGCGGCGGCTTCGATCTCAGCTACCGCAGCTCCCGGTCACGAACACAGCTTGCAGAGGGTGTTTCTGGCCCCGGGCCGCGACGGTGATTTAGCGGCCAGAGATTTTCGGGCCGCAGATCGCGGTCAGCCTGCTTCCTCGCCAGCAGATCGACACGGGGGATTATAAGGCACAGGGAAACACCACGGGTCTCCCCTCACCCCTGAATCTGTGCCGATGAGCACAGCGATCGCAGCAAGGGAGGTGCCGGCAATGCCGGGACAGACTCGGGGGCGTTCCCGGCGTCGCGTGACGTCGGCAAAAGCCAAAGAATCTCGGGAACGCCCCCGTGTCTGGTCCGGCATTGACGGACAGGCCCCTAGTCCAATGGCTAGGCTCCATTTATGGAGCTAGCCAATTAAACAGAGGGAGGGACTAAGAGTACACACTAAGAAACATAAGATTTCTCTGGAGGAGGAGCCTAACGGCTCCGCCCCCCAGCGAAACCTAAAAAGTACATCCAAAAAATACACCGCTAAGCTTTACCATTAGCCATTGTTTAATCAGAATAGGCAATAATTTTATTTTCAAGCACTGTCCGTAGTTACCTGTTCCTTGCAGGAACTTCTAGAGACAGCTTGTTTTTTTCTGGTTTTTTTTTAGAAAGTTCAACATGTTTTTCTAAAAAATTCCTTGATTGGGAATATATTTAAACGTGTTTGTCTTCTTTTTTTATACAGGACAACCAATCAGCACTGTCCAGATTTCACTATTGAATTTGTTAAATATTTCCGTTTTGCCAACTCGCCACAATGAACTTGTAATATAAAAACATCTGACTGGTAACATGTAGCCGTGTTCTGCATTGCCACCTCGGGCCTGTACAAAACTAATTGTTGATTTGTCTACATTGACCTAGTCTTAGAGATTTTCAAGGAGATAAGTCAAGGTGATAAAAAGTTAGGTGGTGTTCCTAAAATTGGTTCAACTAATTTTAATTCCCTTACGGTAATTTCTGTTGATGCTACAACAACATCTGCTGGACCAATTTTCACCAATTTGCCAAATGTTTACCAACATTGGGTAAGCCGAAGCATCCTGGTTCAAAACATAACCCGGCTGTGCCTTTGGATTTTTGAAAAACAAGCCCAAAAAAGTAGGAGAAATTTGGTCAAGAATGTATACATATTTTGGCATATGGGCCAGCATGTCAAGCCTGTCACTCAAAAAGTGAAAAAAATATATAAGTGATGTGATTGGATGAGTGATTTGTCCCTTGATCCAATGCTGGTTTGTGGCCCATGGAGGGTCTGCGATACAGAGTGCCTTGTTTTCCTAGCTGCAAATGATTTTCATTTGTTTGTTGCTGCTGTAGCCTTTAAAAGGACGCTAGACAGAAAATCTTGCCGCCTGGAAAAAACACTGGGTTTGTAAAGAGGAAGGGAAGCAAGCTCTTACCCTAAAGAGGATGTGGGGGTTCCAGAGGGGGAGATCCTGCCAACACAAAAAATCACCCAGGTTCTTCTTGGTATTTGTAGATTTGCCAAGAAATTCATGGATCCCAAATGTGGAAAATTTGTATTGTATGTAATCAATTAGATTCCGTTCTTTGGCTTTGTAAATCCTTGAGTGGATTGGCAAAATGCTTTTTAAAATTCTAATAGTATTCTGAGAATGTTGAAAAAAAACCCATAATTTTATCATTTTTTTTTTTTAAGGTTTTATAAAGCGCGTAGTCACCCGTAAGTATCCCAGCGCTGAGATCTACACATCTGAGGGTCACTGGGGCGGGGGGGAAGTCAGATCAGGGGAAAAGGTGCGTTTTTAGCCGCTTCCTGAATCGGAGATAGTCTGGTTCCGGGGTAGAGAATTCCAGAGGCGGGCAGTGTTAACAGAAAAGCGCCGCCCACCCGTACACACATTCTTGACTCTGGGGACGGTGATAAAGTATTCCTGATCGGATGAGAGGGCTCTTGGGGCTTTGTAGGGCCTGATAAATTTTCTCAAAATAGGGGGGCCTTTGCTTTGTAGAAGTCTGTGAGACAGACAAAGAGCCTTGAACTTCACCCACTCTCTTACTGGCAGCCAGTGGAGGAGTTTCAGGGCTGGTTTATCCGAAGCTCTGGCCGGAGTATTGGTAAGGATCCAAGCCGCGGCGTTCTGGATCCTCTGTAATGTGTTAAGGGTTGCCTCGGGAGCGCCTAAGTAGATGGTGTTACTGTAATCCAGCCTTGAAAAAATAAGGCCTTGGATTAACAGTTTCTGGGAGGCAGGAGGAAGTAGGGGCAGAATCTTCCTGATTGATTTGATGAGCCCAAAGCAAGTCCCCGCGATTTTATTGGCTTGCGTCTTAAAAGACAGATCTTTTTCGAGCCAGATACCCAGGCTTTTAATCTCAGACTTAGGGGCAAGGGGATCACCCAGGCAGGGGGGCCAGATGTTCTGCGGGAGGGAAAGCCCCTGCTGGCCAAGGAGGAGAATATCTGTCTTTCAGCCGTTAAGTTTCAAAGACAAGCCATTCATCCATCCTTGTATTTGTGTCAGACAGTTGTATAAATCCGAAGGTTCTTGGTTTGGGTGAGACAGGGACACCACTAGTTGAGTGTCGTCAGCGTAGCTGACGATACTCACTCCGAACGGGTTGACGTCCTCCTCCAATATGGACATGTAGACATTGAATAATGTCGGGCTCAGGGATGAACCCTGAGGCACGCCACATTGGAGGGGGGTTTCGGGGGTACGTGTGTCATTCTCCCAGCCCTGAAAGGATCGTTGGCTAAGGAAAGAGGTGAGCCAGGTCAGCGCAGTGCCCTCCACACCGATATTCCTAAGTTGATGGATTAGGAGCCGGTGGTTAAAGGTGTCGAAGGCCGCACTGAGGTCCAGGACGATCACTGCCACTGATCCTCCCGAGTCCAGAAGTGCTCTGGCCTCTTCCACCGCTTCGAGAAGGGCGATGTCAGTGCCCTGCCCTGGGCGGAATCCGGTCTGCGAGCACCTAAGCAGATTGTTGTTTTCCAGGTACTGCGAAAGTTTTTTATTCACAAGCTTTTCAGCAATTTTGCTGGTTCCGGGGAGAAGGGAGATTGGCCTGTAGTTGGCCAGATCCAAGGGGTCCAGGGAGGGTTTTCTCAGTAGCGCCTTGACGACAGCCGCTTTCCAGCTCGAGGGAACAATTCCCTGTAGCAGTGAGGCATTAATGAGATGGGTGAGAGGAGGGACGATGGTCGGGGCTACTTTTTTAAGGATGCGTAGCGGAACAGGGTCCCTAGGAGATCCGCTTTTGATGGTGTCTAGCGTGGTAGCGACCTCTTCGGCTGTTACTGGTCCCCAGGAGGTTAGCCGGGGAGAGGTGGAAATCGTATTGGTTCCATCTTCCTCGCTAAAATTAATAGGAGGAATGGAGACAAGGATTTTCTGGATCTTTTCCTCGAAGAAGTTGGCCAGTTTAAGGCATTTTTCTTCATCTGCTTTGGGGTCTGGCGGAGTTCTTGGTCCAGAGTGAGGGGCTTTAAGTAGTTCTTTTAAAATGATTAAAGTTTCCTTGCTGGAGCAAGCGGACTTTTTTATCCTCTCCTGGAAAAATATGCTTTTAGTACTACGAAGGGCGTTCTTGTAATTTTTTAAGGAGGTATGGTAATCATCCTTCTTGGCAATCGACTTGTCCTTCCTCCAGGAGCGCTCCGTTGTTTTACATTCTTTCCGTAAAAGATTGAGCTCCGGAGTGTATCAAGGGGCAGGGCTCACTCTTTTGATTCGCCTGAGGGTGGTAGTTTTGGGGAGAAGTTAGTCCAATGAAGAGGTAAGCCAAGAATTGAACTGTTTATCAGCATTGGCTGGGTCTGGGATAGGGGAGGGGAGAGAATCCCTGAGAATGGTGATCCATTCGTCTGGCACAAGTTTGTGCCAGTGCCGGTCGGTGACCCGAGTTTTAGTCTGTTGGGTAGGTGGAATGGGGAAATTCCAGAAAATGGGAATTAGAAAGTGGTCTGTCCAGGGAAGGGGCAGGGGAGAGCTAGTGGTGATGTCCGTGATGTTGGTAAAGACAGGGTCCAGGAGGTGCACCTTGTCGTAGGTAGGTCCTGCATTAACCAACCGGATATCGAAAGACGTGAGGTCACGAAGAAGTTCGGACGCGGTTAGATCTGTGGGGTCTGATATGTGAAGATTGAGGTCACCCGCGAGAAGGAAGTTGGGAGAGGAGGATGCTATCTGAGAGACACTGTCAACAAGAGCACTAGGGAATTTCCCTGGAGTTCCCGGCGGGCGGTAGATCAGCAGCCCAAGAGGGAATGGACAGGGGATATTTGAAGAGCGAAGTGGCAGCTCTCACAGTCTTCAATATCGGCATTACTAATTCTGCAAGCGAGGTGTTCTCTGTGGATTATCGCAAGGCTGCCCCCTCTGCCACGAGGTCTGTGTAGGGTTTGAATTAGGTAGCCTGGGGGTAGGGCGTTGACAATGTCAGCATCTGACCAATCAGTGAGTCAAGTTTATGTAAGAAACAAAACGTCCAGACCATGATCCTGAATCAACAGGTTAGTTTCATGGGCGTGCTTTGGGAGGGACCGACAATTGAGAAGGGCCATCTGTGGTCCAGAGTTACCAGAGGTGATGGTATCAGGGTTACACAGTTCACAATTAATGTAAGGTTTACCTTCAGCGTGGATGTAGCTACACTCCGGATTTTTTTCCAGGTGGAGAGCAAGGAGCATGTCACTCGTGTAGACCAGTCGGTCTTTTGATGAAACGGGCAGAGTAACTGGGCCTGGGTCCGGCTGGTCCCGGACGGGCCCAGACGGGCTTGCCTTAGGCGCGCCTGCTGCGCCCGTTCGCTGCACGTACGTGGAAAGCACATCTTTTATAGGCGAAGGGGGCGTGGCCTCGAGAGAGTGGGCGTGGCCACAAGACCGGCTCACTCGCTGATGCCGTCAAAGAGAAATAACAATCCCGCAGCAGCGTTTATCTCGGCTGCGCGGGTGAATCCAGATAAGGAAAGTGCCCCAAACGAATTGCAGGCAAGGGGGGGTGGTGAGTTTTAAAAAACAGATTCTGACACACAATTTTAAAAATTACGATGTTTAGCTGCAAAACGCTTCCGGCTGTGCCTCAGGAGTAAGATCTCTGAAGAGCTTGCAATCAGCTAGATTAAGTAGGCGGAGGGGGCGTGGCCTCAAGCGAGTGGGCGTGGCCACAAGACCGGCTCACTCGCTGATGGCGTCAAAGAGAAATAACAATCCAGCAGCAGCATTTATCTCGGCTGCGCGGGTGAATCCAGATAAGGAAAGTGCCCCAAACGAATAGCAGGCAAGGGGGGGGTGGGGGGGGGGGGGGGGGTGAGTTTTAAAAAACAGATTCTGACACACAATTTTAAAAATTACGATGTTTAGCTGCAAAACGCTCCCGGCTGTGCCTCAGGAGTAAGATCTCTGAAGAGCTTGCAAGCAGCTCGATTAAGTAGGCGGAGGGGGCATGGCCTCGAGCGAGTGGGCGTAGCCACAAGACCGGCTCACTCGCTGATGGCTTCAAAGAGAAATAACAATCCGCAGCAGCGTTTATCTCGGCTGCGCGGGTGAATCCAGATAAGGAAAGTGCCCCAAACGAATTGCAGGCAAGGGGGGGTGGTGAGTTTTAAAAAACAGATTCTGACACACAATTTTAAAAATTACGATGTTTAGCTGCAAAATGCTCCCGGCTGTGCCTCAGGAGTAAGATCTCTGAAGAGCTTGCAATCAGCTCGATTAAGTATGCGGAGGGGGCGTGGCCTCGAGCGAGTGGGCGTGGCCACAAGACCGGCTCACTCGCTGATGGCGTCAAAGAGAAATAACAATCCCGCAGCAGCGTTTATCTCGGCTGCGCGGGTGAATCCAGATAAGGAAAGTGTCCCAAACGAAGTGCAGGCAAGGAGGAGTAGTGAGTTTTAAAAAACAGATTTTGACACACAATTACGGTGTTTAGCTGCAAAACGCTCCCGGCTGTGCCTCAGGAGTAAGATCTTTACTTGACTACAACCATGCAAAGTGAGTACTGCAGCATGTCGACTAAGTATAGGGCACAGCTGGAGAAGGTGGGAGGAACAGTGCCTGGAGATACGCCAGGCATTGTGAAAAGAGGTAAGTGTGCATAGCCAAAGGTGGGTTTCATTAATTTAGTGGATCACTGGGATGGGTAAGATGGGGGCTTTTGACAGGCCAGGCTACGGCTGCACCCGTTGTCTACAGGTAACTGTGAAGGTCCTGCACAGCTGGTTTGGTCAGTGGCGGAACGAGGCGCTTATTTATCCACGCCGGCGCGGGGCGGCAGTTGCAAAAACGGTTGCCAAAAACTCCCTCTGCTCTCACCTGCAGCTGCCACACATCAGCAGTGCCCAACCCTCACGGCGGCCAAAAGGTCTAGCTAGGCAACTGGGTTTGGTGATACAGGACCTGAATACAGAGACCGCTTGGCAAGGCACTTTGGCCAATGCCCATGGTTGAAGAGAGTAGAAAGATAGGACCGAATTTGAGTGTGAACTTAGACAAGGCAAGGTTCAAAGGCCACTGTGCCTGTGTGCGGCAGGTTAGGAGGCAGGATGAGGTTGAGGGCCTGGTAGAAGGCAATATACCCCTATGCTCAGAGTCTGCTGCCAACAGAAAAAGAAAGAGGCTTACTTCTTCTAGAAGAAATGTAGGTGCAGGACCAGATGGCAGGCCAGGTCCTACACTCAGAGACCATTTCCAAAGCCCAAATTCTATTCAACTCCAGTTCATTATACTGGATCCTGGCACAATGGCCTAGCCTAATGCCTATTTTTCTATTTCTAGATTTGGTGAAGCGCAACAGCTACCCCGGCAAAGGGGTGTCCCGGCGCTAAGAGACAGGCGCGCAGACAGAGGAAAAGAGGGGGAGGGGGAGGAGACTAGGGAGTGGGGAAGTGCCTTACCCTGCACACAGAGCATAAAGCTGATGGCCAAGGGCTCTGAGTGGGTAACTTGGTTGACAGACAGAACCTGGCTGCAATGAGGACTGAGAGGAGGGTGGTCTTTGTTGACAACTTGTGCCCCGCCCACATTTCCTCAAGACCTTGGTCAATGCTGAGATGTAGCTCTGTCAGTGATCTAATCAATGATGTCATTTCAGATATATTAATGATGTCAACAATTAGGTTATTTGAAATGGCATCAATCAAGTTATGTGTGAGATCATGAGGCGTGACTTCCAGGTTTCAGATATGATAATAATTTGTGAATTTCATTGATTTTTCAATTCTTCATTATACTGCCACTTAACTGTTGATTTTATGGAACACCTGTGTGTGTGTTTGTTTGTTTGTTTGTTTGTTTAGGGGCTGTGTATATTTCGGAATCTTTGAACCTAACTATGTATTTTGGTCCTTTGCAGTAACTCAAAAATCCCATGCGGTTCACACAGAAAAAAAAACATGAGAGTGACATTCACCACTCCTAGCCAAGTACTGCATTTTTTCTGTTGTTAAAATTCTAGCTGCCAACCTGCAAAAGAGAAAGCAATTTTAATTTTGCTCGTTAAATCTCCTCAATTACTTATTTTCTGTAGCAGGTACTCTGTTGCTGTTTGTACAAGGCATTCAAAGCATTGCTCCAGTTTAAGGCAATCTTTGATCTAAAACAAACATTTTAAATATAAATGTGTGCTCTGGGCAAGGTGAATACGCTCCATAGGTGAGATACGTCAGTCCGACACATAGACAACTGACTGAAGGTGGAGGCTGGCCTCAAAGAGGTCAGGCCTTTGTTGATTTTCTGCATGGTCTGTAGCCTGTGGGCAACTAAAATAACCAGCTCCTGAACACCAGTGTCCCTTTTTGATGCGTGGGCGCATGACAGCAAAGCGAATGTACATGTTCAGATGCCTAAGGCCTAAAACATTCTATATGGAATATCAGAACGTGCAATCGAGTTATTACGGTTGATATATTTATTTATTAACAAACTTTATAGTGGCTGTTCTAAACTCAAAATACTGGAAAATCCCAATATAATAATAGGTAAGCAGGCATAATTCAGCCGTGCCATGAATGATACCATTTCGGACCTTCAATAGAAATCTGATTTTAAAAAAACCAAGGTTTGAGGAATATGACTTCCACTGGAAGCCACTATTGTGAATAACTGTGTTCTGTATCTGATTATTCACTGCTGTGATATCACAACAGTGATGTCACCCAGGGTAAGCGGTCACTTCTCTTTCGCTCCACCGCCTCACTTGGATCTCCAGAAACCAAAGTGTTGTTGTAAAACTGTGGTTCTCTCCTGCCTTCTCCCGCATCTACCTGCAAATCCAAGTGTGGTGGCAAAACTGTGGTTCTCTCCTGCCTTCTCCCACATTTACCTGGGAATCCAAATGTGGTGGCAAAACTGTGGTTCTCTCCTGCCTTCTCCCGCATCTACCTGGGAATCCAAGTGTGGTGGCAAAACTGTGGTTCTCTCCTGCCTTCTCCCGCATCTACCTGAGAATCCAAGTGTGGTGGCAAAAACTGTGGTTCTCTACTACCCTCTCCCGCATCTACCTGAGAATCCAAGTGTGGTGGCAAAACGGTGGTTCTCTCCTGCCTTCTCCCGCATCTACCTGAGAATCCAAGTGTGGTGGCAAAAACTGTGCTTCTCTCCTACCCTCTCCCGCATCTACCTGAGAATCCAAGTGTGGTGGCAAAACTGTGGTTCTCTCCTGCCTTCTCCCGCATCTACCTGGAAACCCAAGTGTGGTGGCAAAACTGTGGTTCTCTCCTGCCTTCTTCCGCATCTACCTGAGAATCCAAGTGTGGTTGCAAAACTGTGGTTCTCTCCTGCCTTTTCCCGCATTTACCTGAGAATCCAAGTGCGGTGGCAAGACTGTTGTGGGCAGTCTCTCCAGCTTTCTCTCGCATGTACTGCATGTACCTGGAGCCACACAGGGCAACCGGTTGCACATGGGTGGTGCTGTGCCTGTGCCAATTGTCTGATGAAGCCATGCTGATGAGCAGCTCTCACAGAGCTGCTATCAGTGCGGTAACAACTCTCTGCTCTAGGTCTGAGTGTAGGGACCAAGGATTTTGGCTGGGAGAGGGTGGTAGCTCACAGAGAATGGGGGATTGGAAGGAGAGCAGGCTATGTAGTTTTTAATTTGGGTAGAGAGTGGTGGGGGTGGGTGGCAGGAGGACAGGAATTAATTTTTTGATTTAGAGGAGGGGCAGGATAGATATTTCGAGGGTGGAGTGCATGGGTAGAAAAGTCCAGGTTGTTGTCCTTCGAAATCTGATTTAAAAAAAACCAAGGTTCGAGGAATATGACTTCCACTGGAAGCCACTATTGTGAATAACTGTGTTCTGTATCTGATTATTCACTGCTGTTATATCACAACAGTGATGTCACCCAGGGGAAGCGGTCACTTCTCTTTCGCTCCATCGCCTCACTTGGATCTCCAGAAACCAAAGTGTGGTTGCAAAACTGTGGTTCTCTCCTGCCTTCTCCCGCATCTACCTGCGAATCCAAGCGTGGTGGCAAAACTGTGGTTCTCTCCTGCCTTCTCCCACATTTACCTGGGAATCCAAATGTGGTGGCAAAACTGTGGTTCTCTCCTGCCTTCTCCCGCATCTACCTGGGAATCCAAGTGTGGTGGCAAAACTGTGGTTCTCTCCTGCCTTCTCCCGCATCTACCTGAGAATCCAAGTGTGGTGGCAAAAACTGTGGTTCTCTCCTACCCTCTCCCGCATCTACCTGAGAATCCAAGTGTGGTGGCAAAACTGTGGTTCTCTCCTGCCTTCTCCCGCATCTACCTGAGAATCCAAGTGTGGTGGCAAAACTGTGGTTCTCTCCTGCCTTCTCCCGCATCTACCTGAGAATCCAAGTGTGGTGGCAAAACTGTGGTTCTCTCCTGCCTTCTCCCGCATCTACCTGGATACCCAAGTGTGGTGGCAAAACTGTGGTTCTCTCCTGCCTTCTTCCGCATCTACCTGAGAATCCAAGTGTGGTGGCAAAACTGATTGTTCTCTCCTGCCTTTTCCCGCATTTACCTGAGAATCCAAGTGCGGTGGCAAGACTGTTGTGGGCAGTCTCTCCAGCTTTCTCTCGCATGTACTGCATGTACCTGGAGCCACAACGGGCAACCGGTTGCACATGGGTGGTGCTGTGCCTGTGCCAATTGTCTGATGAAGCCATGCTGATGAGCAGCTCTCACAGAGCTGCTATCAGTGCGGTAACAACTCTCTGCTCTAGGTCTGAGTGTAGGGACCATGGATTTTGGCTGGGAGAGGGTGGTAGCTCACAGAGAATGGGGGATTGGAAGGGGAGTTTATGTAGTTTTTAATTTGGGTAGAGAGTGGTGGGGGTGGGTAGCAGGAGGACAGGAATTAATTTTTTGATTTAGAGGAGGGGCAGGATAGATATTTCGAGGGTGGAGTGCATAGGTAGAAAAGTCCAGGTTGTTGTCCTTTTTAATACGTTTTGCACATGTTGAAAGCAGGGGGATGACAATTTGGGGGAGAGGTACAATATAAAATTACAGATAGGTAAAATGCGACTAAATGGGATATTTTTCACCTCAGGTGTGAGTAAAGTCATACAAAACTTGAGCTTCTCTTTGCTTGTCAATTTCACTCCTCAGTGAAAAACATCTCAGTTATTCACACTTACCCATCTACAATTCTATAGATTAATGCATTAATGGACTTTCCGGAGTGACAAGTACCAATAGGTGAAGAGAAACTTTGCTATTTTGACAGCTCCTATGACCCTATTTTTGTGATAGAGATATCCTGATTGGGTAGAGAAGGCAGCTCCATCTCATATTTGTTGTCTAAAAGTGTTTCTCACTGAGACTGGTTTCTTAATACCATTGGTATATGAAGGGAGTGAGAGGTGTTTAGTCACTTGGACCACTGGGCATGACACAGATGTTACGCTTGCACCCTGGGTGTGATCCAGGGTGTGATTTGGACAAATAGGGAAAAAGATTTGGACCAGGGAAGCTAGGTGTAACGTGTGTGGCTAAGAAGAGCCTGTGGTTATTGAGTTATACCTTTTTCCTTACCTATTACCTTTGTTCTGGAGCTGATATTGGCAGACTATCAGGCTCACTTAAGAAACTTAAAAGGATTTGCCAAGAATGGCACACACACATGAAGGTACACTCATTTCCCTGACCTGAGGACTATGAGCATACTAAAACACACGTGCAGACTAAACACAGGTCAAAAGAAAGACAGGAAAGAGGCATCAATAGAGTTATAGGTCATCTTCCAAGAGGCTCAGAGCGATTACCTTACACCAACGATGACAAGTAAGGCATCAGCACCTCCCCCACCATCTGCAGGAATGGAGGTGCTTAGGCCAGCTCCCCCTGCAATAGGCTACTCCAGTCCACCAATAGAAGGAGCCAGCAGGATCAGCACCAAAGGAAAGACAGTTAGGGGCAGATGTATCATCCGTTTTTTTTGTCGAAAATGCTGCGATTTGGAAAATAGCAGCGTTTGCGACAAAAAAAACGGGAATCGGAATGTATCATTCAAAAAGCCTCGCAATATTAAGGAATCGCTAATTTAGCGATTCCTTAATATTGCGAGGCTTTTAAGAAATAGCAAATTGTGATTTTAGATTTGAAATGTATCAAGCATTTCAGTGTTGTGATTTTTGACTAAGAATTCGCAAATTACCATCAACTTGTAGTTGGTGGTAACTTGCGAATTCTTTTCAAAAAGCACTTTTTTTAAATTTTAAAGGTGCCATATGACGCTCATACATGCCCTTAGGGCATGTATGTGCGCCATATGCATACACATATCAAATTCAGGGGTGCAGCAGGGTGTCCTTAAGACACCCTTGCACCCTTGAAATTATTCTCAATTTGCGATTAGCTAATTGCTAATCGCAAATTGAGTATAATTTTACATTCATTCCTATGGGCCTCCTGGCCCATAGAAATGAATGGGAAATTATTCCTTAATTGCGATTAGCAATTTGCTAATCGCAAATAAGGAATTCTATGGAATCGCTAATTAATAGCGAAATTCTACATACATACCATTTTGCACTTCTCAAATAGCGATTCCTTAACAATCGCTATTTGAGAAGGGCAAAATGGTATCTTGATACATCTGCCCCTTAGTCCCAAGCTTGAGAAAGTAACAGGCCATCAAGCCCAGACAATTACAGCGCAACTCAAGTCCCTTGAAGAGGTTTGGAGAAGCTCAAACCCACTTCTATCATGTTTGACACATAGAAACTCAGCAGCATGGAGAACACGCACAGACACTGGTTCAGGTGAACATACGCGAGTAACAGAGAGATTTGTGGTGGTTCTAGAGTGTGACAATCAAGTCAGGGTGAAGAAGGGAGTCTCAGTTCTCTGGGAACCAATGACAAGGGTGAGCTACAGGATTTATTCAGTCAAACAAGGGGAAAAATTGGGAGCCGATGCTTGAAGAAGAAAACGCACACACCATGCATGCCATGTACTAACAACCAAGGGCCGACCTGAAGAGGAACCCATGGTCACAATACTCATGAACAATACACCATATAGCTTCCAAACTGGCACAGGGGTGACAAGGTCATGCCTAAGGGAAGGGATCCCCATATCAAAATACACTACGGTTATGCAAGGGTTTTCGGGTACAGTAGGAAGGATCCCCATCATGAAATCCCTCGAACTAGAGATAGGAGGGAGTCATGTGAGAGGCAGCTATTATATTTTCCCTCGTCCCCAACTAATCTATTAGGACAAGACTAGATGGCCAAGCTAAAAATGACCATTCAGTTTTCCGACAAAGGGTCTGTGGCCTGCTCCTCCCCTGTAGCTCCTTCCCCGGGACCAGTGCCTTCAAAACACCCCCACATCACAGGTAGACAAGCTGAGACATCATCTGTCAACCAGACTGCTTTCACTGAAGCAGTCCTGGAGAACGTGAAAAAGTTAGGCAGTGAGTACGTCACACAAACTGTCTCCTACTTCAGGCTGCTAAAAAGGGTGAGTTGCACCCCGCCCCCCTGATTATTTTGTGGATCTTTTAGGGGTATTGTTTCGGCTGCATCTGCAGCATGGGAGTTAGTGAAAGCCCTGTGTCTGGAAGGGACACACAGAGATAGGCGAGCCCTGACATTGTAGGACAGAGGGCATTGCGGGAAAGTCCAAGACGGGCCCCCGAGGATAAGGCGAGACGGCCTGGAGATCGCCTCCATGTTTTGGTTGGGTGTAAGGCCCTGAGGTGATGTGTGCACCTTATTAGTGTTACTGTGGTGCACTATTGATTTAGGAGGGATGCTATGATTCATACCTAATGCGTTTATGCTAAGTGCCTCTTGCCAGTAGATACTGGTTGCTTCTATTTTCACTACATGTGTGTTCTAATGGTGATAACAGTGGCCTGATTGGCCCCATAATGTATATAATCCCCTGTAAAGTGATACCTAGTGCCCGGTGGCACAGTGTCTTTATATGTGATTATGCTCTAATGTGTTTTATGAGTAATACAAAGGCTATTTTTGTATAACCTTGTGTGGAGTTTCTTTTGTGGTTTGCCTAGTGTGTTGCCGCTGTCTGTGTGTGTTGTGCAAATGTTTTACACATTGCCTCTGGGATAAGCCTGACTGCTCATGCCAAGCTACCAAGGGGGTGAGCAGGGGTTATCTTCAGCGTGTATCTCCCTTGACCTGACTAGAGTGGTTGCTTCTGCCTGACTTAGGAGTTTGCCCTAGCCAACCAGAAATCCCATTTCTAACAGCCCCCCTTTCAGTTCTTAAATAAGGATGTTCTCAGTAGCTGGAACCAGGATCCTCATGCGCCTGGGAGGATGGAAACCCTACATGCTCACAGTGCACACACAAACAGACAATAAGCGGCAAGGCATCCGCATAGAATCCAGTCAGTTGGAGGGTTAACCAGGGGGATGAGGCTTCCAAGAATTGCTGAAGCAGTCCCAGTTCATCATCAGCACCCAAAAGACTTGTCAAAACATGTTTCTGTTCTCTTCCCAGTTTTGTTCGATTTCTTCAATTTGTTTAGATTTCCAAGGTCAGACCACCATGCCGCACACCTACAAAATAGCCACAAAAACATACCAGTTCAGTAGAAGATCCGACCCACAAGCCAAGGACAGCAGGCCCAAATTCATTGAAAGCCAACAGGATGTGATCAGATGGGGAGGGGTTGCCTGGTAGAGGGAGGATTCCCCAATATCCACTACATCTCCAGGCTAAGACCGGACACTGGAGGTGCTTACCCCCATAAGAGGCAGAGCAACTAACAGATGCCCCAAGCCTTGTATGTACCGTCCAGGAAAAACAGTAGGTCCTGACCTCAGTCACCGCAAGACAGCAATGGCAGGGAAAAATGGGGGCCATTGAGTAATCTCCGCCCCAACCGCCTCATGACAGAGGAAGTAGTAGATCACGCAAGACTTAGGGAAAGCACCCTAAATGAATGAAAATAGCCCAGTGTTAGCCCAAAAGGAAACTTTCAGAGTTTGGGCGGAGTCAAGATAATTGGCATCACAAGGGACGGTCACGTTGCACACCATTTGCCAGGAGCTAGTAGATATATACACATATGATCTTGGGGCACATCGCAACTACCAACAACACTCAATTGCGACATGCCGCCTCATTGCATATTCCCGTGCACATGTAGATTGAAAGACGCAACTTCATGCGCACGGCAGGCAAGACGCGGTATTAGGTAACTAGTAGCACCCATTGAGCGCTGGCTAAAACATGAGATGATCCATTCATCCCTATGTTCATGAGACCACCCCATAAATACTTTGCACTCATCTAAGCATCCAGTTAGGTAGGAAGAAAGAAGGGGGAGTTAATGGCTCATAGAAGAGATTATTCTGCCTGATGACCAATAAGCACCCTTAATTTTTAACTTTCTTAGGATACCCACTTTCTGGTGCCTGACTAAAATTGCTACTAGAGGAATGTGGCGAACACACCCCTAAGGAAAATGCAGGAACCCCGGAAAAATCATTGACTATAGGGCACATGAAATGTTTCTGAATTAACAGGTCAACAACAGAATATCAGAATCAGAATCTCAGCTGCCACATCAACACCCCAGCATGGATCTGAAGTGTTCAAATCAAGATTATGAACTAACACCTTGAAACTTTTGTTTGAACTGTTAAAGGGAATCCACAATCATCAGAGGACCACACACGCCTCCTTTGGAGACCCATACCACAATCTACAATGTACAATAAGAAGTTACGTGTGATTGTACTGTTATGTACCCTCTGTCTAATATGGGTGATACTCCACTGACTCACTGTCGAGGTAATACCTAGCCCAATGGAGTCTGCTCAAATAGTCACAGTGATTGCATAGGGATCTCTGGCATATCACCTACAATGACACTAATCCAACCACTAGCATCCCACATGCGAAACACATCAGCCTTTGGCACAACACATTGTATCTGCACATGATCACAGTGGGCTTCCAAACATCAGGCAGATCATTCTACATCTGTTCATTAATACCATATGCAGTATGCACAGACAGACTTTACTGATCTCAAAAAGTTGCCCTTGAAAAAGTAAAATGCTTTCTTCACTGATATCTATGCAGAATTAGGGCCAAACTCAAATCCAACAAGGTAGAACCCCACATGATAGCAGTGAATCTGACCCAATACGAAACCAACCCAACAGCTTTATAACTTTTCCCCAATCCTAGTGAGATCCAAACTGAGATGGAAAGGATGCACAGACAGGGCACCATAGATGAGGATATTGTTGGCCCTGAGATTTCCCAGAGAAGAGATTCTTGTAGGTAGAAATAACCTCAACTCAATGCACAAACACATCCGCTCCTACCTTCATTTGTCATCCAAGGGTGGTCCTAAGCATATCTGGGGCAGTTTTCTTTGCCAACTAGAGGGCCCCCGACATGAAATTCATGTGTAGGCTCAAAAAGGGGAATGACTCACACGGGAAGGTTTGAATGAGTGCATGACTATCTCATGTCAGGAAATCTGGGATACCCAGGTGGGTGAATACACCTGCCTAGAAGGGAAAGGGCATCCTCTAATTGTACAGAAACTTACACTGTATTTCTTGTGTTTCAGAGGTATAGGAACATTTTCACTGGGTACGTATTAGAACTGCAGCATAACTATGCACATTCTGGATAAGCAATGGGGCACCTCATGCTGATGGATTTCTACTGGCCATGCGGCAAGTTTGCCTATACTCAGCTCCTGCCTGGATGGTGCAGACTCTGTTCCTTGGTCACGATACAGACCCAGGTCATTCCCGGAGCAGAACTTTCGGGCATGTACCTGCACCCATTAAGAAGTAGAGACCTTTGCTGCATCAAGTTTGCGATAGAAGAACTGTGGACTATTTTGGCTGGGCTCAGTACAAGTACATTACCAAGGAATTCAGACTGTTCACTGACACATAAGTTTTGGCAGGAGGGTCGATACCTTTCTTCACTCTGCAGACAAAAGACAACACCTGCTGGTTGCAAATAACCTGGTGGAAAATGCTTAAACTGATGAAAGCACCAAGGCCGGACTTTATTCAATCAAGGAAGAACTGTGAACAACATGGCCTCATGGTAATGAAGCAGCTTTATGTTTCAATCAATCAATCAAACAAATTTGTATAGCGTGCTACTCATCCGCTAGGGTCTCAAGGCGCTGGGAGGAGGGGGGGGGGGCGCTACTGCTGGAACAGCCAGGTCTTGAGTTGCTTCCTGAAGGAGAGATGGTCCTGGGTCAGCCGTAGGTGGGTGGTAAGGGAGTTCCATGTCTTGGCCGCCTGGTAGGAGAAGGATCTTCCTCCGGCGGTGGCTTTGCGAATTCGTGGGACGGTGGTGAGAGCGAGGCTGGCGGATCAGAGCTGGTGGGTTGGTGTGTAGAATGCAAGGCGGCTGTTGAGGTATTTGGGGCCTTATGTCGTGGAGAGCCTTGTGTGCGTGAGTGAGGAGTCTGAACGGGATCCTCTTGCTGACGGGGAGCCAGTGCAGGTCTTTCAGATGGGTAGAGATGTGGCTGTGACGGGGGATGTCCAGGATGAGTCGTGCCGAAGCGTTCTGTATGCACTGGAGTCTTTTCTGGAGTTTGGCTGTGGTTCCAGCGTAGAGGGTGTTCCCGTAGCCAGACGGCTGGTGACGAGGGCCTGGGTGACCGTCTTCCTGGTTTCGGTGGGGATCTACCGGGAGATCTTTCGGAGCATGCGCAGGGTGATGAAACAGGATGACGAGACGGCGTTGACTTGATTGGTCATTGTGAGGGAGGAGTCGAGGATGAAGCCCAGGTTGCGTGCATGGTCCGTTGGCTTGGGGGCGGTGCCCAGGGCAGGGGGCCACCAGGAGTCGTCCCAGGCAGAGGAGGATGGTCCCAGGATGAGGACTTCTATCTTGTCTGAGTTCAATTTCAGACGGCTGAGCTTCATCCATTCCGCAACGTCTTTCATTCCTTCCTGGAGGCTGGCTCTGGCGGTGGCAGGGTCGTTGGTGAGGGAAAGGATCAGCTGGGTGTCGTCAGCGTAGGAGATGATGTTAAGGTTGTGTTGGCGTGCGATGGCTGCGAGGGGGCTCATGTAGACGTTGAAGAGGGTGGGGCTGAGCGAGGATCCTTGCGGAACACCGCAGATGACTTCGGTGGCCGCGGATTGGAACGGGAGGAGGCGGACTCTGGGTTCTTCTCGCGAGGAACAAGATGATCCACTCCAAGGCCGTTGGATTCCGGTGTTGCTGAGGCGCTGTATCGGTGTCGAAGGCTGCTGAGAGGTCCAGGAGGATGAGGGCAGCAGTTTCCCCCTTGTCGAGCAGGGACCTGATGTCGTCGGTAGCTGCGATGAGGGCGGTCTTGGTGCTGTGGTTTGCTCGGAAACCGGACTGTGAGGGGTCGAGGGATCCGTTTGTCTCGAGGAAGGCGGAGAGTTGTTTGTTGACGATCTTCTTGATGACTTTTTTCAGGAAAAGGGCAGAGCGAGATGGGGCGGAAGTTTTTGAGGTCCGTGGGGTCCGCGGTGGGTTTCTTCAGGAGGGCGCTGAGCTCGGCTTGTTTCCAGCTCTCAGGGAAGGCGGCGGATGCGAAGGAGCTGTTAATGATGTCCTGGAGTTGGGGTGCGAAGATGGAGTCAGCTTTGTTAAAGATGTGGTGTGGGCATGGGTCAGTTGGGGAGCCGGAGTGAATGGTGTTCATCGTGCAGGTGGTGCCTTCGGTGCTGACTGAGGTCCAGGTCCATAGGGTGGTGGTGGGGGCGCTGGTTCGGTGGTTGGGTGCGTGGTCTGTGTGCCGAAGCTGTTGTGTATGTCGGCGATCTTGTGGTGAAAGAACGAAGCGAGTGAGTCGCAGAGGTCTTGCGAGGGTGCGATGTCATTGTTGCAGGCGCTGGGGTTGGAGAGCTCTTTAACGCTGCTGAAGAGTTCCTTGCTGTTGTGGGTGTTGTTGTCCAGTCGTTCTTTGAATGTTGTCCTTTTGGTAGTGCGGATCAGCTGGTGGTCTTAGCGGGTGGCGTTCTTGAGGGCTGTCATGTTTTCTGTTGTATGGTCATGGTGCCAGGCTTTCTCGAGGGCGTGGCAGGTTTTCTTGGAGTTTTTGAGGTCATTGGTGAACCACAAGGCTTTCTTGCTGCCGGGTCTGCTGGGAGGGTTCTTCAGTGGTGCGAGGTCATCGGCGCAGTTGGTGAGCCACTGTGTGAGGTTGCGGGCTGCTTCATTGGGGTCCGTCGTGTTGGTGGGAGGGTTCTGGCTGAGGGAGGTGGGGAGCTGGTCGGCGGTGATCTTGCTCCAGCTTCTGCGGGGAACCTGTTGCGGGTGGTGGTGGGTCGTGATTCTCCTGAAGTTGAAGTGGACGCAGCTGTGATCTGTCCAGAGTAGTCCGGTGGAGTGGCTGAAGGAGATGTGCTTGCTGGAGGAGAAGATGGGGTCAAGCGTGTGGCCGGTGTAGTGGGTGGGGGTGTTCACCAGTTGCTTGAGTCCGAGGTTGGCGAGGTTGTCCGGCAGGGTGGCGGTGTTGCTGTCATTGTTCTCCAGGTGGAAGTTGAGGTCCCTAGGAGGATGTAGTCTGAGGAGGTGAGGGCGTGTGGGCTGATGAAGTCTGCGAAGGCTTCGCTGAATTGTGTGAGTGGTTCCTGGGGTTTGTAGATGAGGGTGCCTCTGAGGGTGGTCTTAGGGTCGGTGTGTATCTGGTAGTGAAGCTGCTTGGTGGCGGTGATGGTGTCGTCGGAGTTGGTTGTGATTCGGATGTTGTTTCTGTGGACGATGGCGACGCCTCCTCCGGTTTGGTTGATGCGGTCCCTCCGGGTGATCTGTATCCCTCCGGGATGGCTATGGTGATGTCGGGGGCTGAGGAGGCGTTCATCCAGGTTTCTGTGAGGAAGGCGACGTCTGGTGCTGTTGTGTCGAGGAGGTTCCAGATTTCGACGGTGTGCCTGTGGACGGAGCGGGTGTTGAGCAGGATGCACTTGAGGAGATTGTTGCTGGTGCTAGGCTTGGCGGGTGCTGGGCAGGGTCGGAGGCAGATGGATTTGCAGGTTTGGCAAGAGAAGGGTCCGTGGGTGCGTTTCGGGGTGGCTCGGTAGCAGGCGGTGTTTCGCGGCGGCGTTGAGTGTGTGGAGGGTGGCGGCGGCGTACGTCCGTTGGGTGAGCTGGCCTCATTGAGGGCCAGGGGTCCTGGTGCTGGGCGTGGTCCAGGCGCGGACGGGCGCAGACGGGCTTGCCTTTGGCGCACGTCCGCTGCACGTCCACTGCGCGGCCTCCATAAGAAAGAGAGAGGGAGGAAGGAGCAGCTGGGAGGCGGGAGCGGGGCGGCCAATGGGAAGCTGGGGGCGGGGCCGTGGGGAGCATGAGCGGCGGGAAACAGGTGATACAGAAGGCAAGAGGGGTCTGGGGGGGAGGGCACCGTGGGAAAAAGCAAAATACACTGATAGGATCAAGGGCACAGAATGAAGTAAACAGTGAGCAAACCAAGGGCCACAGAGGAGGACACAAGGAGCAACAAGGAAGGGCAAAACGAGGCACAAGGGAGAAGAAAGGGGCACGAACGGAGTAACAATGAGCAACCAAGGGGCAGAGAAGGGGGACACAAGGAGCAAAAACGAGGCAGCAGTCAGGAGAAGCAGCGGCGCACAGGGGGTCTGTGCGGTGGCAGAGGGAGTGACCTGCCTAGTCACAGGGTCAAGGGTAGCTTCCCAAACTAAGTTTGGGACGTGATGACCGCAGTGGGGGGAACGGTCTGGGCCAAGATTGGTGCGGCATGCTGCACCTTTATTCCAGGGAAAGACGGAGATTGTGGGACATAGATGCTATCCATCCAAGTACTGCACCATTTACAAAGAGACATGCATGAAGAGGATGTGTCTCTGAGCAGGAGTCGTTTTCAAATTGGTTCTCCTGGCTCCCAGAGTGGATCTCCGGTCTGTGCACATCGTTGTTGGCAGCTTTCATTGTGTTCTTGTCTTTGATGGGTCTGTACAATTGGGGACTGTTAGAACTGGGGGTCACTGGGGGTCACTAGAAGGAAACACTCTTTAGATAACCTCTGCTCACCCCCTTGGTAGCTTGGCACAAGCAGTCAGGCTTATCAAAGGCAATGTGTACAGAATTTGTACCAACACTCACAGTAACACAGTGAAAACACCACAAACTGACTCCACAACAGTTTAGAACATTAAAGGTATTTAATCTAAACTACACAAGACCAAAACAACAAAATCCAACATACACAGTTCAAGAATATGGTTGCAAAGTGTTCTTAAGGTTAGCGATACAAATGATCCACAGTTGCGTCACGTTTTAGCCAAAGTACCTTTGTTTGCGATAAAAAGTTCCAAGCACAGAAGCTATAGCAGTAGAAAACAAGCGATGCGTTACTCCAGAGACCCTGGGGAGGTGTTAGCGACAGCCCCGCTGCAGCAGCGGACGTGTTGCGACGAATCCAGTCTGTATGGGGAGGAAGGCGATGACTTGTATGGATTCCGGTGCCTAGGTTCCGTAGGAAGTTTTCTCTCGCAAAGGCATGATGCGACGATCTCCGGGACTTAGCGACGATCTTCTCCTCTCGTGGCTCCTCGAATCGATGGCTCTGCGACGATGTTCGCAGCGACGTTAAACAGCTCGCAAAGCAGCGGTGCGACGATCTCACCCAACGATGACAGGCTCTGTGACGATATTCGCAGCGATGATGTTTTTACCGCAAGCAAAGGGTGCGACGTCTCTGGCAGCCGCAACAGGCGCTGTGACGATCTCAACCTTCGAGGTGGACGAAATTTCCTTGCACTGACGGTGATGCGCTCGGCAATCGAGCGATGCAATACATTTTCTGTAGCAAAGTCTCTCAAATCTTGGTTTCCAGCTTCCCAACACAGGTACCACTTCCACAGGCACCACAACTGGCCCAATCACTCTAGGAAGGACAGAGCTCTCTCAGCAGAGCTCAGGAAAGCTTGCGGTGAATTCCTTCTGTTCCTGGGACTTCAAAACAGGGAGCCAGCTCACAACAGGCCCTTGGAGATTCCTTCAAGTAAGGGGACAGAGCAACACAAAGTCCTTCCCCTCTCCTAGGCAGCAAAGCAACTGCAGGTCAGTCCAGCATCACATAGCAGGGCAGTCCTTCTTCTTCAGTCTTCCAGCTTTCTCCTTGGCAGAGGTTCCTTCTTGTTTCCAGGATGATCTAATTTTCTGTAGTCAGAGGTCCTGTACTTATACCTCTAAAAGTCTGTGTTCCCTTTGTGCAGGAGGGCTCTGAGCCCGGTCTGAACCAGTTCTGGGTGTTCCTTGAGCACTTTGTTTTCATGGCCTCTCCTTTCCTTTCAGAGAGAGGGGCAGGGTCGTCAGGTGCCCAGCAGGAGGTGGAGCCAACATTGTGGAGAGAAAGCACAGCCCTGGAGCACTTTGTTGACATGATTCCTTCTCTCCTTTAACAGTGCAGGGCATAGACATCAGACGCACCATAGGGGGTGGAGCCAGCACTGTGGGGGGCGGGCACATTCCTATTCAGGTCCCAGGTGCAACTCCTCCCTCCCATCTAGACGCAGATCTCTCTATTCACCGCTGGGCGGACTCATTCTGTCTCCTGGAATCCTCCAGTCCCGTCACTCACAAACCAGACAATCAATTCACAAACCTGCCAAGGCACACAGAAAGGTCAGACAAGAGAACAGCTACTTTCTAAAAGTGCTGTTCTCAAACATAGGATTTAAAAAACACATTTCCTAAAAGATGTGTTATTAAATTCGGAGTTCAGGGATACCACACTTTTATGTCCTATCTTGCTCTTATGGGAAGATATGCTGGTAACCACGGTAGCAAGCATTCCCCATGATAGCTTATGGGCAAGATAGCCTTACAATAGTGAAACACGAAAATGGCTGTAATTCACTACCAGAGCATGTCACCTGCACTAGTACATGCTCTAGCTTTCACATACAGTGCACCCTGCCCAAAGGGGTACCTTGGGCCTTCCATAGGGGTGACCAATGTACAGAGAAAGGTAATGGTTAGGCCTGGTCAGTGGGGACACTGACCAGGAGGACATGGCAGTTCGCAGACTGCACACAGGCCCTGCTGTGGCAGGCCTGAGACACAATTTTAGAGCTACCCATGTGGGTGGCACAATCAGTGCTGCAGGCCCACTAGTAGCATTTGAATCACCAGCCCTGGCACACTTAGTGCACTTTACTAGGGAGTTCTTGGTAATACAAATATGCCAATCAAGGATAACCAATCACCATAACAATGTATACAGAGAGGATATGCACTTTAGCACTGATCAGCAGTGGTAAAGTGCCCAGAGTCCTATTGCCAACAGCCACAGGTCGGGAAAAACAAGGAAGGAAGAAGAAAAAAGTTTGGGGATAACTCTGCAAAAAGGGCCATATCCAACAGGGACAATTTGTGTGGATCTGTACAATTGCATAAAATGAAGTCCACAAACTGGGAAAAATGCAAATAACTAGGAAAGAGGTGTTGTTGAAAGAAAGCATAAAATACAAGCCCCCAATAAAGTAACTATTGCGAAGTGTGGGTTAGCTAGGGTAGTTGAACATTTAACTACAGGGGACATTTTAATATGGAAAAAGTCAATGCTTATATGAAAAATTATACATCTATTCATGTGAACCAAATCGCATCTTATTCTGACAAATTTGTCGGTTGTGAAATCCACATCAACCAAAACTTGCGAATACGCAGTCAGGCCAACACTGAGATCTAAGCCTGAGGTTACTGATTGACAGGTCAGAGGTAGGGTGGCCCATAGCCGGCAGCCAAAGACATGGACAGGAAACCTTAGTTCAATCCCCCAGATAGGTGAAGCAACACTACAATGATCAAGGGAGATTGGCCCATATAAAGCGTACATGGCCAGAGGGGTATGAGCTTCTGGAACACCATAAAGTCAGATTACACATAAGTTAGGAACATATAGCCATCAAGACAACAGCACATGCAGTGATCACGAGCTCCCCATGCCGGACATCAGAACACTTTACCCATTAGACACATTGTCTCCACACATGATTGAGACATTTTCAAGCAGATAAAAAGGAGCCACATCACAATTATGTATGATACATCTTTTCCAACCAGTGTTCTTATAGAAAAATCTCTGGTGTATTTCAAAAGGCTCTAAAGCTGCAAATTGGGAATATGTTTACGATGGATTAGAGAAAATGAACATGTAACTTGAACATTTACTGAAAAGTACACACCAGGCTCCCAAATGAATCATGCAAATCTAGCTTCCAATTGACTTAGATAAATGTAAATTTGGTAGGAGAGGAGAACAAACACTTTACCATTTTTTAACTCTTTGAGACACTTAATTTCCAATGTGCAATATCTTACTTCAAATTTTCCATTCCGGGATTGCAGGGGGAACACCCCTACCAATGGAATTCAAGTTGGCACCCTCTGCTATGCCACATTTCCTGCAAAGTGTGGCTTACTTTTGGCCCAGGATGCCCTATTCTCCCAAAAATCAAAATGGAGAAAATCGTTCCCCCGAGTGTGTGTCTTTGTAACCCAAACCAGAGGTGTGGCTAACATTCTCCTTCCACTCCCTCACCTAATCGAATTAGAGCAGCTCCCATCTGGTTAGAGATCAAGGAAGTGGGGGTGGTGGGGGTCCAGTGACATCTCTTTCATGCAGAGGCTCCTGCCTTTAAAGTCCACCATAGCAAGCCTTCTTCCTCTCCCTGACTTCTCCAGGAAGCAAATCTCCTCCCACCAAATGTCTGTATTTTTACAGTCCCAGGCTTCTACACACCCACTCTGAAGGTAGATCGCTCAGGCTGTCACAAAGGCTCACCTATTCAGAATGAAATGAAATGAAATGAAATGAATGAAATTAGATTTATAAAGCGCATGGATGCCCTTGAGCGTCCCAGCGCTAACTTAACTGAAAAACAGAAAAGCCCTAGAGAGGGAGGGAGGGGGATAGAATTATTCTGCTATAGGAAAGAGAAAAGTTTTGAGAGATTTTCTGAATTTGGGATAGGAGGATTCCATCCGAATTTCCCTAGGGAGGGTGTTCCAATGTTTTGCTGCATTCAGGGAGAACCGGCGTCCTCCAGTCCGAGCTTTTCTCACTCTAGGGATGGAGACCAGGTTCTCCCCATCAGAGCGGAGGGTCCTTGAAGATTTATAGGGGATAATAAGCTTTCTTAGGGCAGGAGGGCCTTTGCCTTGCAATATCCTGTGAGTAATGCACAGGGTCTTAAATACAATTCGTTCCTGGATGGGGAGCCAGTGCAGGGATCTCAAGAGTGGTTTGGCCGAGGCCCTTCTGGGTGCCCCCATGAGCGTTCTTGCTGCAGCGTTCTGGACCCGCTGCAAGGAGTTAATTGTCTTTTTGGGAGCAGCCAGAAGGAGAGCATTACCATAATCCAGTCTTGATAGTATAAGACCTTGAATTAGGAGCTTCCTAGATTGGAAAGGCAGAAGGGGGAGCACTTTCCGCACTGACCGCAACAGGCCGAAACAGCTGCCTGCGACTTTCTGGGCGTGGGTCTTGAATGTTAATTGGGGTTCAAACCAGACCCCGAGGCTTTTGATTTTCTCCTTTGCTGGTGGCAGATCACCCATGCAGGGGGGCCAAAGCTCAGAAGGCAGAGATGTGAAATGGTGGCCTAGAAGCATGATCTCCGTTTTGGCTCCATTAAGTTTCAACTTGGAATCAGTCATCCAGGAGAAGATTGCCGAGAGGCAGCTCGAGAGATTGTCCGAGCATCCCCCTTGTTGAGTCAGGGAGACGACAAGTTGGGTGTCGTCAGCATAGCTGATGGATTTAATACCGAATGGGGCTACTAAGTCCTCCAACGGAGCCATGTAAACATTGAACAATGTGGGGCTCAGGGAAGATCCCTGGGGAACCCCACATTGAAGAGGAAAGGGCTTTGACGTGGTACCGTTCTCCCAGATCCTGAAGGACCGGTTGTCGAGAAATGATTTCAGCCACTCGAGGGCGGACCCTACAATGCCTAGTTTGGAGAGACGGTGGACAAGGGTAGGGTGGTCTACGGTATCTAACGCGGCGCTCAGATCCAGGAGGATCAGAGCTGCTGATCCCCCTGAATCTAAGATGCACCTAGCCTCTTCAGCAACCACTATAAGGGCAGTGTCTGTGCCCTGGCCAGGTCGAAATCCCGTTTGGGAATTGCCCAGCAGGTCATTACTCTCCAAGAATCCGGAGAGCTGCCCATTCACCCACTTTTCGGCGATTTTGCCCAATCCAGGTAACAATGAAATAGGGCGGAAATTTGCCAGGTCGGCGGGATCAAGTCCTGGTTTTTTAAGGAGGGCTCTGATTTTTGCCTGTTTCCAGCTCGGGGGGACAATGCCGGTAGTGAAAGAGGTATTCAAGAGATCAGTAGCAAGGGGGGCGATGGTACTCATGATTTGCTTAAGAACGTGCATGGGAGCTGGCTCAGAAGGCGAGCCGCTTTTGATATTGGAAAGTGTCGTGCAGAAGTCTTCCCTGGAGATGTACGAAAATGTCTTGAGTAAAGGGCCTGAGGTGGAAGGAGGGGGGGGATCAGAAGCCAGGGGAGTGCCTGTTGAAGGAAGACTGTCTAGTATTTTCTGTATTTTTTGGTCAAAAAAGTTTGCTAACAGGTCACATCTAGATGTGGAATCATTTTGTGGGGTGATCGGGGCTGGAATTTTGGTCAGTTGAGCGAGTATTTTGAAGGTTTCCCTTGAGGAGTTGGCTGCCTGTTTAATTTTCTCTTCAAAGAAAGAGGCCTTGGTCGTTTGTAGTGCGTCTTTATAGAGTCTCAGGGCAGCCTGGTAGGAGGTTTTGCTGCTAAGGGCCCAATCCCTCCTCCAGATACGTTCTGCCTTTTTACAGGCTTTTTTAAGATCTCTCAGTGCTGTGGTATACCAAGGGGATTTAAAAGTACTACTCTTTTTTGTCACCATAGTTTGGGGCAGAACCATGTTCAGGGAGCTATTGAGCCAATTCTGAAAATTCTGATCTGCGAGCAGAACATCAGATTCATCAGAAGAGGCTGCTACAGGGCTGCTTTGGGTAACTTCAGGATAGTAAGTTCTAAAGCAAATTTCCTGTATTAGTTATAATGAAGCAAGTTGTTGGATTCATTGTAACCATTATTTTGATGCTTTCAATGGTTTTGCTATCTAGCTCCAATGCAAAGATAGCCTTCCCCACGTTAGCTCACGGGCTAGCAGCACTACAATAGGAAAAACATGACTTTGGCTGTTTTTATGTACCAGGGCACATAAAGCATATTTTATACTGTCCCTGGTTTTTGTAATAATGCCCCCTCTCACTGGGAACATCGGGTAGACCTTAGTGGTGATTTATAAGTAATAAAAAGGTATGGCTCGGCTTTGGAAGTACTTTCAATTCTAAAATGTAATTTGGGACATAGTTATATTTTTTAAATCAGTCTGAAAGGCATGCCTGGCTTTAAAATAACATCCAACACCACAATAGTGCACACTTAAGTTCATTAAGTCCACTGGGGGTCTCTAAACCTAAATGCCTTACTATATGCTAGGGACTTATAGGTAGGTTGTCTTTGCCAATTAAAATGAAACCAATTATCATATAACTTTAGAGGACAACTCACTGGCACTGGGTATGGTTAGTAAAGCCTGGGGCACTTTCAGAGTCAGTAACCAGCATCAGTCAAAAAACCTGGGTGAGGAGGGCAAAAAGGATGACTTTCTTACACTAATGTTCCAGCTCTAGAATACTGCAGTAAACTAAATGGAATATGAACACAGACAATTATTTTCCCACAGGTATTGGTATGAAATAAAGCAAAAATGTTGTTAATAGTACCTTGCTGGTGGCTGTAACCTCAGGTTGTCCACTAAATGTGTCTTGGATAATGTTTCAAATAAAGGGCATTACTCGTGCAAAACGAAGAGACCTGCACTGTGATTAAGAATAATGTGGATAAAAAAAATATGTTGCCCAACTTGAGACAGATAAATCCCTTACACTTATGATGCATAATTTCTTTCTTCTGGAAATAGAACAAGAGCTAATTTTTACAAGTCATTGTTTTGTCAAAGGCCCATGGATGCCCGGTGAGTTGTTTGCAAGAATCCCTCATCAAAAATGATTGGGGTAGGGAATTCCTTCAACAGGTTCTGCACTAGTACCACTGCTTGTGCAGGGAGTGTTGCCAGCCAAAAGTGAACAGGGCCCAGGCACTTTCACTGGGATTGTACAGAACTCACCCTAATGGTCACATAGGATACCCCATCACATGACCTCCAAGAACCAGAATTCGCATCCCGCTAGAATCCCAACCACCACAGCATCCAAGAAAACAACTCCAAACTCCTGCTGTGGTTGTATTTCAAAATGCTCCTTCAGACTGTCTGCTAATCCCTCCCTCCCACCACC